>NC_090936.1:1122912148-1123216922 GCF_040938575.1 Ambystoma mexicanum | reverse complement strand
GGAATTTTACATCTTCTCACATTGTGATAGTGCAGTAATGAAAGCAGTACTAACACAAAATACAAGCATGGGACACAAACCAGTGGCATTTTACAGTGGCAATCTGGATCCAGTAATGATGGGACACTTCCCCTGCGAACAGAGCTTGGCTGCAGCAGCATTTGCAGTATAAAAATCCTCCTCAATAACCATGGGATGCCTCACCACACTGTAGGTGGAACACACCCTCTTTGCAACATTAAACAAGCCAAAATCCACACTGATCATACAAAGAGCTACAGGGTACAAGATTATACTGTCCAGAACTGAGCTGAAAATAGTAAGATGCAGTAATGTTAACCCTGCGCGGTTTATAGCAGAGGAAGTAGAAAATGGAGAGTATGCACATGACTGTACAGATCCGAATGAAGTTTACTTGTGTACGAGGAAAGTGGAGGAAAATGCCCTAGAAAGGGGGGGAGATAATGTGCATAGATGTGTCATCAACAATTTTTCAAGGTGATGAAATAAGAGGGACCGGAGCAGCAGTAGTGCGATTAAGGAAAGACTGGACATACGTACCAGTAAAATGTGTCAAATTACCCCAGCACTATTCAGCACAAGCAGCAGAATTAGTAGCGCTCATTCTGGCCTTAGAAGAAAGCAATGGGAAAAGAGTAACTATATACTGCGACAGTGCATATGTCACATCAACAGTACACTCAGATTGATAAAATGGCAAAGAAGAGGATTCAGAAGAGCAGATGGCACTCCTGTACAACATGCTCTACTATTAGGTGAACTAATAATAAACACTTTTAATTACCCAGCAGAGGTGGCACTAGTAAAGTGTCAGGCACACACTAATGGTGACGACCCCATACCAAGAGGTTATGAAACAGCAGACGCACATGCAAAACATGCTGCATATTTCAGCGACACATGGACCCTCCCAGAAAAAGAAAAAGATAGGGTAAGACAAATGTTGATGAAGGATGGGTACACATACATCCCAGAAACACACATTATGGAGCTGCGGCAGCAGCACCAATGGCAGAAAAGGAACTGTCGGTGAAAAGAGGATGCACCATGTCCCCACAGATGCATTATGGCGACAGAACAATACAGGGAAAGTTGTGATGCCCCTTGCCCTACTGAAAACAGAGCTGACACAACTACACCATCCCATGCACACAGGAAAAGAAGTAATAAAAGCAAGAATAAAAGAATCATGGTTCTGCCTCGAGCTAAACTCACACGTTGCAAATTTCATAAGCAACTGCCTCACATGTCAACAATACACGGCCGGTCACACGCTGCAAGTGATCAAAGGTACAATACCCCGGCCTGAAGGACCCTTCCTGCACCTACACATTGACTACATTGACATGATCAACATATGTCAAGGTTACAGATACATGATTGTAGTACAGTGCCCATTTTCAAGGTGGATCGAGGCCGGCCCATGCTCTCATGTCGATGCATTCAGAACAGCCAAATTCTTGGTAAGGGAGGTGTTCCCGAGGTGGGGAGTGTGTGAAGTGCTAGGGTCAGAAAATGACCCTCACTTTGCCAATGAACTGTTCCAGCACATAACTGCCCTTCTAGGAATTAAACATAAGTATGCCTGTGCATATCACCCACAAGCAAATGGCGTCTGCGAATGCCTCAACGGCCTCCTAAAAGAAGAAATAGCAAAGATCCAACAAAGAACCAAAAAGAGTTCTCTGTACTTCCTCCCCTTGGCCCTGTTTGAGTTGAGAAATAGACCAAGGTTGGATCACCACCTCACACCCCATGAGCTGCTGACCGGACATCAGATGCACCTCCCACTCAGACCACCATCAAGGGCAATGACTGATTATACCAGTGCAAGCACTGTTTTTGGTGAAGAAATGCACAAATATGTCTCTTCCTTGGTTACTAGTGCCGCTTTTATCTCTCAACAATACCAACGGAAACAGGGCGGGTCGAAGAAAAACCAACAGGGAGAAGCAACCACCGAGGAACAGGAACTGACTACACAGTGGACAGTGAAAGAAGGAGACCAAGTGCTCCTAAAAAACTATCGCAGAAAGTGGAACGCCCCTAGATTCACAGGGCCACACACAGTTAAAAAAATAGCACCTACAGCTATTAAGTTGCAGGATAAGGACGTGTGGACACACATTCATGACATCAAGCCCTACAAAGCACATACCTGCCCTCACCTCATCGAAGGGGCCACCACTTCAGCAACGACAACTGCCAACAACGACACAGCGCAATAGCCAAATACCCCAAAGGACACAAAAGACTAACCACCCATAGCCCACCCCATGATCACGAGATCCCAGACAAAATAAATAAGTTTCGCTAAAGTTAACTCCCACGAGCCACCAGTTAATGAAGAACATTGTCAAAACAATCTGCAAATAATACACCACACTGTGTAAACACCTGCATTCTCTTTTATTTGTCTCACACATGCAGGTATTGAGCATTGTTATTGTATATGTTAGTGGGTAAGAAAGCATAGACATCACTGCCAAGGGCAAATGCTTCCCATAGACAATATACTATAATTTCTGTCACACCAATTTGAATATGTTATAAAAAGGCCAAAATACTTCAAACCTCAGAGGATATGCATATATTGCAATGCGTTTCTCCTGCTGATTGTACGATCGTTTCCACACCTCCACGCAGCACTACCGCCCTTAAGAGATGGGACGGTAAGGAAAGCGTGGGAAGAGCTTTTCGCCTGGGCATTGAATGACCACTTGATACACAGGGCTTGAATAAAAAGTACTAAAAGTAATAAAGCACATTTTGAGAGATTTGCAGGCGGGCTCCTATATCATCTAAAATAAAGTAGCTGCAGGACGGCAGCAAAGGTAAGAGGAAAATGCCAGTGGTAATAGCGACTGTAATAAAGATGATAGGGATATTTTTCACCACTGGTCTGATTCCTGCCGCTGTCTGGTAGGCCTACTATGCTTTTTATGTGATGGCATCTCCCTCTACTAACATTCTCCCACCATGGCTGCAAGGAACACGGTGTCAGGTGGTACCAGTAGCACACGGTCACAAATAAGGAGGGATAAACGTAGTGTTTCTATTGACGTACAAGGGGTGGACACATATCTCACACAATCTGCACATGTCTCCAACAACATGTGGTACAAGCACATGTCCAAAATTGGTAAGGACACGACAAAGCACAACTGCTAGGTGTGCTCGTTGATCCCATATGCCATGAGCGCCTCAAGAACATTTGTGGAAACTGAAGTACCTGCAACAACTGCAGAATGCCTGTTATATTTAGAGTTGTTTCAGACACAAGGACGATTTCAAGAGAACAGAGCAACACTAAGATGGAAATCAAGGTCGACATACCGCTATGAAGACAACTTCATCAAAACACTACCAATGTTTGACAATTCCTGGCAGCTGACCGAAGGACTGCAGTACATGACGGATGAACCAGACAAAGGAGAAACGAAAGAGATTACACTGAGCTATCTACCATGTCAGTGAAGCACAAGAGAGACTGGAGGTGAACCAGGGTGCTGGGAAAGGCCAATCATGCTAATATAAGTCAAAGTATACAAGAAGAACTGATGGTTGGAAGGAGTTGTGGGAAGCAAACACTTGACGTTAACATAATCGCCAGTGATGACAGTGCAAGAAGAAAACGATAAATGCTACAAGGAATGGACAAAGAGTGCAGCATTGGTAAGATGGTTGGATAAAGAAGAAGAACCTATAACAATATTTGCCCTTACTGCACCCACACTGTGTTACTAGCATGATGGAGAGATTGATGTTGGAACGAATGAAGGATGCATGAGAACGATCAAGCTTCCTGAGGGGAGTGCAGGAACAGCAGCATTGATGGACCACTATCGGACTGCGGAGCCAAGGCATACCACAGCTTGCCATCGTTGTGGAATGGAGTGTGAACTATGGTACACATCAACATGCCATCACTAGTAGTACCACAGAAGCATGTCAACATGGAGAACTTCCCTAAGATAGACAAAGGGAACAAAATGAAGAGTAGATCACTAAAGGCGATAGGAAACAAGGCACAGAGCGACACTGCACATTTATCAAGAGTAAAAAGACAAGGAGAACCATTGACAGGAAACAACCTGTGGGGAAAGTCAGAAAGAGCCCTGAGTTGCATTCCACCAGCACACAGACTATTCAGCAATGTTCTTTTCCTCCATCATACATCCAGGTGTACAGGCATATGTGAATGCTAAATGACTACAGATAACAAAGATGGGAGTTAAAGATGATGATTAACTCTACAGTTAACGGATTCAACGGGATAAAGGAAGAATTAAGAGCAATCAGGATGGTGGCCCTACAAAACAGATATGTGCTGGACCTCTTGACAGCTATGGAAAGAGGTGTTTGTGCAAAGATCGGAAGTTCATGCTGCACATTCATTCCTGCAAACTACGAGGACAACGGTACGTTGTCTGAAGCGGTATCGCAGCTGGCCACAGCTGGCCAAGATGGAAGAAGAAGCAAAGGGAGTGAAGAAGGACAGCAGCTGGTTCTTATAGATCTGGTCTGGATGCCATCATGGCTCTCAGATGGCCTTAAGGTTGTGGCAGGATGCATCATTTTAGCAATGGCTTCTCTGATGGGGATAAAGATATGGAAGGCAAAATCAAAGCGTACTGCTGAGGAGATGATCGGCATGCAAGTCCTCATGCCAGCTGAAGACAATAAACACCCAGATGTAATAATAAAAGAACGTGAGTGGCTGCGCCAACAGATAGTTGAAGCAGACATGTACCCACCATCAATCAAGGTTGAGAATCCAAGGAACTCGAAAAGCTATGTTAGAAAATGGGTTTATTGCAAGCCCGGTGGTGGATATTTTTATATGTACTGGTCAATCGAAGATCATGTGGACCGGTATGGACACTTGGCAGGAATAACAAAGGTATGGCGAGAATGAGGAGATAAGAGAGTGGATAATTTTGTGGTCGACAAGTCGACCAGAGGGGGGACTGAAGAGGGAAAATGGGATGATCTCTTCCCCCGACTCTCGTCCAGACCATGGCCTATGATGTTACGACCTAAGAATCCACCGTAGGAGGGGTTCAACATGCTCACGGCCGCCCCGGACATCAAGATCCACCATGGCCATGCCCCGCACACCCAGGCAAGCAGTGCGTCATCCCAACCTTGGGCTGGGACCTCGGGTGGAGCTGACACCAACCATATGGACCACCTCGATTAGACATCACCCACCAACATCACCATCGGTAGAGATGCCATGACGACATAGACAGCGAACAAGAACACACGTGCCACCAAGCACATGGATCAGACACACACCAATCCACACGAAGAACATACTCAGTGCTATGACGTAGAGGACCACTCTCACTCACATATGCATCGTTGTTATTTTTCATATAGTCCAACTACAGCACAGCAGAAACGTAAAATGCCAGAAGAGCTCGTTTATATGCTTGCAGATGCTTCCTCGCTACTAAAACCATGAAGATGTAACCCTATATACATACTAATGCACAAGAACCCATGTCACCCCTCGCGACCCCCTTGATGTGGACTGTATACCGCCACCCATGAGCTAGGCCAAAGTAGGCCGCAAATCAGAGTCCCCAAGCCAGAGCAGCTCAGACGAAGCTGCAAGATGATGATCATGCAGAACAAACCCTGACGAGAGCCCCACAGCCAAGTTACAACTCACACGAAGCACTCCCTGTGCCAAGGTTACACCTGCTACTGCTAAATGCTCCTCAAAGTTGAAATGCAAATCAAATACTCATAATTCTGCTTCAACCACGGTCTCACAACACGTGACCGGGCTGACCTGATACCATGCTAAGCCCCAAGGACCAGAGAAGCTCTGGGGTCTCACGTCTGGGATACAGACTGCAACAATGAAGTGAAAAGTTGGACACCGACAGCGATGGGAAAGGGAGACCCAACAGCCAATAGTCAGACCTGTCCATTGTCCGCCACTGACACATAGTCATACATTGTTGCCAGCACCAGGTACACCGCGAGCTGGGAACAATGATGGTCCCAGGTTTGGGAGCTCGCGGGTGGACCAATCAGAATACGAGGGGCTCACCACTGACGCCACTATAGTTTAGCCAATCACTAATTGTCCCCTTGTAACAAATATCATGTAGCAACTATTATGGATGACCCAAGCGTACCACCTGCCCCTTTCTCTACCAATAACGTTTTCCCCTGTATGTGCCTATACTGACCATCCCACTCGGGGAGCCAACCCGAGATAGCGTTAGATTTTGGGGCTAGTTTTCCCAGGTGACGCACATAGTCACGTCATATAGCTAGAAAAAGGGCCTGCAACTCACCACGACAAAGTTGTTTTCCTGGGTACCTGTGATCCGAGAAACCTGTCGCTGTCTGTTTTGTGCAATAAACAGCAGTAACTCTTTTGCTCTTGTGTGTGCCTCATACTCCTTTGGGACGCAGGAGGAGTTGGGGCCGCCCCAACCCCGGAGGTCAGCAGACGGCCCCGCCGACCCCCGGGAAATGACCACGAGAGGTTCCTATATGCTAAAAGATCTTTGAGCTATTTTATTTTTATATCCAAATCCTGAAGGTGTTTGAATGACTAAATATGGTTCATAGTTAGAAAAACACGAATGTTACGGTGAAATGAGCCAAAAGCCCAGTGTGTATTACGTGCTTGGTGACTTAAGCATAAAATACTTTTATCACAGGCACATTTATCAAAAATAACGATATGTGGGCCTTCTTATGATCCTAAAATGCTCTTCCGGTGTATCCTCATTGGTGCTATTTATCCCATTAACTTTTTTCAATGGTGCAATTTCCAAATAAAATAGCATGAGTGAATACGACTGTCCATCCTGGAATGATAACTGACAGTCAGAAAATAATGTATATTATTATTCTAAGTTTTGGTAATGTGATTTGGTCTGTAATACAAGTGTGCCTTTCTTATTAAAACTACAATATAATGTTGACATTTAGATAATTGCTTTTTTAATAACTTCTTTTTCTGAGAATACACACAATTTTGTCTCCCAACGTGTACTTCTTCTTGTTAAGGATCACACGAATGTTAAACCCAGTGATCTATGCCCAATGTTTGCATCAAGGCAATACTTATTTTAGTGTGCTGCTTTTCAGAAACACTGCTGATCTCATTGCACTTTTATCCATAAAAAAGTGATATCTATGTGTTGTCTGGTCATGCTGTTGTCAGCAACATCTGTCTTGGCTCCAGTAAGTGTGCACCTGATAATGTAATTGTTGCTGAGAGAGAGAAAGAGAGAGAGACTTCATTACAAGTGTGCCAGTCCAGAAAGAATGTCAGTAAAAATGCTGTTAATTCCAGCTCCAGCATTTATTCTGGACCGGCAGATTTAAAATTTGCCAGTGGCGGCCACAGATCTCCCGTACTGGCAAAATAATGCCTGAATCACCAGCACTGGTGATACTGGTGTCAGTGATTTAGGCAATCCCATCCTATGGAGTCTATTGGACTCCATAGGAATGGAACTTAACAGCTCTCCTCCACCTGTAATATTCCGGTAATACCAGCATATTTGGGCGGCAGAGACGGTAAGGGCAGTTTGCCAATATCTCGCTGTTGTTACTGGCGGGTCAACAGCAAACTTATAATGAGGGCAATAGAGTGACAACATGAAAGGCAGGGAGAAAGAAAGAGAGAATGTGCTCAAGAGAGGCATAGAGGGAGAGAGGTGACAGAGACTAACTGCAAGATCATCAAATGTTACACTGGTGCCATTAATGCGTATTCGATTATTGAACATGCATCTACATTATCATTTAGGTTGTTGTTTGATGTGAAATTCTCGGAAACGTGTGCCTTAGACACTCCCTGCAGGTTGAGGGACGCTCATTGAGAGTGTTAGCAAACAATGTTATTCTTGTTAATTCACCTCACAATGAAAAAAGGAAACATGATAATAATTCTTAGCAGCATGACTAAGTTGGACTTGGGAATGGATTCTTTACACTAAAATGTACATTTGTTTGTAGCCTCTTTTTCTATGTCTAAAATCACTTAACAATTTCTTGGGATGTAAGAAAAGTAAGATCCATGTGCCCTCACATTCTTCTCTCAGAATGCTGATATTAATGTCATTGGGCCTCATTAGGACCCAGGCGGAAAGGGGTTTACGGCGGCGTAAACAGTGCCGACCCTTACCGCCTGATTCCGAGGTCCCTTAGCGCCATGGAGGTTTTAACACCTGCTTTTAGCAGGTGTTAAAATCCATGGCGCTAAGGGACCTTGTTGTTAATTACGCCACCGTAATTTACGGTGGCGTAATTAACGCCTTCCCCACTCCCATTATGCCCTATGGGGCAAAAATGGGAATGGGGAAGGGTAAATGGGTTAATGGGGACTTACCGCCCCACTCACCTCGGAATGGGGTGGTAAGTCCGCCAACCACCATGGCGTAAACGTAGTTTACGCCATGGTGGTAAAGGTACGACCCAGGCGGTAAGTTACCGCCTGGGTCGTAATGAGGCCCATTGTCTGAATGTGTCATTACGTTATTCCATTTTTCAAATTCTTCGTCTCTAAGAAGCACTGTGAGCAGATGATTTGCGGAAGGATCAAAGGAGGCAGAGAAGAAAGCATCAGGGCTTTTTAGGTTCTTCTGCAATATCAGTTTTTTTAAAAAAAAAAAAACCTTCCGAGGGGTAGATCCTAGTGCTTAGATAGAAAACATATTATTGAATAGAATGCATGCCTGTAACTGAGTATGTCTTTCTCTCTCTCCCACCCACTTTTCAGGGTTCACATTCCTCTTATCCACATGGACTAATTTATGGCGTTTAAGTAATCTTTGTATTTTGAAGGTATATTATAAGTTTATGTATCTTTAAGTGTAATTGTTTATTTATACACGTACTTCTCAAAATCAGAACCTTTCCTCATAGGTCGTTCTAATATCTGACCTTGTACTCCTTAAAAAAAAGGCACTTGTTTATTTATTGTCATGTGTCCATACAATACAATTTGATTTTACTTGCCCGCACAATGGCCTAGTGATTGTGGTTCCATACCTCAACAGAGTTCAACCTTCCTTATACAGAGATATATTTTACTTCTGCATTCCAGGGGTCTTCTGCCATATTTTGACTTGAGACGGAGAGGTTTGCCTCTTTTTGTTAGCACAATGCTTTGCTCAGTTCCCAATAGGTACTTTAATTCTCAATGTCCGTGTGTCCATCATTGTCTTCCAAAATCTTTTAATGGTCTTGTGTATTAGGGTGTGGCTCCCCATTTCTTATGCCTGAATTTCCCCTCTGTTGAACTTTTAGATGAGGAAAGTATCTGGATTTTCCACAGGCCCCAGTGTAGAGTCTGGTTTTTGGTCCTGCGTATTCAAGCAGTAATCATTCAGCTTTTGTATCTCACCTATTCACAGTGCTGGTCTTTCCTCTCCCCAGTTTTGTGAGGTTGTTAAAATCTAGATAACATGTTATCACAGTGGATAAAAAGAACCAAGAGAGGTAGTAAATATCTGAGATATGATAGAGGCACTGAGCATGAAGAGGTTGAGCCAAACAAGGAATGCACAAGTTGTATGGGTCAGTTATTCAAGGGGCACGATCCATTACAGTTAGTGTCATCTGCAAGATTGCAGCAGTTCCAGATATTACTGGCAATACTTTGTGAATGGTTATTTTAGCTTGCATATCCCACACACCTAATAAAGGATTCTGGGCCTCATTACGATTTTGGTGGTAGCCATGCAGTTATTGGCTGCATGGCTGCCGCCAAAATCGGGTCCGGGTCCGGGTTCCCAGAATGGGGAATTACTGGGCCATTCTGAGTTCGGAGGGCCCGGTAATTCCTCCCTCCAGGAACCTGGGCCAGGACCTTCCCCATTCCCATTCAGCCCCCGTTGGGCTGAATGGGAATGGGGGAGGGAGCAAACAACGGGCCGATTATGAGCAGCCCGTTGTTTGCTCCCTCTTCCCCTCGCGGGACCTGGTAAGCACGCCTGGTTTGACCAGGCGTTACTTACCGGATCCCGCGAGGGGAGCTTGTAATGAGGCGGAATGGGTTTAACGGGTCCGCCTCCTTTAGCGGGTCCCGTTAACTTGTTCCGCCTCACTAGTAATGAGTCTCTCTCTCTCAGTTTAATGGCCAGAATAGCTCAGTAACCAAAAGTGTTACCAAGGGATACTTGATAGGCTCCATTCAAGATGGGCAAGATGCTGACATGGCTACAAAGGGGCTACAAAGGACTTTAATGGTGATTATGCATTGGTGTTTCTGGACTCTTACATGATGCTGAGTTTCAGTTCCTTTCGAGTCCCATTTCTTCCACAATTTGCTGTATGAAAGACCCAGAAAGGATACATTTGCAAAAGAAGACAGGTTAAATTCTTAAGCAATAGGCCTCGAGCAGGGGAGTATTACCACTTCAGGTAATGCCCTGGTGCCCATATTTAATGAAGACCACGGGGCATTACCTGAAGTGGTAGTGCCCCTCCTGCGAGGGGCCTATTGCTATTAGGACCCCGGCCCATAAAACCATGCTACTAAGAGCATTTTATTTTTGTTCCAAAACGCTCTGGCTTTTCGGAACAGAAAAAATAAAATTCAAATATGGGTGCCGGGGAACAGAAAACGAAGTGCGTTTTTCCATTCCATGGCAGCCATTAAAAAAATACGGAAAAATATAAACAAACAAAAAATGGCCACCATCGAAAAGAGAGAAGGGACAATGTGTAGTCCCTTCTTCCTTTCCATGATGGCCTGTAACTGATCGGGAGTGGACGTGTTGGGAATAGAAGTATTCCCAGCGCGTCCACTCCTGAAATGGACAGAAAAGAAGGTAAGTGGGGTTGGGAGGGCGGGGTTACAATCTCATTGTCCCTCACCAGATACTTATAATGAATATGCTATGGCAGCACTGTTTCTCATAAATGCAGCACCTTATCTGATTTTCAATCCTCCTGGCAAATCGTCATGGAAGTACCTTTCTATCACATTGTTTGGGTGAATTTCAGCTCTAAGCTGTCCAATGCCCCATTTATAATATTAGGAACTGTGCTATTTACATGGGAACAGACACTGGAATTACAGTTGCATTGGCATTGAAGATCACATTCTCTGAATTCTGCATCAGTGTGGAGAAGATATGAAGAAGGCATGACAGATGGTGGCACTGGTGACACGAACATACATATAGTCTAATGTGTTTCTGTATGCTTCAGATGCTACAGTCCATTGGAGTGTAAACACTTAGGATATTATGAGAGCAATGAACAGCAAATGCAAAGTGTTCTGGTTACCTGTAGTCAGATATAAGCTTAACAGTTGCAGGTCTGTATTGCTTTTCCACACAGGCCCTCTTTCTCATCTTTTCAAGTGGGGGACCTGCTCAGTGGCTTTGTTGATCTATGGAAGAGAAGCTGAACTAAACATAATAGGAGGAACCCCCTCCACTCCACCTGGTGGATAAACTGCAATCACCCCTAAGATCTACACATGATGAAGATCCTAGGGGTAACAGGCAGAGCTTCATTGTTTAAAGATCTTAGACGGTCTTGCAGATTCTTCTGCTGGGTTTCTTCGCAACATGTTTAGTTGGATTCTGCTTCCATTGCTTAAGAGAGCCTTGTACCAGGACCTGCACATATATGAGAAACTAGGGTGAGGGTCGGTAGCAAAGTCCCTGTCACTAAGTTACATCACCTGAGTGATGGTTGCCACATTCATGTTGTGTGGGATGTTCCCAATCAAAACATCAGGACCTAGTTTCACTGTAGGGATTCTATATGGTGATCATAATTTGTCTCAGTCTTTTGCAAAGTCTAGGCAGATACGTAATTATCATAAAACACTCCCCCACACCCCCACACACCCACACACTCTCTCTTTCTCTTTTTGGAACAATGTCCATCTGCACATCCCTGCCATGGAATTTAGAACTGAAGAGGAACCTATTGCTGAACCTCTTACTGTGCTTCTTGAAAGTGTCCAAAGGTAACAACAAATTATGGAGCAACTTCACCTCAGGGCACACTGACATGTTGAAGATAAGGATACATTACATTTTAACACAAGTGAGCAACTAAGGATTTATATCTCTGTTGATATCTGGAGGCAGAAGGCAGTAGAGTACAGTAATTAACTTCTCAGGGAAAACAAAATAAAAAGGTAGAAGGATGTTGCCATGTGGTTGCAACATAAGACGTGACCTAATAAGATGTCATTTGCTCCTACTGTTCTTTTGGGGCATCCTGGAATTCATGACAACGCTCAATATTTCTGGATTGAATTAAAAGGCAGCCATTTGAGTATGAGACTATATCAGGCATCGTTCCAAGCCTCTTAAAAATAAGAAACACCTTAGGTTTTGGATGATCACTCTGGGAGCAGGCCAGCTTCCTCCCCTCTGAACTCTGCTGTTTCACTCACCTACGGTTAAGAACATGCCTGTGGCCTGATATACATAACATTAGCACCCGGGGGTTGCTCGGATCACGGGCTGCTCTCATTCCTGATGGCTGTATCCCCTGACCCACCATCTTCCAGCCACCTTCCCCTCGCTTCCCCCGGTATTCCAATCCCTTCACATCTCTT
This sequence comes from Ambystoma mexicanum, assembly GCF_040938575.1. Classification (NCBI taxonomy): domain Eukaryota; kingdom Metazoa; phylum Chordata; class Amphibia; order Caudata; family Ambystomatidae; genus Ambystoma; species Ambystoma mexicanum. The sequence goes on along the minus strand of NC_090936.1, from coordinate 1,123,204,330 downwards.
CACCCCACTTTCCTGATTACTTTGGTGGTAGTGCCCCACCACCACTACCGCCACTCTGTGTCTTCGCCACCCACCATGGAAATAGAAGAGATGCTCCATAGACAGCCCCGTCTTCCAGCTCCACGGCAGCCCTCTTGAGGAAGTATTTTGTTTGACCGAACCCAGGGTTTGGAATTGAAAACCTGGGCTGCTATTAGCAATATGCACCCATTCCTGGGGTTAACCAGGAGGTAACAACACCGGGGACCAGCGTTGAGCCCCTCACTTTGCTCAGGCCTATAATGTGCGACTCTGGGAAGTTACCACCTGGTGACGCCTCCAGAACGGGGGCTTACTGCTATGATAAATGTGTGTTCTAAAGGAATACAGCAACACATTTGGTGAAAGATGTACTTCATTGGGGCTGAATGATTAGATGTTTGGGCAAAGCAGAGAGCCTTCAAGAGTATCTGCTTAACAACATGTCAACAACCAAAAATCATATCTCGACCTGTTTTACTGCAAGCGCTGCCTTCTGCTCCACAGCTTTGCCTATACAAAAGTCCAGTCCCTGACCTCTTACTCAGCACCATCCTCTTGATTAGGACAGAGAGAGGTTTGGGTTCCATTGGCAGAAGGACGGATGGTAGATCCTGGTAAAAACATTGAAAATGTGATTCATAAACTCTTTGGCAGCTAGGTGGAAAAAGAATCAGTCACAACTTTGGATTCCATAAAACCAATGGCACTCTTTACCTTAGCTCTACACTATGCTACTTCTCTTTCAAATGGACAGCTTACAGAAGTGGTGGAGGAATTTACAAGACATACATTTTGGCTAGATTAGATATATTTCTCAGCTTCAACCTTTGAAGGGACTGCAGTAATTTGTGACCAAATTGAACACAATCCAAGATGAATTGTAGAGCCTACAGCCTGGAAAAACATATTTAGAAAAGTTCTTACAACATATTTCTAAATACAAAGTATTTAGAAATTTACAGATATTTATCCTGAGTCAGTGGTAGGCTTTCAGGCAAGCATTCAGTGGGCACATGCAATACCAAGGATAATAAAAGAACAAAGCGATTGACTCAGACTTGTTATTGTTAGCTTGTTGACCTATGTCATCCGCTGGGAGTTACAGTTGGTACTTGCTATAAGAGGAACCTCTGCAAACAATAAGTAAATGAGTCAATAATCACAATCTTGTATTGATGGTCTCAAGAAAAACAGGACACTGGTGCTTTTTCACTGATCTGTATGTTTAACATGAAAATAATACCATGCATTTGTCTGAAACCGAAGGTGGGCTGCTTTGTTTTATAAGCCTCCAATGAATGTTTGGTCAGTATTTTAATGCTTACCTTTTCTTCTTTTGTTAGCCCTACATGGGGTGGAAGAGATATACCCCACAGAAATCTGACAATCTGTTTTGTGGAGTGGAAGTGTGCATTGTTACTGCAGTTAAGGTATTTCAAAATCGTTCAGCTATTCTCATCCCAACTGATTCCTCCCCTGGTTACTTGTAGATCCATTGCTGTCTATTGCCATCCCTCCCTAACGTTCGATTCCCACTCCCTTGTTTCTATGCTCCCTAACTTTATTCTTCGCCCAATGTTTGTAAAGCACTCTGTTGCTTCCAGAAGCTAGATCTGCACTCAGTAAATACCCTAATAATAATAATCCTAATGATAATAATAATAATAATAATCATCATCATAAGGGTCCTATTTCAGAAACCTTATAATGGTGCAAGTGCAATTTTGCCCAATATTAGCACAAGTGACCGGAATTTACAACATGAGGGCAATGCTTTCCCAAGTGCAAAAATGCATTGAAGGAATATATCTTTAGCATAAATGCATTTTTTAGCTAATTTAGTACAACATCTTAAGTTGATCTAAATGCCCTGGTTGGGTTCATTGTTAGAGAAAGGAGGTGATAGAGGTTCAGAGAAATATCAGTTAATGCTGATATATTACAGTCTCTTCATGTGACATTGTTGGTCTGGGGAAGCGAGGGGAAGGTGGCTGTAAAATGGTGACTAAACACTGTATGGTCTTGATTTAGGGCTGCAATTTAATGTAGATATCCTCTGCTTAAAAGACACGCATGTGAAAAGAAAAAGCTTAAACTCGCCTGGTGCATACATTCCTATTCATACTGCAAAATTGGTCTAAGCAGGATGTGGGAATACTAGCTTACAATACACAGGTCAATGTAGTTAGGCGCAGGGATGTCTCAATTGGCAGATGGTTAAGTATTAAGGTTCTGATTTACCGTTGTATACTCTGTATGATCCTAACGCAGTCATTGATGATGTGCTTTATTTTGTTAATACGCAGAGCAGTGTAGCTTTATTGTGCCCTGCCGTTTCTGTGTACATATTAACAGGACCCATAATCCGTCACTTGATATGTCATCTCCAAGCTGTGGGAAGGTTTCACAAACAACTTAGCAATTCACCATTGTATCCAACTTCAACACTCCAACTCTTCTCCCTATGTTGGATTGTGAATAGTTAGAGATCTTCCTTTTTGATTACTTGCAGCCACCACTCTCACCCCCCGATTGGTTCAGATTAGTTGTTAAATCCCTTTTTAGTGTCTCATGGAGCGTTGACCACAGCTTTGATTAATTAAGCTGTTTTAGAAAACTGGATAGTGGTAAAGACAATTGTGCAACTGTGGGGGCACAGTGCACACCTTGTTATAGGAGTCTTACAACTACATATCATATTTTTAAGCAAACAAAATAAGCAGAGTAAGAAAATTGCTCAGGTGGCATGGGTCATATAAAACAGCGTATGGCCCTCTTTTGAGTAAAGTTCTGCCTTGGACCTCACTCTATCACAACAACTGGTCTTTTAAAAATTTGGTGATCTGGTTTAATGGGAGGATTGTGAAACTTGATATATATCAATGGAACGCATGTCAACATTCTATTAGCTTAGACAGGTAGAACCTGGAGATATGATAACATTGGAGAAACCAAGAACTCAGTGGGCAGAGTATGTTCTATTCTCCTTGGTAGATCAAAAAACGGATTTGGGTTGTTTGACTGAAGTGCAGTTATTCGCAGCAGAACTGACCATATTCAATTTCACAGTGAATCGCTTTGAACTTCTGCCAAACAAATCCAGACACTCCTTACAGCATCTCCATCCCCCCGCCCCTAATTACCTGCTTGCTCGCCTCCGCTTCACCTACACCATTGCAATATCAGATCCATCCCTCTAACAGGGTTCAGATCTGAAGCGACAGAGTCCCTTTTTTTTCTTTTTTTTCTGGACCCCTGCCTCCAATGTTGAGGAAGTGGGTGACAGCCCCGCAAACCTCCAGTCCCACAAACTGAACATGGAGAGCGGGGGACACCCCTACAACCCCCGTTCCTCATGTTCAGTATTTTGTATAATCGATCGAATGGTACTGGTCGAATTCGGTCAAATATACCATTCAATAGATTATAAATTATCAAATAGGCTAATACCTCCAAAACATATTGAAAGATATCCTTCTGAACTGGAACTTTTCCAGCTACCATATTAGTACATGGAAGGCTGACTGACTTACAGAAAAGGAGGAGTCCAATCAAGGCAAAAAAGTTTTTCATTGGGACATATTGTAGGTCATGATGGCATTATAGCCATAGTCTATGTTCAATTCTAGGATTGCACAAAAATTGAAAGATAAAAACAGAGCTAACATCCTACTGATTTTCCGAAGTTGTACATCAGATTATCAGAGACAGGAATAATAGTTTCATGCCAGATCAAGATACTGTGACCGATAGTAACCATTCATAGGTCCTCATTGACATTGTGGTCCATTACCGTTTTTTGTGTACATTCTCCTTTGAAGAGAAAGCATTTGCTTTCCTGAGCTATGATTTTGCCTGGGTCACAACGGGTAGGATGTGCTTGCTGAAAATCTTTGTGAGTAGAGTGCAATGTAATATGTCAGTGTAACATCTGCTGTTTCCATACATGGATGAATTGAGGAGTATTTGTATTTGTATTTATTTCAAGAACAGGGATTATCAATTTTCATCAAAAATGTGTTGAAACAGCACATTTACGGATGGAGGACACATTCCCATGAAGGGTTCCTGTACAACAGAACAAAGATGAGAACACGTGGTGAGCCAGTTTATGAGGGTGAACAAATGTAGGTAATATTACAGGTACAAAACAAACAAAAAATAAATATATATGAAACAGGTAACATTCACCTAAGGAGGCAAGTGCTTCGACCTAAAGGGGAGTACTATGAAATATGCACAATGAAATTATTAAGCATCACTGGAAGGAGTGCTGGGGTCAAGTAGGGAGGATGGGTAGAGGGCAACAGGAGTTCCCTCTTTAGCAAGTAAGTGATATTCAACCTGAGATTTGAGGAGATCCACAGTTATGCAGGTTTTGATTTTGGGGGCTTGGGTTTGGGTGGGGTGGTGGAAGTAGGGAGAAAGAGCGGAAATGAGAGTAGACACAAGCAGGTAATGGGACGGTTTGGTTGAATGCAGAGGAGCATAAGAGGGAGCAAAATGGTGAGTAAACTGGGCTACCACCAGCTGGGTACAGAGACACAAAACCATTGATAGCTTTGTAGTCTAGGAGAAGGATCTTGAAAGGCTCTTGTATATGGAAAGCCAACCATCATGTTGTCGGCAGGTAGAAATGTGGGAGGTTCTGGGTAGGGTGTATAGATTTTTGAGGACTTTGTCTAGAGAGATGGAGTAGAGAGGAAGGCCAAGGAGTAGGCCTGAGCAGTAGTCAAGTTTGATAAGAACAAGGGTGAAGATTCAGGATTTTCTGGAGTGGTTGGCAAGAACAGAATGCATTTTTCAAATGTTGAGGAGGTTAATAGGAAAGGCAGAGACAGTGGCAGGGTTTCATTGTGGCAGTCGCAGGTCACTATCAAAGAGGAACCCAAGATTGCAAGGAGATAGGAGAATGGAGAGTAGAGATGGTGGTGTAAGTTGGGAGAAAGATGCCGTAGGTTTTTGCATGCATGAGGCAGAAAAGTGGTATCCAGTGACGAATTGCAATGAGACAGTTTGTAATCCAGAGGGAAATGGCAAAAGGGAAAGGCATGATAAAAATATAAAAGTGTCATCAGCAAAAAGGTGATAGTCAAAACCAAATAATGAGTTAAGTATTGCTAGGGCAGCGGTATAGAAGGTGAAAAGAGTTCTAAGGGCTGGTCCTTGGGAGATGGCCACAGAGAGAGGGATGGGGTCAGAGGTTTGCAAGTTCCACACGGTTTTAAAGGATCAACTTTCAGGTAGGAAGTTATACAGGAAATAGAAGATTTGTGAAATCCAAAGTCCTGGTGAGTGAGCGGAAGTGGGAGAGTGAGGAGGAAGTGGTCTGTGGTGTTGGCAGTGGTCATCAGTGTCAAAAGTGGCATAGCAGTCCAAAAGGAAGTGTACAGAAGATAATTTGGAGTGGTGATCATCAGACAGACAGTTAGAAAGTTAGAGACACGTTTGTGTGCAGTATTGGTGGAGTTATATTATGGAGGCCAGATTAAAGTGGATCTCCATGGCCATGATCCTCAAGGTACTTAGTGGTGCCATTGAAGAACACCCGCTCAATGACATTTGAACAATGGGCAAGGAGAGAAACTGGGAGATAGTTTGCTAGGATGTTTGCGTCAATATGGGTAAGACAGTTGCAGATGTAAAGGAGGCAGGGAGGAGTCTAGCAGAGAGCGAGAGAGAGAGAGAGAGAGAGAGAGAGTTTACAGGCCTATTTGCTGTGTCTCTTTGCTTTGAAACACTTTCCTGTGTATAGGCGCTTTATAAATAAACAAATAAAAGAATTACCATTAATACATACTGTTCATAAAATAAAAGATGAATACCAAAATATATACAGTTCTTACCAGAATGGCTTTATTAGCTTATGTGAGGCTAGCAGCAACATCATTGACAGGTTGCTTCATGTTAGTAAAACATACCTAGGTTCCTCCTGGTCCCCATTCAACCCTTACATGCGTTGGGGGGAATGTCAATATAGCAGTTTACTAAATAGCTAAATAAAGGCAGATTTCACAAATTCTATTGCGATTTTACAAACAAATCACACAATGGGGAGTGCAACCGTACATTCACATTGTGCGATCCTGCTCAGGCAAATGTCACCACGCAAAGCATGTGTGTTGAATGCATCAGTAAGAGAAAACATGCCCATGCCTGTATAAAGGCCTTCCTGAATGTATGGTGGTGTGGTAGAAATTCACTATAATATCAAACTAAGTAATGTGCCTACTAGGCGTATCAACATGTTTCTACAAAATGTATATAATGGCAATCTGATTATAAGTTTAATATTGGAATGAAGAAGTGTCGTGTATACTAGCTATTTACCAAGGTGGATGCCAATGATAGAACGTTGTGTTATTCAAGTAGTATTCACTTTAACAGAAATACAATTGATTTCACAAGTTTAAGTTATAGGGCCTCATTACGACCCTGGCGCTAAGTGTTTAACGGCGCCGTAAAAGGCTGCGGCGCCTTTAAACACTTAGGGCCTCATTCCGAGTATGGCGGTAAGGGATAGCGGCCACCGGTAACGAGACTGGTGGTGGTGATCCCTTACCGCCATACTCCGAGTTCCCTTTGCGCCCTCGCCCTTAACGCCTGCTTTGAGCAGGTGTTAAAGTTGAGGGCGCAAAGGGGCCTCCAAGCCAATAACGGTGACCGTAATGAACGGTCACCGTTATTTGCATCTTCCCCATTCCCATTGAGCCCTATGGGGGCTCATTTGGGAATGGGGAAGAGCCTTGGTGAATGGGGAATTACCGCCCCGCCAACCTTGGAATGGGGGGGGTAATTCCGCCATCCACCAAGGCGCTGCCGGTCCGGGTACGGCGTCAACCAAGGCGTTAATAGCGCCATTGGTTAGCGCCGTACTCGGAATGAGGCCCTTAGCGCCTTACTACGAGGTCCCTTTGCGGGACCTGACCACACCAGCCGTTAAAGTAGGGACCCGCAAAGGGACCTTGGTGCTAAGTACGGTACCGCAATTTGCGATACCGTACTTAGAGCCTTCCCCATTCCCATAGAGCCCTATCGGGCGAAAATGGAAATGGGGAAGGGACATGGCTCAATGGGGAATTACCGCCCCGCCAACCTTGGAATGGGGTGGTAATTTCCCATTGAACCATGGCGGACCCATTACAACACCGGCACCAACCATGGTGCTAATAGCGCCATGGTTTAGCGCCGGTGTTGTAATGAGGGCCATAGAATACAATCTTGTCTCCTGGGATGTGACATGAATTCAAGCACTACGTTTGCTATTGCTGTTAGGCATCTCAGACTTATGTTTATGTTATACGTTAATTTTGTTTTCTTGTTATCTGTCCCACATATATGGGAGCACAAACACATATCTTGTAATAATCGACATAATCAGTTAAACTTGTAAAATATTGTCCCGGGGGAAATTCCTTTTCAGGTTTAGGTAATTCGTAATACTAATGTTGTTACATTTCCACACAAATTTAAACAAAGAAAAGTGTCCTTGCCTGTAGTTGCAAGGTGGGATTCCGTGTTATATTTTGCACATTTCAGATAGTCAACCACATTGCACACACATTTCATTTTAAAACGGACGGTGTGTTGTTAGTTAGTCGAACCATTTCTGGTCCAACTGTAAAATCTGGCAGGTGTTATTATTCTGGAAAGTATCTGACTTGGTACATGATGTTGAACTGCGTGACAGGGCATGTGGAAAACCTTTCTCCTCTGTCCCACACCAGACAGAAAATACGGTAGGGGTAACTCTGTATTTCTCTGATAAAACAGTTCATAAAGTTGCTCAACTGAGGGTTACACTCTATTAAGACCTATCAGTTTTCTTGGCCCAGCAGTTTTTTGAGAGTACCCGAGAAGAAAGAACAAGGATGCACAATTTAAATATTATCCCTATTTCTACCCACACGGTTAAAACATGCATTCTGCCACCATGTCTGTACTTTTTCCGGAGAATGGCACACTTATTTCACAACAGCCAGATGTTTGTATTTTGTTTTATTCATCTGGAACTATACAATTGCTCGAAATAGTCAGCATAGGTTATGCAGGCCCTGACTAGAGGGGATCTTTCTGAAGTTTCAGTGGGCTGCAACTTGAAACAGAACGTTTTTTCTTTCGGAAGAGAACAATGGGGCCTCCAAACACTGCATTGTACTTAAACCACGTAGGACAATGTGGCGAATGCAAATGTGCAAGTCCTGGAATTTTAAAAACTGTCCATCTGAAATCATTGCATGAATTTATGAAACTGAAAACATTTAAAACTCACTGGGATCCATTAATTAATATTACTTTAAGTCAATCCTGATATCTCTCAAAAATTCCCTCAACAAATATGCTGCACGATTGGAGTATTATAAATCAGCACAACTGGCCAGATGATATGTACGGTTGTTCCTGTTGCATATTACAAGGGACTACAAACTATAACCTAGCCAGATTGAGAATATTTAAATTCCTACAGATTTAAAGCATTTTGATAACATTCAGAGTGTCTTTGCTTTTGTTGAGGGAGGGTAAGCACTTCCATTTTAAAGTATCAGTGCGTAAAGGCATAATTTCCTGTAATCTTTGTAATATAGTTTCTATGGTGTTTGAACTTGCAATTTGGGAATGACTCCTTTAGGTGTAATCAGAGAACACCAAATATTTGGCAAGTCCGTTCTTACAGGTACCTTGGAACATATCCATTGCCACAAAACATAAAGTTGTTGTAATGTGTTTACCAGCAAAATTGATATGATGTGCGAAAGGGATTCATTTTATTAACTTCACAGCTTCAGTGTAGTGGGCATGTTGGTAAGACACATTCTTGATGGCTGCCCAATGATTATTCGTTATCAGGAGCAGCGACTGATTAGCTTTCACAGATAATTTGAGATGGAAGCAACTCTCTGGGGAACATGTTTGTTCATGGTGGAGTCTGAGAAGGGGCGAGTTTATGAAAAAAATTTTTACAGAAAAATTGTATTGGCATTTGTATTGAGAGCTAGGGAGTCACAGAAGGAAGAGCTGCCCTCAATATTGCAGCCTTAAAACACGTTATTAGAGGTCCAGTGTAGGCGAAACACTCCCAACATGGACATAACATGATATACTATCCTATGTACACCATTTTAAAGAGATGAAAAAAAAATATTATATATTGTCCAATTTTATATTTTATATATATTTTATATATTTTTGATATATTCTATATTTTGTTAACATTTTACATTACATATATGATTTATATGATTGATTTTGCTCTTCAAACCAAACAGTACGATATTTAAAAGCAATCTTCTTCTATCCATTTCTAGACTTTCAATTCTTCCATGATGAAACAGGCTTCTGTCACTCTTTCACTTTCTTTTCTTTCTTCTGATGTTAACTTTCTCCACCTTGTCTTTGACTCTCCTCTCTTCTACAAGCCCAATGTCAACTCTCTGGTAAAGAATGCTAAGTTTCATCTGTTTGTATTTTAATCCATTATGTCCCTTTTTTCTACTTCACATTTTCCTTTCGCAGTTCGGGTACTAGGAACACTGCATATAGACAATGGACATTCTGTACCTTTCAGCCATCTGCGGCCAACCAAAAGACAATCTTTCATTATCAAGCCAGAAATGTTGCTGAGTACACAAACCTTTGAACAACTTTGATATTTCACCCACATTACAGAATGCATCTTACATTGAGAATCCTGCATAAGGTTGCATTTTTAGAACATAAGAGAGAGCAGTTGTGTCAATTTGTCATCTGGCCTCAAAGATGTATTTGGGCCTAAGGAGCCATGAGACTTTCTGGCTCCAGAACCTAGGATTTATTGCATTCTCATTATGAAAAGATCTTTTAAAGTACGGTGTTGCTACACCCTTGCAGTTGCTCTTCAGAAACTCTGCACTTTCCTGTCTTTTCCTTAATCTCGAAAGACATTGCTTTAGACAAAAACATGCTGAGGGTGCTACTCTTATGTGCCAACCTCCTTGTATGTTAATGTCAGTGTTTCTCATTGCCATTATGCCATTTGTGATGGCATGTATGAAGTCATGTGTGTCAGTATGAGCAGTGCATGGTGGGGGATCGAGTTATGGCTGTGTGGTTAACCATAACTGGTGAATTTATTTGGTTTTTAGTTTTTGTGCTGCAACCATAACGTTCCGTTTAACGATGTTTTATCACTGAATGTCACGGGTGTTTATTAGGCCAACTTAACAATACTATTAATTTAACAAAGAGTTTTCACTAAATTTAAATGTCTTTTATAACTGCAGATGTTTCACGAAATTGCAGCACTGCATGTAAGCTGTTAAAAATGCCATTGTTAATGCATGTGTTGAATAACATCTTTTTGCAACACACATTGATGTGTGTTAATTTGAACAGTGCATGCTGGGGATCAAGTTATACGGAAATGCCTAGGACAGAAGGTGTGTCTATTCCCAAGGTGCTACCAACCCTCCCACAATAGCCACTGGATCTGGCCTGCAACCTTGTACCTTGTTCACTATGCCTCCATAATATCCATAGGATTGTACCACATACGAAAGTAAACTTGAGGCTATCTATAAATAATTCACTTCAACACCTCATAGGTATTGTCGTCACAATATCTGTTTCCAGTGAAATGTTAGCGCATGTTTCTGTTAATTATGAACCAAAAATGGCATTAGAGACAATGGGGGTCATTCCGAGGTTAGAGGTAAGGGAAAAACGATGCCGGTAAATGATTACCGGCATCGCTTACCGCTATGGGCTATTCCGACCAGCCTAACCGCTATTAGCGGCACCGTAAATAACGGGGCCTCTAATAGCGGCATGGGCGTGGGCACACAGCCCATCATACCACCAATAGCAGCACGCTGTAAACTGGAGGACATCACAAGTCAAGCAGACATGCAAATACCGGCATCATGAAGGCACTAAAAGTGGATACCGGCATGCCGTAAATACCAGAATCGCTGACCAAACGTAAAATGCCATGTGCAGTGTTCCCAACTGCCACAGGTGCACACCATCAGCACAGGTGGAGGCAATGGAGTCTGGGCCTGGACAAAAGGAGCACACCCCCACACCACACCCTTTTCCACACCAAGATCAATCCAATAGTAGCAACAATACTTCAGCTGGAGGACATGCTTGCATTGCAACACCAGCAACAACACCAACAGGAACAGCAGGCACCACAGAGGAGACGCAGTAGGAGAAGGAGGGTGATACAGGCCCAGCATGCCCCACCAGTGCAGCCAGCGTAACCACAAACATCAGAGCCAGTCCTTTCAACCCAGTCCCGGAGCAGAACCACACCCTGTACCGTCTGGACCGGGACACCATCAACACCATCGTGGACATGATACACGATTGTCAGCCTCATTGAAATACACACCGCCATCCCCCCTCTACTGAAGGTAGTGTCAGTGCTCCACTTCCTTTCCACAGCCACCTACCAGCACACTGTGGGGCACATGCATGACATATCACCATCCTTATTCACTCGCATCCTGAAGCAAGTGCTGGATTGCCCTCCTCAAGCACACAACATAATACATATCCCTACCACAGACTCCCCAGGAGATTCTTGAAACAAAAGGTGGCCTCCATGCACTGGCAGGCATGCCAAATTGTATAGGTGCCCTTGATTGCACCCCGGTGGAGTTGGTGGCCCTGCATGCCATGGAGGTGATTTACCGCAATCGCAAGCAATACCACTCCAACAAGGTGCAGACGGTAGGTGACTCCAGCAAGATCATCACACATTGTTGTGCGCAATATCCCGGGTCAACCACAGGAATGCTGCATGTCACCATGGGAAAAATCAGCGCAGAATGCCTAACATTGCAGAGCCTACTGCCAACGCTCCCCATCAGAAAATCCTACAGAACACTACACATCACTAAATGGACACGGACACAGCTGTATGCGTACACAATGCATGAGCAACAAGACGGCAGAGCACACCGTGTATCATCATGAAGATGGAACCCACACCATTATTCCATGGCACAGGACACATTGAGGGCCTAAAAATGGCGTGCATACAACCACGGACATGTGCATGTGACCAACGATAATCTGCCGGCATGTGTGACTAGTACAGCTGTCCATCATCAATCGACTGACATATAGCTTATTATGCCTCCCATGCAGGTGACAGTGGCTATCCCTTGATGCCGTGGCTTATCACCCCTGTCCGAAATACACAGAACAGGCATGAGGAGGACTACAATCGATCCCACACCCGTACCCGTGTGGTCATTAAGCAGACCTACGGCCTGTTGAAGGCATGGTTTCGCTGCCTTAGCCCATCAGGTGGGGCACTCCCCTACAGGCATGAGATCATCATGGCATGTGTCATGCTGCACAACATGTGTATCCGACGCAAAGTGCCCCTGACCCCTGACATTGAACTGCAACCACCTGGTGATGATGAAGGGGATGAAGAAGAAGTGGCTGCACATCAATGTGGTGCCGATGCACAGTGATTGCACAATATTACTGACACACATGGCTGCAGAGGGTGACATGATATTTTGACTGAGGCCACTGGGTGTTCGGGTACATGCACACTATGCACTGTATATGAATAAATGATACATGCGCAATGATGAATGTCCACTCAGGTCTTGCTTTTGACACAACGGGTGTATTAAATTTAGCAATAACCCTCCACCACCATCATGCCCCTCCCCCTCCCCCCACAGCTCCCCTACACACCCTCACCCCCCTCCCCCAAAACTCCCCCACACACTCTCAACCCCCTGTCCCCACAAGCCCCCCACACACCCTCATCCCCAGCCCTATCCCCCACAACTCCCCCACACACCCTCACCCCCAGCCCCCTCCCCCCACAACTCCCCCACACATGTCCCATCAAGTCTCTAATGACTACATGAGGCTGCCCAGACTACTAATTAGCACTCCCTGGGCCTGGTGGCGGCATGTCTGGCCGGTGCAGGGTGTGTGATGACCTGCTGAGTGGGCTCTTCTGGGTCGAGCTACACGATGATGGTGTGGCCGCCTGCTCGAATTGGGTTGCCGGAAACCCTTACTCCATAGCATCGGCTATGCGGCTTAGTACCTAGCGCAGGGCGGATACCTCCTCGCAGAGGCGGCTAGTGTTCTCAGCAAATATTGTGCCCATGGAGGCGGTGTTCTCTGAGATGGTCCTGCCTAGATAGGCAATGTTCTCCCGCCACTCCTGCCTAGCCTGTGCGTTGTCCTCAACAAACTGCTGCACAAGGGCAGTCAGCTGCTCTACACGCTGCGGCCCTGCGGGTGCACATGTGGAGGTGGATGGTTCCTGGGTGTCTTGCTCGACCTCAATACTCGCCACTATCGGACTAAAGTGCCTGCTCTGGGGTGGTGGCGTGGTCTGTCTCAAGGGATGAGATTTGGGGGGATGCTTATGGACTGGGAGTGCGTGGCAGTTCTGAGGAATTGTCCTCAACGGGCACCCATACCTCATCCTGTGGCTCCTTCGCAGCCTGGGGTGCTTTGGCTGCCACCTCCCCAGCCAAACTTGACTCCTCCGAGTGTGGTGCCTCAGCTGATCCCTCTGGCTGGGCAATGAGTGTTGGCGCTTCCGCCTCTACGGCCCTTGACAGCACCGGTGCACTGGCAACCTGGGGTGTCTTGACTGGTGGTGCACGGCGGCCCCTTGGTTGGCCCTTCGAGGTGGAAGGGCGGTTGGTGTCATCCCGGGACCTCTTCCAGGGTGTGGTCTTTGCGGGGGTTGAGTCCTGGCCATCGCTGTCATGGTCAGAGCCTGTGGGGGCCGAAGAGAGAGACGGCATGAGTGATGTTTTGATGGGCATCATATATACATTTGGACAATTGATCATCCACACAATCCAGAGTAATAGGCATTTGAATTTGGATGATCACATTGTTTGATACATGGGTGGCGTATGCAGGCATACGTCTGGGTCACTCATGTTGGCCAAGACCTATGCTATGTGACATGCATATTTGTTGGGGCCTGCATGCTGTGTGATTTATGGCATTTACATTTTGTGTGGTGTCTGTCAGGTACGGAATTGCCTTGCTGCAGGCATCTGCATATGTCTGTGATGCGTCCGGCTACTTTGCTGGGAGTGAGTGTGTGTTGGGCCATGGCTTGCCTCTTCGGACGGACATATTGGTTGACTTTCATCAGACTCTGCATTGCAGTGTTTTCTTAGGACACTCACCTCCATCGGCCAATGTTGTGGCGCCAAACTCTATGTCGCCGACACCCTCTATCCCCTCCATGCCAATCATGCTGGTGAAGATGTCCTCCCATGGGGTCAGCTTGATGGGGGAGCTGGCACCCCCTGCTGTTGCCATTGCCTGGCTCCTGTTGACAGAGAGTATGTTCCTTACTCTGAGCCGCAAGTCGTCCCAGTGCTTACAGCAGTCTTTTGTGGTGCGTGGAGTGTTTCCAAGTGCACTCACTTTCTGTGCCACAAGTGCCCAGATCTCTTTTTTCTTTAGGATGGCCTCCCTCTTCATGCTGTTGGCGAACACAATCCCAGCATGTTCCTGCAGTGTCCCGGCTAGCATCTCCAACTCGTCCTTGTTGAAGCGCTCCTTGCGTTGGTGGGCAGCTCCCTTCTTAAGGGCATTGGGCATTGTGGTGTGTTGGATGAAGGTTTTCAAACAAACAGCAGAGTCCTACAGGTCCTGTGTGCTGAGTATGGCAATGGATTGTGTTTTTAAAGATGGCCGCCGTGCTCCTTCCCGTTGCTCTGCGATGATGCTACTTCCGGTTCCGCTTATTTACGGTGACCATTATTAGCGGTGACCGCTAATAGCTTGACTGCTAATGCTGCATTGGTTAATACCGGTAGTGCTATCTGAGCTATGCATGATGCAGCTAAGGGCATTTTTTCGTGCCTTGAACGGCATGTCGGTAATGCCCTTACCAGCATGGCGCAAAGCTTGTGCCCGCGAAGTCGTAATAGCCCTCTATTAGCAGGCTATTGACTACACGGACACGCTATTTGCGCCATGCCGTTAAGGACCGTTACTTTCCTCCAACCTCGGAATGACCCCCAATGTATTATCTTGTAATGAATGATTACTTCAGCAATGCCATAAAACATACACATTAGAGTTTGGTAACCACAAGTAAATATTTTCATAACACTGCAAAATACAAAAACATCCAAACAGGTCTACAATTCCTAAATCCACATTGTAAAGTGGCATGTACAAATACTAATAGATACAATATAACAATATCTTCCAAACGAATAGGCTGTCTGTCATATTGTTAATGTGTATGGTTTATGGCATTTCCAAAATAAACATTGAATTTGAAATCTGGGACCAGATTACAAAAACTTTTTGCCAATGCAAGTGCAAAGTTGCACTGTATTAGCACTAGGGCAAAGTTTGCACTATTTTTAAAAACACTAGCAAACACTAGAAAACTACTGCGTCATGACAAGGGCAGTTTGGCATATTAAAAGCATCAGGGCAAACATTGCCCAAGTACAAAAAAGATGCATTTCTACTGCATTTCTCTACCAGTGCAAAGTTTGCCCTAGTGCTGATACGGAATGGTATTAGCACTGGGGCAAACTTTGCCCTGAGGCAAAAATGCATCAAACATGTATCTTATTTGCACTGGGGCAATTTTCTCCCTGGTGCTTTTAATATGTCAAACTGGACTTGCCATGGTGCAATAGTTTTCTAGTGTGTCCCAGTGTATTTAAAAATAGCGCAAACTTTGCCCTAGTGCTAATACCGTGCAACTTTGCACTTGCCCCAGTGCAAAGTTTCTGTAATCTGGCCCATGGTGTCATGCATGCACATGTATTGAATATACAAGGCGTGTTTAAAAACAGAAGTGAACTACATACCATGTTCTGTTTTCAGTAAACAAGTTAAATCAATGAATACCACTATATAAAAAATATGTACTTCGTTATTAATACATTCATTATAAAGTCTATTTCAGAAATAGCAAAGGATTTCCATTAAAAAAACATACACATACAAAGATATACAGTACTACAACAATATGAAATAGATAAAACCTATGATAGCCGATACAATTTGGAAAAAACATGCACACAGTTAAGAAACCATTGTATGTTTTAAACCAACACATTACTTTCTAATATGTCAATGTACATTTCCTTATATTCAGGTCATGCCTCAAAAATGATAGAAGGGTCCAACACACTCGAGAGAAATCTAACCATAACAAGTAAAGCAAAGTGGGTTTATACTGCGAGAACCGTAGTTCATGCAGAAACGGCCTCAGCTTGTTCACATGTAACTCTAAAAAAGACTGGGAAAAATAACACAAGTGTGCCAAATCCTCTTTCAGGGCATCGCACAATAGGCAAGACTGAATGTCACTGTCATGTTCCCAAACTGCTGCCATAGCTCTCAAGGGAAGGCGGTTGAAACGTGCCCTTGTTATCAGGATTCCCTGGGAGGGTTTCGCAGCCATAGGAAATACATTTGGATGCCTGGGGACTCAAGGATCACATGCCTCCCGTTCAAGGGTTTCAACATCTCCATGGAATCCCATTTCTCCGCAATGTGAGAATGGCATCTAGCTTGCATCGCTCTGGTCACACTGGAAGGCAAGATACTTAGTAAATGAAAATATGAGGCTGCATTGATGTCCACAACTTAGATTTTACAAACACCAACCAAGGAATCCTAGGATTCGGATCTTTAAGAACCAAATATCTAATCAGCTCATGGGTCAATTCCACCTTGCCATTGCACCATAATCAGAACCACTGAGATAAAGGCTGGGGAAAATGGTATCACTGATGAAGTCACAACCCAGTTTAAGGTGGACTCCAAACAAAATGCTGCACAAGCAAATTATCGATTCATTATCTAATCACAGGAACCGTGTGTTTCCTAAAAACAAATACAAAAAAAATAAAATAACTGCAACCTGTAATATTCGAAAGAAGTTTTATTCTCAAAGCAAGAACTAAAAGAGATGGTATTTTCAAACCTATACTATTTACAAATAAATTAATGTATGAATTAAGGAGCAATCCGAAATATACCACATTTATGGAATTACAAACGTATATTGTCTCTATTAGATCAACAATGCCCTGGACTGCTTGAAATGTACTCCGCCAAGCAAGATAAAGGAGAAAATCTAAATGGTGAATAATTATGAATTTTAGGATGCATTACGAATTTACAAAGAAACAATATCCTTCTAACATATAACATATATCTCTACTCCACATATTAAAGCAACAAAACCGGTACATAACAAGGACCAAACAAAAAGGATGAAGCCACCCGATCATCTGAAAATTACAGAAAGAAAAAACACCACAAAAGTGATGTCAGGAATGGAGTAAGGGCTGTGAAGAAAGATTAGTTGGTGATTCAGCTTTCTGCCAAAAATAAAAAGGGAGTATGATATTTATTTTGTGATAATTATGACTAATATATACTAAATAAATGCTTTGTTTAAATATTTCTTTTTCTTTTAATACTAGGGGAATGTTCGTACATTACAATGCACATCTTAAATTTACAAATAAGATGTACTTTGCAATGGATGGTCATGATGTATATATAATTAATTATTTATAACGCACTTAATACCCACAGGTTTCTAAGCGTGGACCCGGGGATCAAAGTTGTGTTGCTCAGCATGTTCTTGCTTCCAAGGCAAGCATTTTGCCCCTGAGCTGTCCTCCCAAGTATCTATTTGCTTGATTGTATCAAAAGAATGGTAATAGCAAGTTTGAAGAGCTATTATTACTTTTCCAAACAAATTTGGTGTATTCAGATATTGAAAGGGCAGCTTGTTTTTTTTTTATAGGTTTACATTGTTCTGTTTCTGATTTAATTTTTAAAATATATACATTAATGTTTAATTGATGTCAATATATGCACACCATTTCTTCTTGTTTAGTTGAGAAATAAAGAGAATGTTATTAGACTTTAATGTGCGTAATGGTTTAAAAATGAAAGTAGATTCCTTGAAACTTCCTTGTAACTTGTAACTTGTATTGTACTTTGCTCTAGTGTCAAATGTGCAATGAGTGGGGTTAATAGTGCAACTATCATATGTGGTAGACCATTTCAACACTTGCACTGTGGTCTATTACTGCAAGCAAATATAGGTTAAAGTACCTACTATATATGACTAGTGAAAGTCACCAATCAGTTCTGTGACCCAATGCATCCTTTTTATATATGATAGAGATATGTTATTCCTTAGAATACATGGCCGTACACTCACATCCAGTTTAATACCTGGCTTCTTCCTAAATGCAATATAAGATAAATAGCACAGGGTTCAAAACTAGCATTTAAAGAGCAGGAGCTAAAACAATTTCCTGAGTATCAGGCATCAGTGATATGCATGAACTGCCTCTCGAGATCTTGGAGTTAGTACATAACACTCCCCCAATCTAACTTAGACTTGAGATACAGGGGCTAATTCATAGAATTCAGCGCAAAAGCAGCGCACGCGGGCAGCGCAGAGAGGGAGCGTGCACCAGCGTGTGCCAGCCGTGTGCTCTAAACAGCATTCTGACGCACCGCGTATTCATGGATTTCCCAAGCCATTTTGAGCCGTGGCATAACGAACATCCCGCAGCGCCAGTTACGCCCCCAAGAGAGCCCCTTTCGCAAGGAAAAGTCATCGAAATCCCCAATACAGCGCAAAGAGCCGTGCTAACCCTGGACCAGCTTACAGGGCCACTACACTGTAATAGTGTGAAAAACTACGTGTACCCCGCTTAAGGCAGCCAAAATGCATGAAAATGTACTCGCACACCCCCTTGAGTACGGGTACCCCGCTCGTGGCAGCCAAAATGCGTGAAAATCTCCCTGCACACCCCCTTCGATACGCGTACCCCACTCACGGTGGCAAAAACACGTGAAAATGTACTTGGGCACCGGCTTGAATACAGGTACTCCACTCGCGGCAGCCAAAACACGTGAAAATCTCCCTGCACACCCCCTTCGATATGCGTAATGCGTACCCCACTCACGACAGCCAAAACACGTCAAAATGTACTCGCTCACCCCCTTTAATACGGGTCCCCTTCTCGTTTCAACCAAAACGTGTGGAAATCAACTTGCGCACCCTTTTGAATACGCGTCCCCTGCCTGCGCCAGGCAAATTGTGTGGAAAATGTCCCCACTGTGGTGTGGGCTGCCTGCAGGGCATGGTCAGGGGTGATGTGCTGCATGCGGGTCATGGTCAGGGGTGATGGGCTGCCTGCGGACATGCCCAAGGTTGTAGGGTGGTCCCCTCTTGTGTGGGCGGCCTGTGATGGGCTGCCTGCGGGTCATGGTCTGGGGTGATGGGCTGCCTGCGGGGCATGTCCAGGGTGGATGGGCTGCCTGCGGGGCATGCCCAGGGTTGTAGGGTGCTCCCCTGTGGTGTGGGCTGCTTGTGGGTCATGGTCAGGGGTGATGGGCTGCCTGTGGGGCATTCCCAGGGTGGATGGACTGCCTGCAGGGCATGCCCAGGGGTGATAGGCATCCTGCAGGTCATGGTCAGGGTGGATGGGCTGCCTGCAGGGCATGAGGAGGGTGGATGGGCTGCTTGTGTGTATTCCGGGTGTGCGCAGGGAGTCTCACACGCGATTGGGCTGGTGCAAGCGGGGTACGCGTATTCGGGGGGTGCACGGGGAGTTTCACACGCGATTGGCCTGGCGCAAGTGGGGTACGCATATTCAAGGGGATACGTGGGGAGTTTCACATGAGATTGGCCTGGCGCGAGCGGGGTACGCGTATTCAGGGGGTGCGCAGGTAGTTTCACCCATGATTGGCCTGGCACGAGCGGCCTATGCGTATTCGGGGTGCGCAGGGAATTTCAAACACCTTTGGCCTGGCGCGAGCGAGGTACGCTTATTCAAGGGGGTGCGCAGGGAATATCACCCACGATTGGACTGGCGTGAGCAGGGTATACGTATTCTGGGGATGCGCAGGGAGTTTCACACGCGATTGGGCTGGTGTGAGTGTGGTACGTGTATTCGGGGGGTGCGTGGGGAGTCTCACACGCAAATTGGCAGTGTGGACCCTCCCGGGTGCACCCCTCGTCCCCTCCCCATGCCCTGCAGACAGCCCATCACCCCAGACCATGACCCGCAGGCAGCCCATCACCACTGGACATGCACCGGAGGCAGCCCATCACCCCTGACATGACCCACAGGCAGCCCACACCACAGGGGATCACCCTACAACCCTGGGCATGCCTCGCAGGCAGCCATTCACCCCTGACCATGCCCTGCAGGCAAGCCACATGACACCATGCACTTGGGAGCCCCAACAAATGTCCCCCCACCCCACACCCATTGACAGCAACCTGCCAGCAGGCCCCAACTCATGTCCACCCCACCCCCATTGACGGCAACCTGCCAGCAGGCACGACACATGTCCCCCCACCCAACACGTCATGACAATCCAGACCCATGGCCCTTAGGGCCACCCAAATCCCACCCAGTCCAAACACCCAACCAAGCATTCCATCCACTCCATATTGAATTCCCCATGTCATGATAGAAACCAAATAACCAGCATGCCCATGAATACATGTCCGTCAGACCCACACAATGGGGACACATGAGAAAACCCACATTGTGACATGCACAAAACGAATGAGAGAAGACCACACAAGTAAAGTAGAGAAAGAAAATGTATTAAATACGAAACTGAATGAATAAAACAAAAGCACACAAGAAGAAAAAAAAAATCCAAGCCCGGATGTCCAAAATTGAGCAACAAAAACGAAGGCTGTAATCAAAAAAATCCAAAGTTAAAAAAAAACAAAGCTTTCCTCCATGGGTCCAAACATATAGAAAATCCAGGTCCATAATTATATACAAATGAATATTCAATAGTCCATGAGCCCAACAATCAAAATGAAACCTAACCAAAAACCTACCTAACAAATAACTATTTACAAAAAGGCGGGGCATAGTCCATGCCACCCAAAGAAAAATTAAAAAAAGGAACCTACATAACTATTTACAAAGGTGGCAGGCTAGTCAGATGGCTCACTCATTGATGTCCCGGGCCCGGGCCAGGCCACTTCAATGTCCTGGAGGCGGGCCTCTTTCCTGGACCCGAGGTCTCACAGGGATGCAGCCATGGCCTCCTCCAACTCCCTGCGAGTTGTCTCGAGGCACAGAGCCCGCCTCAATGCCCGGTACATGGAGTTCTCTGCCCTGACCATTGTGAGCCGTGCCCTCTCTGCCCGCTGCCGCTTTGTATCTATTTGCCGGCCCAACCGCTACCACACGGACGACACTCCCAATCCTTGGTCCTCCTGCCCGCCGGCCGATGCCTGCCCCTGGGATGTTGATGGCCCCAAGCCATGATCGCTCCCACGCTGAGCCTGCTGATGCCTCCAATGCAACTGCCTCTGGCACCACGATGGCCTCCAGACTGATGGAATCCTCTGGTGCTGCCGTGCACGTGACGTGCTTGATGATGCCTGCACGTCCTCCATCTGCTGTGGTCCAGTTGGTGGGGTGGCCACCCATGCTGGACCTCCAACTCCCGACTGTGGCAGGGATGTGTCCTCTATCAACCTTGTCGCTGGCTCAGGGGCAGCTCCACAGGGGTCCCAGGTGATGCTTGGGCGGGAAGATGGGACGGAGGATGACTGACGCATAGGGGGTTCAGTTTAGGAGGGGGTCGCAAGAAGATCCAGCACACACGGATGAACCCAGTGCCGACTACCTGTCCTAGTAGGTCAATGCGGCCAAAGAGGTAATCGAAATGACATGCATTGCCCAGACGAGTACCCTGCACGTCATCCCGAATACCACGTTGGCGCAACGCCACCCAAGCTAAGACAGGCTCAATCCGGTCATGGATTGCAACATCTGCAGGGAGAGGAAGGCCAGTTGATGTATGTGCATCCCCTCCCTGGAAATGGGTCTGGACGGAGGCATCCCTGCTGGTGCCAGATGATGCAGTCACAGGATCGGGGACAGGATTACACACAGGCACCTCCGCGGTGGCCTGTGCTGCATCCTGTCCCTGCCCCTGGACTGCACCACTAGCACCAGTGGAATCCCCCCTTCCAGGCCCCATGCATGGGGCTTCCACGGCCTCCTCCTCAACCAAACCCCCCACCAACCTGGATGACGACTCTGTGCCATCTTCCTCCGTAGGCCCCTGTGTGGGCTCAGCTGCCCCTACTGCTGCCGAGGAGTCCACCTCCAAACTCCACCTCTTGGACCTTCCCTCGGCAGCTGCGGCCGTGGACGCGGCACCAGACTCCTCAATCCTGGAAGAGATCACTACATGGGAGGGGAGCTGAGCCTTGCGTCTCCGGCTGGACATGGGATCCCTGCCGCTGTGCTCCACAGCACCGTGTCCGTCCTCTTCATCAGTCAACGTGGCAGACAGGGAGAGACAGAACACAGGCATCAGGGCACTGTACAATGGTCTGATACACACATGACAGTTGCACATGAGTGGCAGTGTCAAACTTCACAGATGGCATCACACTCCCCAACACTCATATCATTAGAACCCACACACATGCACAAATTAACAGGAATCGTGCAGCAGGCAGCAGCATCCATAAACACACAATAGCATGAACAGCCAAAGGTTGGCATGATGTCACAAGCAACATGGGGAGTGCCCAACACGTGCGCACACGCCACCAGACAGACATGCAACTGTACATCTCCACCACCTGTCACAGTGCAATCATCGGCAACTATGTCATATCTGCCAATCGGGTTCCTACATGTCTGTTTCACATGCATCGATAGTGTATCACAGTCGTACACATGTCAAACACACACACAAGCTCATGTACACCGTGCACGTACATGAAGGTGAAACAAGCAACCATGTGTCACACCCCAACCATGGCATAGTACATATACAGAAATGCTAACATGTGTGCATCTCCACATGCAGTTGTGCATCATGTTTTGGAACACATACACCATTGATGTGCATCACACATGACTAGACTCACATGCAGCAGGGTCATGTCCTTGCACATACACATCCATACCTGGGCCTTTCCAGACATATGTCCAAGCTGGCAAGCCTCAACATGCACTGCGTCCAATCAGTACCCATGAACACTTACCGCTCGACTCCTGACGGGTCTACCTCTCGAGGAGCTGGAGGTGAAGCGCTGGGGGAATGCATTCCAGGACCCTCATCTGGTCATTGGTAAGGCGGACCCGGCACCGCACTACATCCGCTGCGTCCAAGAGGCACCGGGCCTTCCTGAGGGTCCTGGACCTGAAGTCCTCCCAGCGCTTATGGATGTGTGTTAGGTCGTGGGTTGCGACTGCCTCCGCGTTGATGGCAACCACGAGATCCATCCAGATTCTCTTCCATCCATCCTTGTCAGCGCGTGTTCTTCCGAAGAGGACATCATAATCCACCAGGACTTGCTCCACCAGGATGCCAACTTCTCCTGCTGTGAAGCTGGTAGCCCTCTGTCTCCCTGGCTGGCGGTTGCCCGTGGTGTCAGATGGTGTTTGCCCCGACATGGCAACCCCTGAGGCAGGTGTGGGTTGGCAACTGGGTCCTGGTCTGTGGAGCGATGGAACTGCAGTCAGGAGTCTTCTGTTCTCGCAGGGGTGGTCACAGCAACTGGACCCCTGCAGATGGCTGACAGTCAGGCACCAAATAGCAGGGCACGTGGCCAGCAGGCAGGCAGGCAGCAGCAGATGGCTTATGGGAGGTGGCTCGGGCATCTGGGGGGCAGGGAACTGGCCTTCTTGGCAGGAGCGTGCTCTTCCATGTGTTGTCGCATGGCCAGCTTGATACGGAGTGATTTGGCACGTGAAAAAAATAGCACGTCAGCGTGTAATTCAAGGAAAGGCCCTTAGCGCGTAAGCATGTAAGTGATGTGATGCGCGCAGGCTTTTCCCTCAGCACGGGTGCATAGTGAATCCACCCGTGCAAAAACAGCACATCCGCGTGTTAATGCGTGTAATTCGAGGAAAGGGCCTAAGCGCGTAAGTGACGTGACACGCGTGGGCATTTCCCTTGGCACAGGTTAAAGGTGAGCAGGGCCAGCAGTTCACTGTACGTGGTTTTCGTGGAGACCCACGTGTGTGTTGCTAATTCTTGTTGTCTCACCTGCCATCACTACTTCACAGCAGATCAAGGACGTATCTCTTCTTTTGGCAGGGATATTGGCTACACGTGTTTTTCATTACCATGCTAGTCAGACGGTGAGTCGTGCACACTATTTTTCCCACTGCGGGTCACCCTGTGTATCGCTTACCCATTTTCAATGTCATAGTAGCCTGTGTGCCACACGTGTACGTGTTTTTCATGTACCTGGGTGCCACGGCATACTGCGTGAGGTTAATTCCACACACGTGGGTTACCAGGGGTTGTGTACACGGCTTTACTGCAGTTTTTCAGTGCCTGAGCGTTGCGTGACCCACCATTTTCTCACCAGGGTCTCATTCAGCCTTGCAGGCACACAGGGGTTACCCCACCCCCTTCACCCCAATTGCCCAGGACAATTATTGTGTACACCTCCCATTGGCACTGTGCCATGGTTGGGAGGCCACGAAAGGTGAGGAGCGCCACAGCTGGGCATCCTCCACATGGTGGGCATGGTCAGGGACGTGGCCGGGGTGACCAGGGAATAGGGGGACTCCAGGGTGTCCAGGGTGGCTGCAGAGGGGAAAGAGGCAGGGGTGTGCCACTTCTGCAGGATGTTCTGCCACATGTTGGTGCAGTCATGCCACCACCCCCAGTGGTTCCGGGAGTTGCAGCTCTTGCATCTGACACTGGCACCCATGTGACCTGGCAGTCAATTTCATCTACTGCCATGGGCCCAAGGGTAGTGGTAGCTGCAGGTGCAGCTGTGGCCACCACCACCCAGGCTCAGGGCCGGCCAGAGAATGCAGCGTTGGCATCTCAAGAGTCCCAGGATGATTTCCAGGTGGTCAGGAGGTGCACGGTAAGTGCACGCAGGGCTGCTCCGACCGAGGCACATATCCCTGGGGCAGTGTTGTCATCTGCTGCCCCGACCAGCCGGGTGTTGGCAACTGCATGGGCATATGCAGCCAACACCACCCCGGCTGTGAGTCTGCTAGCCAGGACAGTCTCGGTCACAGGCCTTGGCACAGCGTCTGTTGCTGTGCTAGGTCCAATCAAGAGCACCAGCAGCCACTGATGCAAGTCAGGGCTTCTGTCCCAGTTCCACCTGCCACTCCCTTGGTCCAGTTCACCAGCGCCACTGCCCCTACTGATCAGGGCGGCATTTGCCAGTCATGGTCGGGAACACTGTCCAAGAGGAGGAAGATTGCTCCTGCACAAGAGGCTGGGACCCCAGACATGGCTCCGGCCTCTGGCACGTCGAGGAAGAAGCCTTTCGGCAAGCAGGAACTGGACTTCCTTGTGGACTACATGTCGGGACACGAACATGAGATGCTAGTGTTTGCTAATTCTCAGAGTATGCCTGCCCAGCGTGGGGAGCACTGGAAGCATGTTGCAGAGGGTGTCAGTGCACTCGGACATGAGGTGCGCACAGCTCAGGAGTGCAAAAAGCGTTGGGATGACCTCCAGCACTGTGCTAAGCTAAGGCATGCCTCCAATTATGCCATGACTCGGGTGACTGGCAGTGGGCCACCACCTGAGGAGGAAGTACTCACTCTGCACGAGTTGATCGCTGTGGAGTTTGTTACGGCAGAATTGTACGCAGGAGTGGGAGAGATGCCCCGTCCAGTGAGTGTTGTTGCGTGTTTGTCCAGCCCATGTGTGGTTCGCCTGTGTGATGTGTTGTACTTGACTGCCTCTACATGCTATGTGTACCTGGTTCTCATGTGCGAGTCATGCAATGCTTCACTAATGCGTGCTTGCATGGACATGTAGAGCAGACTGGGACTGTCCACATCACCACACTTGCATCCTACTCACATACTAGTCACCCGGCTGGCCCTCAGGTCCATGTCTATGCTCATGGCCCTTCTGCATGTAGCCTGGGGTGTCCTTCTACTCAGCACTCAGACTATGTCATTGCATGACTGATGTGCATGTGTGTGCTGCCTGCATGCGGGTACTCCACGTCGGCATGTTCCCTTACCCCTCCACCCCCCCCCCCAGCATCACAATTACACCATGGCACTGGTGGGTAACATGTTGGACTACTGCAATGGCCTGTTCAACGCTCCTGTGTACATGCACACTTCCCCCTGCCAACCTGCCAGCACATACTTTGGGGTACATCCTTTGTCCTTGATGCAGGGTGTCTCACTCGGACTGTGCAGATGGCAGGTGCTCTGCAGGGACATGAGTGCCCATTCATGCTCCATGTGCATTTCATGCATGCCCCTATGTGTCCTTGGCAGGATGATCATTGTAGTACGTGTCCAGGATGACATGCATTTAATGGCATTTGATCATCCATTCCATGCTCACTCTGGCTCAGTCCTGCATCACGCACGTTTAGGGTGTCATAGTCTCTGTGGGACACACGCCTCCTCCTCTTTCAGGCCCCCTGACTCTGTTCAACTGGTGTAGTGCCTTCTTCACAAATGGGTGTACTACAGAGGGTTCATCATGTGTCCTGCTTACTGTCCCATTCTCATCTGCTGTGTTGTCAGTTGACGCAATTGACACTACTCAACACTGTCTGCCAATATACAGTTCTCTGGTCAACCTTTCACTGCCATGTAATGCATCCCTGCATTTTCACTAAGGGGGCGAGTTGCCAGTAGCCATGCAACCCATTGCATGCACATTGCATGTGATGCCTGATCTTGCCCTTACACTGCCTTCATGTTTATTGATTGACATCATAATGTACTTGTAGATAGCAGGTAACATACACATGTTCTGCACTGCACCAACCCACTTCTGAGCCATGTTACACCGTTCTACATTCCTACTCACTGCAGCAATGTCAAAGTGACCTGACATGTATGGTCAGATTGTCATCCCTTCACTGTCATGAAAGGCATGGGCACAGGTGCATCCTGTGACACATGTACTGGAACACCATAGCGGGTGTTTAACAACGTTGATTGATCAATCTGTGGCCTATACTAGCTGGTATAGGCCGCAGATTTTACTATAGCCTGCCAATCGGGTTGTAATGACTGTGGAGCTGCCTGCACGTCTGTATGTGTACCCTTTCACATACATCAAAGCAAGCAGCGTTGTAGCTGTTTGCTTTGCTGTATAGGATGCACGGGTGTTTTTGAACACTTTCACATGTACATATGCAAATAGCTTCAACTGTTACCCTCACCTGGTATCCACAGGGACGCCACCCAGCTGAGTTACTCGCTGATATGCTTCTCAGCTTTGCCCTGATGTGGTATGCGGGGAACGTTCTGCCTGAAAATACAGGAGGACGGTGTTCAAGACTGACCTACTGGGGTAAGTATCCTCCCTCCACCCCTGTATTATTTCAGTCCCTCTGGCGCCATCTCCTCACCTTGTGGTAGAATTAGGCGTGCTCTCCATCCTGCCTTCTTTGCAGGGGCGCGTTGTCTTTCATGGGCGAGTGTGGTCCAGTTACTTCACTGACACCGGCCTGTTTGATATTGTTCAGGTAGGGCTTATTGCTGTTCTTTAGTTTTGTTGCTATCCTGCATGCCTTTCTTTGTTTAAAATGTCTCTTTTTTCTCCCTTAGGTATGCGGAGCTTCAGCGCGGCATAGTGGCTT
The DNA here is from genome assembly GCF_040938575.1 of Ambystoma mexicanum. Classification (NCBI taxonomy): domain Eukaryota; kingdom Metazoa; phylum Chordata; class Amphibia; order Caudata; family Ambystomatidae; genus Ambystoma; species Ambystoma mexicanum. The sequence goes on along the minus strand of NC_090936.1, from coordinate 1,123,176,705 downwards.
GGTTGAGGCCCGCTGGTAAATGATGGCACATTAAGAGCGCTATGATACGGTAAGTAAGCGCTATGCGCAGCGCTGCAAGTCTTGCCTTTGCTAACCTGTGTTTTCCTTCCTCGTAGGTCACAGTGTTTTTCAGCACGAGTGGAATGTCCGGAGTGGTGCCAGCCGAGAGGCGACCAGCCAGGTAAGCCTTTTGAGCAGTTCGTAATTTGTAAATGTCTCTACTGCTTTCTTTAATGTTGCCTCTATCTTCCTCTTTCAGGTCGTTCTGTCTGGGAGGCGTGCAGATTCGAGGAAGCTGTTCTCAGTAGATGCAAGTGTTTAAAGATGAAGATTGCAGGTAAGATGCTGCTGCTAGTGATGTTCCTTTTTTCTCCTTGCAGGTTCTGCTTCTCTGAGGTTTGAGGGAATAGCTGGACACGGTGAGCGTCACGTTGCAAGCTGCAAAGTAACACAAAGCGTGTTGTCTTGCTTGGGTGTGGTTTAAATAGCCCCAACAAAATAGTCCAGGTAAAGTAGTCCCTAGGCTACCACACCCAAAGCACTAAACCGCATAGCTTGGTTCTTAGTAACCAAGCTATGTGGATGCCTCCATGTTGCCTGACAATACAATAAAGTAGTTCCCAAGCACATTGTTTTTCATGGTGTATGAGCCTGGCGCCATAGGTGCCAGGACTGGCCCCATGAGGGCTTTTGAAGAGGATGCCAGGCTCTAGAGGCCCGAGTCCTGACTCCACCTGCCCAATGGGTTTGCCAGAGGGGGTTTTGGGTGAGGGTTGTGACATCAACGTTGTGTGGTGCAACATTGCGGCTACTCACTTATGTGTGAGTGAAAGTGTTCATTTACACGTGTGTCCTCTGCAGCGTTTTTATTGCATGACTAATATGTAGTTGATTAACGTTAATGCTGCATTGCGCCCGTTATGTTCAACTGGCACAATCCTGAAGGTGCACTGTCATGCAGTATGTGTACGCCCAGGCCCACTTAGCTAATCTGGTTGGGCCTGGCCGTGATGATTTGACACACTGAATAATGGTTTAGGGCACAATCAATGCACAATGTGCTCAATCAGGCCCTGAGGGGTGTTCTAGAGGATTCATGGCTGGCAGCTTAGACCGTACTGGGCGTTATGGTACCTCATGCCTGATTGCAGGCCCTCGCTTTGCTCGAGACATTCACTATGTCTACATGGGCCATGACGCCCGGTACAGGCCGAGCTGCAGATGGATGCAGGTATATTGGTGATGATGATTTAGTGATGCATGTGTACATGCATATTACGTGTGTCATGGTGTCTTTGGATTCACTTGCAGCTGTGACCATTTGGCAGTTCAGACATGCTTATGGTATGTGCCATCTCTTTGTTGCCATCTGTCATTTCTGCCTGTGACATGTGCCTGACAGAGGTGGTGTGTGATGGAGGTGATATACTACAATCTGTACTTGTGTAGGGTTTGCTATTTACACACATCCATTTCTGCTTTTGGAATGTATTTGCATATCAATGCCACTGGATGCATGCATACATTTCATTTGCGTGTGACATGTCTGCTTCATGTGTTGGCTGTCGATGTGATGTCTATGTGTGTGTGGGTTATGTGCTTCTGACATGTGTACTCATGTTGGTTTTTTCCACATTACAGATGAGGACGCAATGGAGCCAGAGGATGGTAATGTCATTCCTGACACGGGGTTGCTATCACATGAGCAACCCGGCACAAGTGGGGGTCGTGGGGTGGTAGGCCACGAGAACCCACTTGTGCTCCAGACCATCGTGTCCAGGGCGGCAATCAGTCTAGCTCTGAGGATGACTCTGACAACAATGTTGAGTTGGCTGCGCGTCATGTCCATTTGTCGACGGTGAGTGATCCTGATGTGGATGATCTTCTGTCTGCGACACCTGCACTGAGGGGTCAGACAGTGTTGGAACCTCTGCTTGTGGTGGATCAGGATGTGCGGTCACACTCCACACCAGTTGCTGATTTGCCTGGGTCCTCATGTCAACGGAGGGATGTATACGAGGGCATTGCCAATCCAGCGAGGACCACGGCTCCTTGGACTCCACAGGTGTGAAGCCCGGCGATTCGGTGGCCGTGTGCCACCGGGTATACTGAGTGGAGCAATCCATGTATACCAATTCAGAACAACAGGGGGCAGCAATTAATAAGATCGCTCATAGCATGGAACGTGTGGTCCAATCCGTGCTCCCCCCTGCTAGGCAGGTGGATCTCCAGCAGTGGTCAGCACAGTACACGGCCCACTCACTCAGGCTGGGCATGGTGGCCTCAGACAGGGCACGCCAGCCTGGAATGATGTCTCTGCATCAAGCACTTGCTGTTCATGCAGAGGCACACAGGAAGGCTCTGAAGGATGACCATCAATCCTTCAGATCTACTCAGTGTGTGCTCAACATGTCCCAGAGGAAGCGGTCAGAGGAGAGGTTGGAACAGCTTGAGAATACCATTTCGGCTGAGCTACCTGCATGCCGAGATGTCATGCGAGGACATGCAGGCAGAACTCTATGTTATACGTGCTACCTTGCAAGAGGAAGCACGCGTATCACGTGAGGTGCTGCATGCTGACCTACGTGTCATCGCCGCACAGGACCAGGCTTACCAGTACCGCAGACTTGCTGCCGACGAGGGGCAAGCTGCAAATAGGCATGGTCAGGGTACTGTGCCACATCCACCTTCTGCTTTCCATCCAGGGTGAGCGGACGACGACTTATCTCCCACAGAGGTCAGGCCGTGCAGGCGTTGAGCCATGGAGTTTTTTTTAAAATCCCAACATCATTGCATGTGGGTGTTGAGGTGCACCCTGTACCTCTCTCCTCTTGGGTACCTTCCTCCCCTCACCCCCGGATCGTATGTTGCCATTTTTTATTTTATTAGTTTAAAATTGTTTGTCTATTGTGCATTCATGTGATGGTGTGGTGCTTTGTGGCTTTTGAAAGCATCCACTGTCTGTTCCAGCTGGGCCCATTCAAGCTTGTCTCGCGTATGTATTTGTGGCTTGGGGTCCTGACACATATGCCACTCCTGCTTCCCTTTTCCATGGGCTTGCAAGGATGGTTTGGTGTGACAACTATTTACACAAGGGCATTGGACTTTCGTCATATCTGTGGCCTGTCTGCTGCTGTACTACTTGTGCTTACACCTCTAGAAGGGATTATGGATGTTTTCTCAACGGCATGTCTGCAATCAATTTTGGTGAGTACATTTTTGAACTGTCCATTTATTGATGTTGATTGTGATGTGTGTTCATTTTTTGCCTGTATACGTGCTTGATGCACTTCAAGCTGTAGACGGTAGCCTGCACCCTTAAGCTGTCAAAGTCACACTGATGGTGGGAGGGGGCTGGGATATTGAGAATGTCAAGTTGGTACGTGTTGAGTTCAGTCCCTGGGGATTGCGGCAAAGGAGGATGCATTAGAAATGTGACCCAAGAGCCACAACTCACATTCCGTCCTCACCTGAGATGTCTGCCTATACTACTACTACTCTCTGTTCCATTTGGACAGCACAATGTATCTGTCTTCCCTCTTGGACTTTGTTGCAGCCTGACGGCGCAGTTTTCCTACTGGACTACAACTCTTATACTTGCTTTTCACACTCTGGTGCCTTTAGTCCCTGTTTTTCTTCCTGCTACTGTCCTTGTTGCAGATCTGTCAGTTATTTCCATGTACACTACCTGAGGCAAACTCAGTACACTTCTGTTCAACAGCATCTCTCTGTCGCTCCTCCTGTCTTTCATCTATTACATCCATGTCTTTATGTTGACCTTTGGCTTTTACCAATGCTATTCAACTGTTGTGGCTCTTAACTAGCTGTTTCCGGCTATCTCGCATTCACTGTGTCTTTCAAGACTTGTGCTGTCTCTGCCTTTCTTTGTTCACGCTATCAAGGATTGATTGGGTTTCAGCTCAACCATCCAGTTGTGCCAGCCTCCTTGGTTATTTTCTACTCAAGTTTCTACTCAAGTTCCAGCTCTACCTGTCAGGGAACAGACCCTGGGGTTGGGTGGGAGGAGGTCAGATGTAGGTCTCAGACATGGCCCAGTAACAAGCAGCATACAGAGATTCCAGCCTTATAAAAGGCTTTTATGCCCTTTCTGCAGGAAAAGGAGCCTCCAGACTACCTTTCCAGCAGACACCGGGCCAAGAACTACAAAACCCTGCCACGTTGGTTGGGACACACATGTGCACGCGCAGAAGCACGGGCTTGTTCTCAGACGTCCGACAGAAGCACAGTGCAGTGCGTATAATTAGCATATGTAATTAGCCACGTGCACTGCCTATAGAAAGCCATGGCTGTCAGAACGCGACTTGTACTGAAGTCGCACTTCACCACACGCGGCTAGCAGCACATCCAAGGCCCATTCTATCATGTGTGATTCTAAACACATGTTCTTCCGTTTACCGCAGAGCCACGTGCGGATACCTTACCACATTTACAGTATATAAACCATCACAGGGGCAAGCAAAACTATACAAACGAAGCAGCAGACAAGGGTGCTTGTTTGGGGAGGAGTCACTAAGTTCGAGGCATGAATGTTGATATGTTTGTGTGAGGCAACACCCACAGAATGGTAACTCATTCTCGCTTTGCAGCATTGAACTTCTCCTGTTACAGGACCTGAGAGTGCGCAGGCAGGAGGCCAGCACTCACCCCAGAGATAAGTCTCTCTTTGGCTCGCCTTTGAGCCAGTGGGGGTGCCCAATAACCTCGCTGTGAATTTAGTAGGGTTCCCAATAGGCACTCTATGAAAGTTGCATTTAGAAGTATGTCCATTGTCCCCTCAGTGAAATTTAGAAGTGTACCCATAGCCTCCCTGAGAGTTGCATTTAGAAGTGCGCCCAATAGTCTCTCTAGTAAATTGAATTTAGAAGTGTTCCCAACACCCTCTCTGGAAAAGCCTCTCTGGAAAATTGACTTAATAGTGCGCCCAGTAGCCTCTCCGTAGAAAATGGAATTTAGAAATGCGCCCAATAGCATCGCTGTGAAGGTTGCATTTTAGAAGTGTAACCAATACCCTCTGTGAAAGTTGATTATAGAAGTGTATCCAATAGACGCTCTGTAAAGTTGAATTTAGAAGTGTTCCCAATTGCATCTATGAAAGTTGACTACAGAAATGTATCCTATAGACACTCTGGAAAGTTGCATTTATAAGTGTGCCCAACAGTCTCTCCAGTAAATTGAATTTAGAAGTGTTCCCAACACCCTCTCTGGAAAAGCCTCTCTGAAAATTGACTTAATAGTGCGCCCAGAATCCACTACGTAGAAAATGGAATTTAGAATTGCGCCCAATAGCATCGCTGTGAAGGTTGCATTTAGAAGTGTAACCAATACCCTCTGTGAAAGTTGATTATAGAAGTGTATCCAATAGACGCTCTGTAAAGTTGAATTTAGAAGTGTTCCCAATAGTCGCTCTGTGAAGTTGAATTTAGAAGTGTTCCCAATAGTCGCTCTGTGAAGTTGAATTTAGAAGTGTTCCCAATAGCATCTGTGAAAGTTGACTATAGAACAGTATCCTATAGACACTCTGGAAAGGTTAATTTATAAGTGTGCCCAATAGCCTCTAGTAAACTGAATCTAGAAGTGTGCCCAATAGCCTCTCTGTGGAAAACTGTATTTAGAAGTGCGCCCAGTACCCTCTCTGGGAAAGTTGCAATTAGAAGTGTGCTCAGTGAAATAGCATATAACCGATCATACCACACCACCATGCTTACTCTCTCCTTACATCACCACTCAACTAGAACACAGAGATACTATGACACCATTCGGTATAACTGTTCTCATACCAACATTCCGCCGCTTACTCCACATCATTCTATGTAATCACTGCTGGTTCCACACCCCCAGCCAGGCGTTTTCCTCAGGCCTAACGCAGCCACATTCGTTCCGGATAAATCCTGCCAGAACGAACACATTCTCCTGATCTCTCAACCACCACACCTACCGCTAAGAAGCAGCTATTACACGAGTACCGCACGAGCTGCACACATACCCGGTGCTCACACGCACCTTTTGACTCTCCCTACTCTCTCTACTGATCTGAACTTCGGTTCCCAAGGGCGTTCAACCTACAAGCGCCTTCAGACCATACCAATGGTATATAAGGCGCTATATAAGTGCAAAATAACAATAACAATAACAAGTTTGTACAATGTGCATGAAGAACATGGTTTCTCTAACTGAGTATGTGTAATTGTCAATTGGTGTATTTTTTGTTTTCCCTACTTTCCCTTGCTCATCCACCTCCCCTCTCCTGACCCTCTTTCCGGTTTTCCTAAATACCGACACCCATCCAACCAACGGATCCCTAACCCTCTTCCCCGTCGGGGTCCCGGAGGCCTGTGTAAGTTTTACCTTGCAGGCGCCCAGACCGCGGAGGGGGTGGTTGGTTCATGCCACTCCTGCGCCTATAGACTGGAGCTGTGACACTACCCATCAGTTGTGGCATCCTCATTGAATATTGTGTACTCCAATTGCTACCCATCCTGTTGAACCATTGTTCAACAGTGCTACCTTGCTAGTTATTCTATCATTCTGCTTGGACATGTGCTTGGCCATATTCAGCGACTTCAAGTCATCTACTGGAGACTCTTCCAAGGTTTTTTGGTGGCTAGAGGCTTTTTCCCTGGTTTGGGGGTTTGGCTCCTTGGAGTTCTCTGCGATTTGGTATTTTTATCAGTTAAGGTGGCCTCTGAGGGGGCTGGACCCTATTTACAGGAAAGGAAGAAAAAGGAATCCAAGGGGAAGGGGGATCCTGAAGCCAGGTAGACTAGAAGGAAGAAGCCGACAGACCCCAGACACAGTTCTTCTGAAGGTCATGGTGATGGGTAAATGAGGGAGGGGCTTTTGTTGTCGGACAGTACGCTTGGGCTACAGTGTTTGGGCACCCTCTGACATTGTCATTGTGGGGTACTATGTACATATTACATACTATGTACATACTATATCCAGTCCAGCCACCCTCGGTCCGAGCAGGAGCTCGCCCCGCATCCCACACTGCAGGAGCAGCGCCCCCTCCAGCCTCAGTGGATGTAAGCACCTGGATCAGATAACGAATCTGAGTAAACCCGACCCGTCTAATGGTGCGCATTTCCACATAGATCGAGTAGCTGCTTGCTACATTATATCAAATCTTGCATCCAGCATAGCAAAGTGCAACTTTGCTTATTTACACCATATTTTGCCCAATTCATGGGGGAAGGTGCCATTAGTAACCACAATGGCTACTATACTTGAAAATGGCCGCTCTGTTTTGAATCTGCCCACACTTCCGCACTACGGAGAATGCCAATAGCTGATTGGCCGCCCGAAGCATTTCTGCCAATCAGATCTACCTAAGGCCAAGGATCTAAGGCTGCTGACTGAGCTGACCAAGCGTAACGAGCTAAGAGCGTACCACCCTCTTTCAGCTCTGCTCAGTCAGACTTACCCATGCACTCCATTATAGCCCTGCACTACAGGTACTGTTACTGGCTGCACTAGAAGATCTTCCAAGATTGCTTGATACGAGCGCGCTGCCAGCAAACTACTGAGGCTCAACGTTCCCAACAACACTGCTTTAGCACGGTAAGACGCTCTGATTAACCCTCAACCTGCCCTGCATCCCGCTACGCCACTGAGCTTAACATCTGACTCTCATGCTGCACGCCACTAACGCACACATTGTACTCTTGTTGCCAAATTATCCGTTGCCTACCTCACTCAGCGCCGTACTCGACCCTGCTAGTGCATCAGCATCCCATCTGTTTGTTAAGACTATATCTCGTCACCAATATTTGCCCCAAAAATTAAGCTGCACACCTCACTACACGTGCTCTTGACATCTTTGTGCGGTATTACACAACAAACATTTTTGGTCTGTGATTGACTCCTCTTACAGGGTTCCTTGTGGCCTAATCCGTGTCTAATTAACCCCCACACTGGATACCTAAGTCACTAAACTGTAATAATAAAATAACTAAGTTAATGCTTTTCATGACAATTGCATTGTTGCTATCGTTCATGCCTGCCTACTGCATTCGCTACTTACTTCACTTCTGCACAAGTAATGCACATTGTATGTCGCCACCTTGTACATGCCCAGCCCTTATGGTCTCCATCGCTGTATTTTACTAGCCTTTGATACTGCATTACAACTGCTTGGCCCTACAGCCTCTTGTCACTGCATTGTACTAGCCTGGCCCTATGGTCGTTTGTCATTGCACTGTACTAGCCTGGCCGTATGGTCGTTTGTCACTGTACTAGTCTGGCCCTATGGTTGTCTGTCACTGTACTAGCCTGGCCCTATGGTCGTTTGTCGCTGTACCAGCCTGGCCCTATGGTCGTCTGTCACTGCATTAACCTGGGCCTATGGTCGTCTGTCACTGCACTGTATTAGCCTGGCCCTATGGTCGTTTGTCACTGTACTAGCCTGGCCCTATGGTCATCTGTCACTGCACTGTACTAGCCTGGCCCTATGGTCATTTGTCACTGTACTAGAATAGCCCTATGGTTGTTTGTTACTGCACTGTACTAGCCTGGCCCTATGGTCATTTGTCACTGCATTGTACTAGCCTGGCCCTATGGTCATCTGTCACTGCACTGTACTAGCCTGGCCCTATGGTCGTTTATCACTGTACTAGCCTAACCCTATAGTCGTTTGTCACTGCACTGTACTAGCCTGGCCCTATGGTCGTTTGTCATTGCATTGCACTAACATGGCCCTATGGTCATCTGTCACTGCACTGTACCAGCCTGGCCCTATGGTTGTTTGTCACTGCACTAGCCTGGCCCTATTGTCATTTATCACTGCACTGTACTAGCCTGGCCCTATGGTTGTTTGTCACTGCACTGTACTAACATGGCCCTATGGTCATCTGTCACTGCTCTGTACCAGCCTGGCCCTATGGTCGCTTGTCACTGCACTAGCCTGGCCCTATGGTCGTTTGTTACTGCACTGTACTAGCCTGGCCCTATGGTCATTTGTCACTGCACTGTACTAGCCTGGCCCTATGGTTGTTTGTCACTGTACCAGCCTGGCCCTGTGCTAAGTAGTTATTTGTTAGACCACTAGTATAACTTAATCCGTCCACCCTGTAAACTACAGAGACTAAGCTGTACCCGCACACGCCTAACCGCCTGTAACTACCCACTATGCTTACATGCATGAGCCCAGCCAATAGTATCTAGCATCCCTTAGCATCACGTCCCAACATTGCCTCTGAATTATGCCAGCCTGGCTCACCCTCAACATGCTCCCCTTCTGTGTCATGCCCAATCACACGCCATGCAGTAGAAATAGCTACATCCCGTTCAGCTATGGTCTAGCCAAGCTTGGCTGCCCTAGCAACACCCCATTCCCTGCCCCACACCATTCCTGCCCACCTTGCCTCCATTCCCCCACAACGTCTCTACTCACCACATCACTAAAATTAGCGTCACTACCTAACTAGGCAACCCTCCTCCTAACCTCTCTGACCGTACCAAAGATGTCTACACTGACATCAACCAGAACTCACTTAAAATACCAGAACATCACCTCACAGCCAACCCTAACATTACTACCCGTAACAACAGACTAGGCTGCAGACTTCTCACCCCACCCAGCAAAGTGCCCACTACTCCTACGACTAAAGCCACCAACAAGACCACCAATGTAAACACTGTGTCACTAAAAGGAGCCCTACTTAATGTCAGATCCCTTGTTGCTCACCTCAAAAAAATCGCCGACAACATCCGCTCAGCAGATCTCAACTTCCTTGCCACCACAGAAACATGGCTCCATGCTGCAGCAGGTCCTTATCTAACTCTTGCGGTTCCTGACAATTACTCCATTCTCAGAGCCGACAGACCCAATGCTCGCGGAGGAGGTGTAGCTCTCATATTCAAATCCTCGCTTGACATTAGATCGTTTACCTCCTTTCCACTAAAATCATGTGAGCACCTTTCCATTAAAATACAAACTACCCCTAAGAATACTATCACCCTGGAACTAATATACAGGCCCCACAGGCACCTTCGAGGAAGATATAACCTCCCTCTCTCACAAAATATTATTCTAGGAGACTTTAAACTGGGATACAATGATCCTGATGACATCCCTGCTTCCTCCCTTTCTAACGCCCTCTCTGAACACAACTACACTCAACTTAACACACTACCTACCCATCAGAAAGGCAGAACCATAGACTGGCTCGCTGCCCATAACTGTAACATCATTTGCAAGGACCTCCAACCACTTATATGGACTGACCATTTCCTACTATCATTTGACATTTGCACTAATAACCTGTACCACATACAGTGCCCCCCTGCACCAGCATGTCTGACTAGAAACAAGCTATCACTCCACTGGTTCTACCCATCCTAAACACGATCCCTGACACTTCGGACCTCAATTTACTAGTAGACACCTACAATGATGCCATGACCAAAGCAATTGACACCGTTGCCTCATTAAAACTATGTAAAGGTAAACGCAGAGCCCATCTTAACTCTTGGTACACACCTGAACTTAAAATATTAAGGAATAAGAAAACTAAAATGGAAACCCTATGGAAAACAAATCCATCAGAGGAACACAAAATTAATCTCATAAATACATCCTCCCTCTATATAAAAGAAATAATCCGTACAAAAAAGGAAGCTTACAATGTAAGAATAAGCAATGCAGGCTCCAGTGCTAAAGAACTCTTCACCATCTTGAAGGAGCTAGAAAACCCCAATCCACCGACAGACATGTCCGTGAAAGACCAACTATGGTGCACGAGCATCCAAGATGCCCTTGCGAATAAAATCACTGGCCTGCAAACGAAAATTGAAAACAAAAGACTACAACTCTCCAATAGTAACCCCCTACCCCTAGCTTACCCACCACCTCTAACACTAACTACGGCTTCACCTTCAAAAAAGTAACCATACTAGAAGTGCAAAAAATCATAACTTCTCTCAAACCATCAAATGGCAAAGGGGACAGCTGCCTGCACAGATAATAAAAGATGCAGCAAGAGACCTCTCCCCATTCATCTCCAAGCTAATAAACCTATTCTCCAGTAACTCAGTACCCAACAATCTGAAACAGTCATGGGTCCTCCCCCTCCTAAAAAAACAGACCCTGGACCCAGCCATTCCTACTAATTACAGGCATATCACCACCGTTCCCTTCCTTTTAAAAATCCTTGACAGAGTTGCTTATCTGCAAATTCAGAATTACTTAGAGTCCAACAAACTATTTGGATTGTGTCAATCTGGCTTTCGTCCTCAATATGGAACAGAAACTGCCCTTGTTGATCTCAAGAGTCAGATTGATGTCATTAAAGATAAAGGTAAGGCTGCCATCCTACTCCTCCTAGACCATAAAATACTCTGTAACAACCTCTCCTCTGCTGCCCATTTCTCCCCCTCTGCTGTCACGTGGGTACAATCCTTTTGGCCAACGGAACCATGAGGGTCTTTTCCTCCGTGGCAGCAGCAGACCCCATCCCCATCACCTGTGGTGTCCCACAAGGCTCATGTGTTTCCCCCAGCCTACACAGTATCTTTACAAAACCTCTCTTTGATAAACTGGATCGTCTGGGTGTCACCTACACAAACTATGTGGATGACACCCAGAAACTCCTCACCATCTCCGGCAATTACAATGCTGATGTCACTAGGATCAATGAAATCTTCTACGTCATTCAGGCCTGGATGGTGACACACAGCCTCTGCCTGAATGACGAGAAGACTGAATTGCTCCTTGTCGGTTCACCCAACAACTTACAGAAACTGAGCCCCGACTACTCTAATATCATCATCGATGGCAACACCGTCCCTGTTGCCAAAAATGTGAAAACACTTGGCTTTTGTCTTGATGGCAATATTAACCTTACCAAACAAGTCAACTCGACCGCCTCAGCTACCGCCTATACAGGGAAACTTATTAGAGCCTGCAGACCCTTTCTCTCCACTAATAGCTGCCTTACGCTAGCTAGAGCTCTCACACAATCTAAACTAGACTACTGCAACAGCCTCTACCTAGGTGCCAACCAATCTATAATCAGTAAACTCCAGGTTCTTCAAAACAATGCACTACGAGCAGCACTAAACATTCATAGGCGGGAACATATTTCTGCCACCAGAATCACATGCAAATGGCTCTCCATTAAAAAAAAAATGATTTAAAGACTCTCTGCCTCACTTACAAATCTCTCAACCACCTATCCCCTCCCTACCTTACTAACAAATTCACCATGAAACCGTCCATCAGAACTACTAGATCCTCCAACACTTTATGCCTCACGGTACCTAGATTTATCTCTAAAAGAGCCGGAGGCTCGAACTTTACAGTCCTCCCCTCTGAACTATGGAACACCTTGCCCCTGAACATCAAATCCTCCAAATCCTTCCAGTCCTTCAGGAAACTTGCCATTGGGTGGCTACTGACAAAAAGCCAACCATAAGCTAGGGCTAGCTATAATCTGTATATATTTTACATGCCTCACCTATGACTTTACTGTATGCATTTACTACCATTGTCTGTATATACTGTATATAACCTTTGATAATGTACCACTGCTAATTACCATGTACTGTGCCTTGTAACCTGTCCAAAGCGCCCTTTTACTCCCGGGTCCGGAGCGCTATATAAATGAAATAAACAAACAAACAAACAAACAAACATGATGTGTTCTGCTGGTCAATGGCTGTTCCTGTGTTGGGTTTACTTTTCAGGTGTCAGGGGATTGTTGTGGTGTGACATACTTGGGTGTAAACATGGGCAATGTTCACATGTGATGTCTACAGGACACTGAGGGTCACTTGATTTCACATGCATGTATTGAGTGCATGTCCCCCACATTCCCAACCACAGGCACAGGCCTGTGGGAGGGGAAGGGCACGTGGCGAGGCAGCCCGGGCCCAGCTTGTGGCAACATTTTTCACCTAAACTCCCACCCAAGCGGAGTGCACACAGGCCTGGCACATACCAGGTGACAATCGATGATGACGAAGAGACAGTCAACTGTTACAACCTTACCACCCTGAGTATGTTGCCACGGAAGTGCTACATTGTGTGCATCCCTAGCTACTTAAACATAACCAATCCTGTGTGACCAAAAGGAACACATGCAAGGTTCATATCACACCACCCCCCTGAAAAACAGGCCATGACAATCAGTGGTATGTCAACCAAACCCTCCCAACCCACATCACCTTTGTCGGCCACACCATGACATGGCATGCAACAGCAAAAGAGCAAACCAAAAGCACAACACATGACCAATTAGATACAAAGTGGCACGTGATAAATGGAAAGAGGCCTGAGACAATCACAACTGACATGGAATCAGATGAAATGACTGACTTGTATATCACTGGTTCGCCTGGGGAGATAAAATTAACTTGTGGTAGTTCTTTGTGTCATGCCAAACAGGCTCTCCTATGCTTTAAGGACGAATTTCAAACCATGTTTAATTTTCTGATACAACTTATCAAGCTGAATCTGTTTAAATTATAGAAGAGAAAAACATAACATGGTTCTTCTAATGTGTTTCAGAAAAATAGTTTTAGCAGCTTATTAAAATCCACCTAAAACGTGTTAATTGTGTGCTTTAAAATAATTAGTAACATGCTCTCATATGTTAAAACCAGTCACACAATAAAGGCACAATCATACACAGTTCCTTAAAAGTTAATGGCTGTAAGGAGTCACACAAAGCCATTCTTAAAGAAATGAATTTAAAAGCTTGTCACAACTTGAATTAAGTCCTGTAGTAGCAGTTGGAATTATTTTCTGTACTGGCTTAAGCAACAGAAATTGTGAAATCACAACCGAAGCACAGTAACTCATTACAGACCAGTAGTGATCCCATTGTTTTATTACAGGTCAGTAGTGCTGTCACAACTACCCTGTAATAATATCACTGTTTACGCACTTTTAAAAAGATATTGCATATTGCCCAGTATTATATGCAAATAACGTAAGGAGGAAAAGTTCTAAATACACTGGTAGATATCACTTATTTCTTAAATTACTTTTATTTCAAGTTTAATGCCTATGGAATAGATTATTTTTGTATACAATCAAAATGCACATTGCTAGTATTTTGCATGTTCTTATATTGACTGTATTGTTTTAGCATACTTGATAATTGTAATAAATATTGCATTAAACATACCTGCAGAATGTCTCCTTAGTTCTGATTGCAGTACATCCTCAAGGGTAAAGATGTGCAACTTTGGAAAGGAGGTTTGTGATACATCAACCTCTGATTCACAGCACAAATACCCTCTCTGAGTCGAAAGATTCATCTAAACTGTTGAGCTGAAGTGAGGAGGTTAAAGTTAGGTATGTGGATATGATCGGTGCACACATGTGTAGCTGCTTGAATGCAGACAATCAGTGTGGGTTGTATATATATGGTTAGAAAGAGAAGAAGAGATCCTTTGTATCCTTTACCTAATGTCTTTGGAGACATGAGGTTTTTCATGGATGGATCGCATGTGCCATCTTGGCACTTTGCCATGCCCTTTTTACACCCTGCTGTGAAAGAGAACTGTTGACAATCATTGATATTCGCCTCTATCTGCAGACATCATGAGGGTCAAATGTGTGTTCTGTTTCTGGTCAGTGAGTTGCACTTGAAAAAGACGTGCAGAAGACTATCTCTTTCCGCGCTTGCTGTTCTCCACCCTCTGCACTCTCCTGTTGAGTGCCCCAGGGATCTTCCGTTTTGCCTTTGATTTTTAACCTGTATCTACGCTCTTTGGTTGACCTTATCTCTGACCACAGGGTACATTTCTATACATATGCTGACGACACACAATTTTTCATTTGTCTAGACTTGCAAACTTAGAGATTGTCTTTCAGCTATTGGAAACTGGAACAAAGACTGAGGTTTTGGTAATCAGCGCTTAGACATTTAAAGCCAGCTGGATTTCTGATTATTGGCCAGATTCTCCTGACCCCTGTCTGACCCCCAATATCTCGGTTATGAGTCTGGATGTGAAGCTTTCTTCGTCTGGATCAAGGGAGGCACAGATTTCTAGTTTGCAATACCGGCTTTGCCAAACTTAAAGTACTTAGGAAAGTTCTCCCTTTCCTTCCCGCAGAGTGTCGGGTGAAGGTGGTCACTGTGTCGATCATGGGATCGATTGACTTTTGTAATGGGATTTATTTAGGCCAATCATCTTTCCAAATTCAATGCTTGAAAGTCCTTCAAGACTCTGCAGTGAGACTTGCCTTAGACAAACCAAGACTCACTTCATCTTCCCCTCTGTTGAGGCAGCTCCATTGGCTGCCCGATAAAGCTTGCATTGAGTTTAAGATTGTATGCTTCACTCACAGAGCAATCCATAATACAGGTGCAGCCTATCTTCAAGCTAAATCCCAACTGCTTCTGAAAATTCCACGCTTTCATAAAGCTCTGATCGGGGGATGGTCATTTTCGGTCCTGACCCACTGTGAGAAACCTGAGGCTATTCTCACTTCTAATCCCCTGGATCCTCTAGGCAGGCAACCAGGGCAAGGCCATTGTTATTGATCCTGACCCTGGGCGTACACAAGCAAGGGAGATACACCTGGGTAGTGGCTCCTTGGGGAATGAGGTACCTTTGGGCATGACATAGTATTCCCCTTATCCTCTTTACAACCATCCTAGCCCTCCCCAACTTTTATGGTTTATTATAGGGTAGTCACCCCTTGTTTCCCTCTTGGGACACTTAAAAGTACTGAGACGAGAAATGAGCAACTGAGAGTAGAAGACAACCGGTAGTCTCACCACTTTGGCACTTGGATGAAGAAGATGAGAGGTCATGCAGGTCCTGGTAATGAGAGTCAGCCAGCCTTCAATGAGGAAAACCTTCAGTCCATCCCCGGACCACAGGTGTATAAGAGGCAGAATGCTGCTGCAGTGGAGGGAAGCTGGGAAACAGAGAGACACAGCAGAAGCAGCCGTGCAGGAGCAAGGGAGGCCAAGACGCTGGGATGCAGAGAGAGATCCGGGGAGTCCCGCTGGAGTGACGGTGTGGAACAAAGAGTTCATGGAAAGAAAGGCAGGAAGTAGACACTGCCAAAGAGTGAGGGCCCAGCTGCGGATGAGAGCCGGAGTGGGCTGCATGAAGCGCCCGGAGACCAGACTTTCCGCAAAGGGGGAGAAACCATTATGAGCAACCACAAAGCCCTGGTAAGTGTCTTTGACATTTAAACAAACTGGGGTTGCCACGAAAAGCTATACTTTTAATAGCGGTCCACGTAACAAAGAAAAGGTGTCTTTATTGAATACCAGAATGAATAAAAGAAACAAAGTTACAACAACTGAAAAATGAACTGAATGAAATGAGCACAGTTATCTATAACGATTTTTAAACTGAAGGAAAGAACCTTAGTGTTGTTTGAATAACAACATTACCTCCTTTGAATACTGAATTGAATGAAAGAACCAAAGCTGCTTATAATGATACCAAACTGAATGAAAGATGCATAGTTGAGTTCATTGAATACCGGATTGAAAAAAACAAGCCAAGTGGTATTTATTAAAGAACGCAGTTAAACCAGCCAAGCAGCATTCTTTAAATGCTGAATGAAATGACCTAAGCAAAGACAAAGTACTGCATATTGATTAAGAGGAAATAAGCAAATAGGCATATATTGAACATGTGACCTCAATGGAATAGGCAAAACGTGCACCTGTAAAATCAAAGTTAAAGAAACAAACAACCTTGATGAATCATAACACAATGAATTACATGACAATACAACGTTAAGGTAAATGGAAGATCTTGCGTGCAAAAGTGAAGTCAGGAGTATTAGACCACTGATATATGAAAGTCAAGGAACTACATTTGAGAAAATATGTATTAAGTATATATACTAGTCGCTGCCTTTATGACCTGTAATGGGTGGACCGTGAAGTCTGAAACTGCGCCACGACCACTGAACTACTATTTGTTACATCAAGAACTATTGCCTGCACTTACCAGGTTCCTGGTTGTGTGACCAGTAATGGGTGCACCGTGTGGTCTAAAGCTACGCCAAGACCAGAGATTCCATATGAGCCAACAAGGAAGTTTACTGTGGTGAAAGAGAAAGAGCAAAGAGTGGTGAACACCAGACCTGGGCAAGGGAAACCTAAGTTGTGCAGATTTGTGGAAAATCCAGTTGAAAAGCAAAGCTTCAATACATTTATTTTTGTGTTATACTTATAAGTTTGCAACACAAAGCTCTCTGTAGCCTTGGCTATAGCCACGAATAACTGACGTCTTAAAGCAAACTGCATCTCAGAAGCAGCGTGTGCTCTGGGGTGAAAAGGAGAGGGCAGGGGAGGTGAGAAGGCTGTCTGGGGATTGGGGGGAGCTGGTACAGATGAGGGGCACTCTTGTTGATGGCTTGGCGGGGCAAGGAAGCATTTTGTTTTCTGACTGTTTTGCTGATATGAGCAGCTATATCCGAGGTTACAAAGGACTAAAGTTAACCACAGATATGTGTAGTTCGGTACCCGCCGTTACATTTTTGAAAAACGTTTTTTAAAGATATTTTTATAATGGCCAGTGACTAAATTGCCAGTCAGGTCTTCCATTCATGCAGTAACGAGGACAGACTCTGCTTATCTGCAAAGTGAGGAAGGGGCCAGCCTCCTCACGCCATGTTGCATGATTACTGAGCCAAAGTTACAATAAACCTATAGGAATGGGCTGGCCCTTTTCTTGCTTTGAAGCTAAGCAGAGACAGCCTGCTTTGAAGCTAAGCAGGGTCAATCCCGGTTACTGCATGGATGGGCGAACAAATGGGTACATGAATTATTTACTTTTTTAAAACCGTTCTACTGTCAGTCCTTGAAGGTTTGGCATTAAGAGATGATTTTTTTGCCTTTGATTAATTGCATTCTGTTATTTGACATTTCCCAGACAATAATAAAGAACGGTGGGTTTCCCATCCCTACAGTAACTGGGACAAACTCTGCTTAGCTTCAAAGTGAGGAAGGGGTCAGCCCACTAAGACCATGTTGCCTAATATATGGGCCCGCCCTTAGAAGAGCACTTAGAGAAACATGGCCAAAGGAGGCTGGATCCTTCCTTGCTTTGAAGCTAAGCAGGGTCGGTCCGGTTACTGCATTGATGGCAGACAGTCCATGGTCCTGAATGCTGTGTGTGTTCTTAGTTTTAAATATCTTATAAAACACGCCATCCGCATTTTTATAAAACAGAAAAAATGAAATTTAAAAAATCACATTTATGCTGAACAGAGAACCCTGGCATTAAGGAGTTTGAGACGCAGCACTTAAACATTATGCTGCAATGATGTTATTGTTGGGATTTTCACAAGTTTAATACCTATCCTTTTATCATTGAATGTATGCCCCGTGAAGAAACAAGCAATTGTGGCCTAGCGGTAAAATGTTGGGCGTTGAATTCTGGCAGACAAGGCTTCAAGGCTGTATGTATTGTTTTTTTATTTAACTAATTTAACTTAATTAAAAGAAAAGCAACACAATTGGGAGCTGGCAATGTTTGTTGCAGTGCAGTCCTGTGATCTTATTTAGCATATTTGGCATTTAGACTTGTCTGCAAAGTCAGCCACGTCCAAACATCCCCTGCGCCAAAATAATGACGCCGGAATGGCTTTTGCGCTGAAAAGGGCGCTGTGGCGGAATGCCCATGCCAAATCGGCCCGCACCAAAATGGTGGTGCTGAAAAGGGGTGTAGCGCTTGGAGAGCGGTGCTTAAGCTAAGTGTGTGCTCCATGGCAAATAATTTCATCTATTCTAACATATAAATTGGCCACTAGCCATGGCCTTTTACCTTGATCAGTTTGTACATCTTTTGGCCATGTTCACTGTACATTTTAAAATAAAAATGCAATAACCGATGGTCTTCGGTCGTGCCCAATGTGTATTACACAACACAAACCAGCAACTCGCTATGGCCTACGACTGTGCCCACTGTATATTATATACAGTAACCAGGGCATAGTCCTGGTTTTCAACACCTTAAGGGTTGTTGGCTTCAAAGGTCAGGTCTATCAAGGCGACATATATTTTGATGAACTACTATTATTGTTCTTCAAACTATTACTATAAGCCGCGTCTTACTGGGTTGTGGTTCAAACAAAAAGCCAAAAAAAACCACTGGTAAAAGTTAATTGGAAGAGAAACCCAGAGAAAAGACAGTGCCAGTTATGTGTTGCAGAAATACAAATGTTCTTTTATTATAACAAATTTGCCCTCCTTGATGACACGTGTTTCGGCTTTCCTTAAAGCCTTTTTTCAAATCAGGGCCTCTTTACTGATTATTTAATGCAAGCTGTTACAAAACATTTAATGTTGGTAATAGCCAACAAGTAATTAGTTCAATAAGAAACATTCCAAGAAGACATCACAAAATATAGAGTAACCATTATTGCATACGTAATAGGAAATAATCAGATTAGAACATTTGATTAAACAGTGGTTATAAATTGACAATAGCAATAAATGAAAACCAAGGTAAAATTAAAAATAACAAATCCAGAAACAAAAGGGTTGGTGAAGGGGAGGATTCATAGGATAGAGAGAGAGGGAGAGAAAAGGTAAATTTACCTCAACTAATTTTGTATTTTTGTCACCAAAAAAGGCACAGGCGTCTTTACATTTCGAGAGAAAACCAAGGGGTTAGTTAAGTTTTACCTTAATGTCTTTGAGGGGGCGCTGAATGGCGTCTACCTACATTATATTGTTGTGTTCTGGTTGTCATGGTAGTAGACTCACCAGAGTCCTTTTTCAGTTACTAGTGGTCCCAGTGACATTTGTAGTCATGGCGGCCATCTTTTGGGATTACGAAAGCCACAATATTATTGAGTTGTTATTCACTCACCCCGTTTTATATAAACAGGGTTGAATATATTTCCAAAGTGAAACTTTTTATCAAAAACCCTATTCCTTTGGGGAAACTGTTGTTTGGGAAAATATTTAATTTTGCACCAGTATTATCCCAAATTAATTTAAAAAAATGATGTCAATCTTACCGGATAGTCAATGTAAATACTAAAGAAATGAAAAAGTAATCATACTAATTTTTCTTAGTTCATATAATAAGGCCACTCCATTCGGCCATCTCTTTATGTTCCAAAAGACCAAAATTAGGTCAAAGCGTGTTTTAAACGTCCTTGATAATACTGGTTATTACGAATTGCTGTATAGGTTCTAGCCCATTTAAGGCAATGTTGGCATTAGAATGGGAAAGGGAAAGTTGATACCTTGCACATTAAAAAGTGGGTTAACTGAAGCTTAATACAGAAACTGGGCAGAGTTTCTACACAAATTTCAGTGTATAGTGAGTCATAGCCTGGAGTTAGTATTAAAGCAAGAGTACAAATTTGGCTATGTCAAGAATAGAAATCAATTATAGGAATGACACCATTTCATTATCCGTGTTGCGGCATAGTACAGTCGAGTTCATTTTACAAATTATTCTGGCCTCAGCTTGGCGTAGTTTTTTCTCCTGTTCCCCCTCTTTTGCCTAACAAAATTCTTTTAAGGCCTATAAATCTAATATCCGCCTTGTTGTCTATTTGATGTTTCTTCTGCCAATGGCAGGTCAGGGGTAGTCTTGGATCCTGGCTCCCAATCTTCGCCAGGTGTTGACGTATACGGGTCCTCAGTTCTCTTATGGTACTGCCCATATACACCAAGTTACAAACACAAATAATACCATATACAACATATTTGGTTTTACAGTTGATTGGCTGTACAATTTTTAACTTGTTGTTATTGATGCCTCTTAATACATTTGTTTTTGCATGCATATACTTGCACATTGGGCACTCCCACATTTTCTAAACCCATTGGTGGGAGACTGTAGCCAATGTGTTGGATGTTCTGTATCCAGATCTGGTAACATTGAGGGGCTCAATTTATTCTATAATGTTTCTGCCCGTCTAAAGATGATCCTTGGTTTAAGGTTAATATGGTTTTTGATATTCCCATCCAATTTAAGAAGGTGCCAATGCTTGGAAAGAATTCTATTCAAGAGTTTGTGGTCACTACTAAATTTAGTAATGAACCCTACTTTTGGCTGTTCAGTTGATTTGATACCTGGCACTAGGGTCTGTCCTTTTGTGATTTCTAGGCTTTTATTCATGGCTCGTTTCACACAGTTCTCCGAATATCCTCTAGCTAAGAATCTTGCTTTTAAAAGTGAGAACTCTTTCTCAAACAAGTCAGTTGTTTGACAGTTCCTTCTTGCCTGAATGAACTCTCCAGAAGGTATGTTTAAGATAGTTGGTCTGTGGTGGCAGCTTCCTGCATGTAATGTCGAGTTGGCCTCGGTTGGTTTTCTAAAGGAGCAGGTCCTAAGTTCATTTTGCTCTACATTGTTAGATCTAAGAATTTGACTGTTTTCTCATCACAGGTGCCAGTAAATTGTATTCCTAGCTGGTTGTCATTAATTTGGTTAGTAAATTCAATAAATTCCAAATTGGTACCTCTCCATATGATCAAAACATTGTCAATGTATCTCATCCATTTAAAGAGTTCTTTTTGGTATGCCTTGTCTTGATAGATGATGGAATCCTCAAAAAGGCCCATTAAAATGTTTGCTAGAGCTGAAGCGTATTTGGTGCCCATCGCTACAACTTTTGTTTGTCTATAATAACAATTGTTAAAGTTGAAAATGTTACATTCAAAGGTTAGTTCCAGCATTTCTTTAACCATTTGTATTTGATGATACATCGATGCAGAGTCTTCTTTGAAAGTATGGTGTATAGTTTTGATCGACCAAGAATGTTGAATAGATGTATAGAGTGCCTTCACATCAAGACTTGCTTAAAGATAGTCATTTTTCCAATCTATAGTTTTCAATTTGAGGATTACATCAGTAGTGTCTTTTAAGTAAGCTTTCAGTTTACAGGTACTCGGTCTCAAAATGTTATCTAAATATTGGGAGATGTTCTCCGTTGGCCACCCAATCCCACTTAGAATGGGCCGTCCTTCAGATATTGTGTTGAAATCCTTATGAACTTTCGGCAGAAAATACATTGTTGGTATTACTGGTTCTTTGATGTACAAGAAACTTTTTTCATCATCTGTCAGAAGGCTGAAGTGGGAGAATGGAAGAACAGGCTCCCGCCCTTCCCCTCTCGCCCTTGGTCTAGAGGATCACGGCCTAGACACCCGCCACGAGAGGAGTTTGCCTATCTACCAGACGACCAAATACCCTGGTACAGGAACATACGGATGTGCCCACCTACCTGCCCAGCAGCCCGCCCTGCCCATGCCGACACCTGCGGCATGGATCAACTCGACTAAACCTACACGTCGTTAGAGATGCCATGAAGACCTAGCCAACGGTCAGCACACCTGTGCAAACATGCACAACGGACACTCCCACACCAATCCACACGAAGAACATACTCAGTGCAATGACGTAGGCGACAGACATACCCACGGACGTGCATCTTTATTATTTTCCACATAGGCTCTCAAAATGCAGAAACGCAAGACGCATAATGAACTTATCTAAAAAGGCTTGCTCACGCTTCTTCTAAGAACCATGTACCATAATGAAGAATATAACGGAGACACGATACTGAGGATAGAGCAATATGATACCGTAACCTAAAGCGCTCTGCACCAAATGGTTCCACCTATGCACCAGGCCCAAGTAGGCCGCAAGCAAAAGCTTCCATGAACATTGAATGAGCAAGAGCTTGGTTGCTGACCCTGCAGAATGAGCCCGGCGAAAGCACACCGCCAAGGGCACGATGTTGCAATCTCGCACGCCGCAAGCCGACGCCAAGGTCGCACCTGCAAGATAAACCAGGCACACAGTGGGAAAAACAATATTAATTGTGCTGAATTTTGCCTCAAACACGGTCCCACCTCACGTGACAAAGCCAAACCTGACAGGATGCCAAGCCCAAGAGGAAGGAGACGCCTGAATCCCACGTTTTCAAGACACAGGCAGATACAATTAAAAGACTCATTGGATATCTGCAGCAGTGGGAGTAGTCGACCTCCCAACATATGAATAAATCCTCACATTGTTTGCACCTACCCATAGTAAAACATTGTTGCAAATGACAGGTGCACCGCGAGCTGGGAACAGCGATAGTCCCAGACAGGGAGGCTCGCGAGCAGACCAATCAGAACATGGGGCTCTTATCACTGACGCCATTAACATTGACCAATCCTCAGAGGTCTTCATGTAACAATTTTTATGTATCAAATTGAAGGGACAGCCCAAGTATAGCACCTGACTAACCCTCAACCACTAACACCGTTCTCTATATGTATGCTATACTAACCCTACCACTCGAGTAACCAATCCAGAGTGGAAATAGGTTTTTTGCTAAACTTTCTAAGGTGATGCAAGTAGCGCGTTATACTAAGGTAAAAAGGGCCTGCGAGCCCCACGATTGTGTGTGTGTCAGGACGGACGCGTACAATCCTTGACCCATCCCTGCCGTTTTGTCTAATAAACAGCAGAATCTCCTTGCTTCTTGCGTATGTCTCATACTCTATCTCTTTTGGGATATACGGGAGGAGTTGGTACCTCCCTGCCCGGAGGTCTACGGACGGCCCGGCCGACCCCGGCAGAATTTCCCCCCGACAAGTTGGAGGCACTGCTGAGATCTGTTTAAGATCTGCTTTTTTATTTTTATTTTTCCAGGTACTCCCGTTGCGAGGAGGCCCGGCGGCGCGACCCCCTCTGCCGTTGCCCCCTTCTGAGGACTACAGGACCATCGCGGAACTGCGAGAAGACCGGACAGCGCAATCCGGATATTGGCCTTCGGGAGCCGGTTGAGAAGTATCCTGCCCGCGGTTGGCGAGTGTCCAGACGTGGTCCAGACGAGGGGAGGTGGCGAGCCGCTTGGAGGGGTGCACGCAGTCGAGCGGCCCCGCATCAAGAGAACTTGGTGAGCATGCCACGCACAACAAGCAATGTGAATTTGTGAGGGAGGGGGGAGGAATTAAATACGGGAGGTGGGAGGTGTTGCACAGGTGCGCGGCGAAAGTTTGACAATTTAGTGTTGGCAATGAAATGAATGGTAGCCGAACGAGTGCGAGAGCAGTCGGCTACGTTACGCGAGAGAGGGGGGTGGAGCACGAAAACATCACGTGCGGCTGCTCGTAGACACTGATTGGCCTAGGTCGCGACTACGTGTAAGGGTGTGTGTGTGTGGTTTCCTACGATTTGGCATTTATTGATCAATTAGTAGATGAGGATCCCTATTGTTCGAGCAAGAAACTCGATAGGTAGATGACGTTTCCCTGTAGGCGGTAGCTAGTTAGTTGCCCAATACGGAAGATAATTGGCTGGTTAAGCCCTCCTGTCGAGGGGCGTATCACACGCGAGGCGACGCAGCGTGCGCAGTCCGATTATATTATTGATTACCTTGTTCCAGGAGTGACAGGAAGACAGCTGTGGGGTTAACGGGGGTAGATTGCAAGTGTATTTTGGACTTAAAGAATATATGAAGAACTTACCAGTAGTTCGAAGAGATCGGTGACATCACCAGTAGGGCTTTCATAGGATATCCCGAGCACAAGGCATCTTTCTTTCTGAGAGTGGTGGGGAAGAGAACTGCGGTAAGGGAGTGGAAACGGAGATAAACGGTAATGAGTTGATCGGGGAAAGGCGAAACGGGGGACGTGGCTGCGCACGGAGAACGCCGGCCACGGCAAGTGTAGAAGAAGGAGGAGGAGCAAATGAAAATAGGACGACTGTATAAGAACGTCACAAGGGGTACGCAGCCGCAGGGGGCTACGTGCGCCTCAGCCGCAGGGGGCCGTAAGGGTGTTGTGTAAAGGAAGAAAGAAAGAAGAAAATATACAAATGTAAATACTATATTTTAATAATTTTCCTTAGCGGACTATCGCAAGTCCCCAAATTTACGGGGCCAGGTAAAGGTATAAGGCTGTGTATTGTAAGTGTTAGTAAGATAATAGCTACCAAATAGGGTAAGGATAACAAGTGAAGCGCTACTATGTCATACGGGACAGGATCGGGAGGGTGGGGGAACACCCTCACTACCCCACTACAACATATATGTACAACACTGTCACCCCATAGGGAGAAACTGATCAAGTATAGCATAGAATGGAAACAGGGGACGGACAACAAAATGATAACACCATGGCCGCCTAATGGTAGCTTCGATCCATATACCCAACATTCACTATTAAACCATCTGCATAATACATACAAAGGGAAGAAATTGACACACCACGTGGAGGTGTTTAACTTATGGAGGATGTTCCAAGGGTCCCGACCAGGACCAAATGGAATGTTCACTGTGGGGGAAATACCGGAAGAAAAAGAGATTAAGGAGGAAGGAGAGAATGGGAAAAAGGGGAGTGAAGACCCAAAGAACACGGGGAACGGACAAGAGGGAGGAGAAAAGAATAATAACTCAAAAGAAAATGAAATAAAAAAGGAACAGAGCAACGATATACCCCTAGCAAAGGTAGTGAAAACAGAGGGAGGGGGGTTGTACCCTTTAAGAGAATTAGGAGAAATAGAAAGAGGACAGTTAAGGGCGGCTGAGGGGTACTCGAACCCGGCATACAGCCCGCCACCATATGTGGCTCATAGGAAGATGCCAACTGGGGAGGGGAGGACTGGAGAAGAACAAACTGTGGAAATAGGACATGATGAGTGGGTAGCTGCGCAGATACTATTAAAATTACGAGGTTCATTAACAGGAGAAGAGAAGGAGGTAGTAAGGAAAATATACGAGGATAATACCAGGGAGAGTGGAATGAGAGGGGAAGAGCTGTTACGACAAAAGGAAGAGATTTTGGAGGAACGACTAGCAGAGTTAAGGGATGAGCAGAATGAACTGATCAAACAGCTCGAGAGGGAGGAAAGAGAGAGAGCGAGGGAAAGGAAAGAAGGTAAGAACGAATTGGAAAAAATAAGGGAATGAACTGAGGAGCAAAGGAGAGAAGCTGAAAGGGTAAAAGCAGCAGCAGAAAGGGTATCAAGAGCAGTGCTACGAGAGAGGAAAAGGGAAGAAGAAGAGAAAGAAAAAGAAATGGCAATGTGGAAGAAGAGATTACTATCATAAACGACTAAGAAATACGAAGAAGGGAGGGTGATAGAGAGTATATTAGAAAGGGAGAGGGTGAGATGGGAAAGGAAGAAAGAGGATGAAAGGATATTGGAAAAGGTGAGTAGTGAAGTAATGGAGGAATTAAAAAGGAAAAGGGAGGAAATTGGTAGAGAGATGGAGGAGAGAAATGAAGGGGAAAGAGAAGATAGGAGAAGGGAGAGTGAAGTAAGGGGGTATGTATATAGAGAAACAGAAGTAGCAACAACATCAGCGCAAAGGGGAGCGGTTGGTAAAGGAGAAAAGGGAGAACCGGACCTAATAGACTTAAAAACAGTAACAATCAAGGGGAAAAAGACAGAGTGGGGGCTGCCGTTTACGAATGACTTTTGTAGTGAGGAAGAAGAAGGAATGGAGAAGGAAGGAAGAAACAGTGAAAGGGAAAGCCTAGATAAACTATACACCACCCGGACCAATACAGACTCACCATGGATCTGTAGGAGAAAGGATGAACTGGAGAGAAGTGAGGAGGAAGAGCAAGGAATAGCGGAAAGACAGACACATGAAGCCACACCATCACCATCACACCCTCTCCCATCCCACCCTACATGCTCAACCACCTCACGCTCATTACGTACAATCAAACTCGCGCCCTTCACAAACGAACTGACACCCTATGCAGGTAGGCTTAGAGACCTCCCTAGACGCAGGCAGGAAGGACGAATACACACGCCCACATTAAATACAGGAAATGATGGAAGAAGGGGAAAAGATGGAGAAGAAAGAGTTACAAGCAGGGGAAATACGGACGAAATTGACGATGTAGGAGAGAGGGAAGAAGAGGAGGGGTGTGAGGACTCGATTTTATGGAACCCAACGGGTAAAACGAGACACAACTTAATGCCACTTCTGGAGAGGGGAGGGGTTAGACCACAATACGTCCCTTGGAAGCATACAGACAAAGAAAATATAAAGTGCAGGCTCCCATCATTAAGTGGAGGTGCGGGTAAATGGATATATGAAATGGAAAAACACACCGAAGTACAGAAACTGGCAGTGGGAGATGTAAAGGGCCTTCTAATATCGATATTAGGGGATGCAGCGGATGACATTTGGAAGAGAGCGGGATTCACTGGGTTAACAATAGCAAACACATCGCACGATGGGGCACCATTCGCAAACTGCAGACATGCACTATGGCAGGCACTGAGGGTACAGTACCCAGACACATCAGACATAGGAGCAATTACCTCACGCAAGATGCGTGAGAACGAAGATCCTGTTGATTATATCCAGGAAATCCAAGAGAAGTGGCGCATGGAAACTAGAGAACAATGGGACAAAACACCAGCAATATTTTATCATATACTAGTACAAGGGCTCCCAGAAGGAGTTCAGAAACAACTGAAGAAAGTAGTGGGAATGGAAGCAAAAGCATGGCCAGAAATACAACTGACAATAGTGCATCATTGCAGGACATGGCAAGGAAAAATGAAACAAAAGGAAGAGGACAGGAAAACGGAAGAGGCTAAACTAGTACAGAAAAAACTTACTAAATACACAATGGAAGGGGCACTAATAACTACACCTACAACAATGACCCAAAGCCCCACACAAGTAGTGGCTGCACAAGATCCCTCCCAAATACCACCCTCACAGACTATAACACAACAGGTGCCGCCACTCCAACCATACACGACCAACATGGGAGGAGGATACTCAATGCCAGGAGCTGGGTATTATTATTACAACAGGGGAAGAGGAGGAATTATGAGAGGGAGAGGATAGGGATATAACACACAACAGCAGGTGGGAGGACTTAGAAATTCCTACCCCACCGGGCAACCAGTATACCAGGACAACACAGGAAGCTTTCCATGGCAGAGTAGGGAACCACCGGTGTGTTGGAGTTGTGGATTAGTAGGGCACATGTCACGCACGTGTAGAGTAAGACCAGGAACACCATCATGGAGCGAACAGGGACAACCAAGGCCCACACAGGAACAGCAGGGCATACAGCAACAGCAGACGTTGCAACAGGGAAATGAACAGCAACAACTAATAACACAACAACAGCCACAGACATATTCACTGCCACAACAACAGGTAGCGATAACACAACAACCCCAAGCACAACAAACACAACTGGGTAGGGTGACGGTCCTGGGACACAACCCTTACACAGGAAATGGTCAATCGTTGTACCCTCAATAGGACAGCCCACAGACGGCCTTGGTGTGCCCCATCCTGTCGGTAACACCTAATAGTGCGGAGGAACCACGCATAGAGGTAACGATAGGTGACAAAAAATGATCATTCCTTGTTGACACCGGGGCGACCCGGTCTTGCATAAGGGAAGGTAAATTTAAGATGTCGGGCGAAGCCATGAACACCCAAGGATTCTCTGGGTATAGAGGGTTGGTTCCCTTTACTGATAACATTCCCTTATCTATAGGAGATTATGACATGGCAGTCCCACTTTTATATTATAGTGCCTCACCAGTAAATATACTGGGGAGAGACATCATGAACAGGTTGAATATGACGATCTCCTTTACGGAGGACGGCATAATTTGCTCTACTCCAGGAATTAACATGCTCACAGCACGACAGATTATGCAAGCATACTGCGGACAGACAGCGATTAGGGCTGAGCCAGTAGATGGCAAACTATTCCAGTACGGGACAGACATGGCATTTGCATGGATGCCAGGAATAGAGGGAAAGATCTGGAGGAGGCCAGCAGCCTATTTGTTCAGACCAGAAACACCAGTCAATGAACCAGAAGGAAAGGTAGTTCCAGTGGACATTGAGAGCATTATAGCAACAGCTGATTACATTGCGGTACATGCCCAAGACAGAGAAGGAAGAGCATGGAGGGCAGTGATAGCACCAGCAGAAGGATGTAGACTCACCCAGGTGTCAGATGAGGAGCTGTTCTCAGAAAAAAAGGAGGAAGGTGAAATGGTGTTTATAATGAGTGTGGAAATATGGCTAAGAGTGGCGTACAAACAAGTGGCACAGAAAATTGCAATGGCACTTGAGGCACCCACATCCACCCCAGTTCCCTTATTTGAGGAGGATATGACAAAAGTACCCACATCATTATGGACTACTAGCCCCTATGACGTGGGGTGCATAAAAAGTATAGGGGGAGTAAGGATAAAATTGAAAAAAGGTGCAATACTCCCCAGAGTGAAACAGTACCCACTATCAAAAGAGGCAGATGAGGGCATATATGAAACCATAACGGCCCTTATAGATAACGGCATATTGGTCCCCTCAGAATCACCATGTAACACGGCTGTATACCCAGTGCGCAAGGCTAGAGGGGGGTCTTGGCGCTTCATACAGGATCTCAGGCCCTTGAACAACATAGTAGAAGCAGAATACCCCATAGCCGCAAACCCGGCCACAATATTGTGTGGCATTCCAGCAGAAACATCACGATTTACAGTGATCGACCTTAAAAATGCTTTTTTCTCAATACCATTGCACCCAGACTCACAAGATCTGACAAGCTTCACTTACAGAAATACAAAGTGGAAACAAACCAGATTGCCACAAGGGTACTGCGAATCACCCTCAATCTTCAACAGAGTAATACAGATGGATTTGGGTAACATTGAAGTGGAAAGCACAGTGTTGCAGTATGTCGACGACATAATAATTTGCAGTACAAACGAAAGAACATGCAGAGAGGACTCATTAAAGATGCTGACAATATTGGCTGAAAAAGGTTACAAGGTAGACATGGAAAAGTTACAGTACTGTCAAGAACAGGTACTTTACATTGGTCAGCTCATATCCCAACATGGAAGAAAGATTGCACCACAAAGAGCACAGGCCATTTCAAAAACGCCAGTGCCACAAACAGTGAGGGAACTGCAGCAGTTCCTGGGTCTGTGCAACTACGGTAGAGCATGGGTATTTCATTACTGCTCATACATAGGACCCCTGCTTGAGGCGTTAAAGGAAGCTAATAAAGGGGAGAAAAAGTTGGGGTGGACAATGGAAATGAAAGAGGCTTTTGATGAACTGAAAGATGCGATATCAACTGCTCCGGTATTGGCAACCCCAGACTATGAGCGCCAATTCTTTACATTTTCACATTGCGACTCAGCAGTAATGAAAGCAGTGTTGGCTCAAAAAACAAGCATGGGCTACAAACCAGTAGCATTTTACAGCGGCCACTTAGATCCTGTGATGTTAGGTCATTTCCCTTGCGAACAAGGTCTCGCCGCAGCTGCTTTTGCGGTAGAGAAAGCATCAGCAATCACCATGGGGTGCCCAACTACACTGTTTGTGGAACATGCACTATTTGCAATATTGAATAAACCTAAGTCCACCCTAACCACGCAAAGGGCATCAGGTTATGAGATCATCTTATCCAGAGCTGAACTATCAATTGTTAGATGTAGCACGGTCAACCCTGCAAGGTTCCTAGCAGAAGTAATTGAGGAAGGAGATTATGCACACGATTGTACGCAAATAACTGAAATGTATTCATGTACTAGAAAGATTGAAGAGAACGCACTAGAGGGAGGTGAGCTCCTGTTCATTGATGGGTCATCAACTATCGACCAAAGGGATGGTATAAGGAGGACTGGGGCCGCAGTGGTAAAAATGATGGAGGTACCGGTGTGTGTGGCAATGAAATGTGTACAACTACCACAGCATTATTTCGCTCAAGCAGCACAATTAATTGCACTAATCTTGGCGTTGAAGGAAAGCTTTGACAAACGAGTGACCATATATTCCGACAGCGCATATGTTACGTCCACTGTCCACTCAGGGCTGTCGAAATGGAGAAGAAGAGGGTTTAGGAGAGCTGATGGCACTCCAGTGCAACATGCCCTCCTATTGGCTGAACTAATTGAAGCAATAAATGACCCCCAAGAATTAGCTTTGGTCAAATGCACCGCACACACCAATGGTGAAGACCACATTTCAAAAGGGAATGCAGCAGCAAACGCACATGCAAAGTATGCTGCATATTTTGGTGAGATATGGAACCCCCCAGAGTCAAAGAGAGGGAGAGGGAGGGGAATGGCTAAGGAGATGTTGATAAGAGAAGGGTACACCCATCTCCCAGCTACACAGATAATGGAGCTACAAGCGGCTGCACCAATGGCAGAAAAAGAAATATGGGTAAAAAGAGGATGCACAATGTCACCAACTGACGCACTATGGCGCCAGGGTGACACTGGAAAGATTGTAATACCACTGGCACTATTGAACACCGCCCTGAGCCAACTACACCACCCAGCCCACACAGGCAAGGAAGTAATTGCAGCACGAATTAGGGAAGACTGGTTCTGCCCCGAGTTAAATTCTCATGTGTCAAATTTTATCAGCAATTGTCTCACATGTCAACAGTTTACGGCCGGTCACACTCTGAAGGTGATAAGAGGTACTATACCCCGGCCAGAGGGACCCTTCCGACATCGCCATATTGACTATGTTGATATGATCAACGTATGTCAAGGAAATAGGTATATAATTGTAGTAGTATGCCCATTCTCGAGGTGGATTGAAGCAGGGCCCTGTTCACACCCAGATGCATTCAGAGCAGCTAAATTCCTAGTGAGGGAGGTCTTCCCCAGGTGGGGAGTGTGCGAGGTACTGCGGTCAGATAATGGCCCACATTTCGCAAACGAAATGTTCCAGCACATCACATCCTTACTGAACATCAAGCATAAGTTTGCATGTGCATACCACCCACAGGCCAACGGTGTATGTGAACGCCTGAATGGCCTATTAAAGGAGGCAATTGCAAAAATACAGCAAACAACAAAGAAGAGTTGGTTGTATTGCCTTCCACTAGCCCTATTTGAGCTAAGGAATAGACCAGGTTCCGACCACCACCTCACCCCTCACGAGGTGGTTACCGGACGTCAAATGCGCCTTCCCCTAACGCCAACATCAAGAGCATTTACCGACCACGAGAGTACTGCAAATGTTTTGGTGATGAAATGTACCAATATGTGTCTTCTTTGATTACTAGTGTAGTGTTTGTGTCTCAACAGCTCGAGCGCACACGGGGCGGGTCTAACAGCGATCAACAAGAAGACGCGGATAAAGAATTGGAAAAGGAAAGACTGTGCAAAGTTGCTAAAGGTGACCACGTACTACTTCGCAATTTCAACAGAAAGTGGAACAGCCCACGCTTCACTGGCCCCCATCTGGTAGAGGAGGTATCAACGAAAGCAGTAAAGCTACAGGACAAACGTGCCTGGAACCACCTACACGACGTAAAGATCTACAAACTCCAGACCCGCCCCAGCGCCACCAACAGGGCCACTGGAAGAACAACAACAGCGTCACCAACGGAGGAAGAGACTTCTACCACAACTAACGGCCTAAGTGTCCCCATACCCTGCCACCCCTCAGATTCCCCAGAGACAACTACTAGAAAAGAAAGGGGTGATCCCCATACTGCCCACCCCATGGTTACACGATTAAAGAGTAAAGAGACTTCCACCAGTTGAGCCCCAAACCCTCTGCCCATTGACCCCCTACCCACTGTAGTAATAACTGAACTGAAGGACATTGTCTTGCACATATACACATGTAAACACCTGAATGTTCTCTTTCTTTTCTCTCGCACATGCAGGTACAGCGTATTATTGTACTACTAAGAAAGTAGATAACTAACCAATTCACTGCCCAGGAGTAGATGGTACCCTCAGACGATAATTACCTGGAAGAATTGTCACACCAATTTGTATATGAAATAAAAAGGCCAACGTACCTGAAAAGAAGGAGGGTACGTGTCTACTACACAGCATTCCTCTTGGCCATAGAACATTCAATGCCCCACCTCCAACCATACTTGCCTGCCCTAAGAGATAGATCGCTTAGATTGGCGTGGGAACAGCTCTTCGCCTGGACACTGAATGACTACTTGATAGGGAGAGCTTAAAAACGACAACTAACACTAATAACAAGCATATTAAGAATTTTCAGGCGGGCAACTGTAACGTCGCAAGAATAAGCTGCCGGACTGCAGCAAGGTAAGAGCAAAATGCCGGTGAAATTAGCATCTGTAATAAAATTGATAGGGATTTTAATGACCACCGGGTTCTTGGCTGCCTCTGTATGGCAGTACAGCTATGCTATCAATATTATTGCTGTACCCAAACCTAATACACCCCCACCCCCAGCTGCAACAGGTGTTACGTCAGGTGGTACTAGTAAAATCCCACACAAGGAAAATAGAGTTAAACGCAGCACATACTCAGATAATAAAGGTATTGACAACTACATACAAGATTCAGCACACATCTCAAACAACATATGGTACCAACACATGACCCACATAGGCAAGCAGACAACAGAAGACAGCTGCTACGTTTGCTCATTAATCCCATACGCCATGAGCGCTTCTCGAACATTTGTTGCCACGGAGATAGATGAAAAAATAGCACGATGTATAATATACCTGGCACTGTTCCAGACGAAAGGAAGATTTCATGGGACAGTGGTGCAACTGGTGTGGAAAACACGAGATACATATCCATATGAAAACAACTTCCTCAAGACTTATTTGAGTTACCACAAGAGCAGTTTACATGCTGAAGGATTCAGATACATAACAAGTGATCCTGAAAAAGGAGAAACAAAGAAAGTAACACTACAGTACCTACCATGTGATTGGTACGCCACTGAAGTCCCTGGTAAAAACGGATGTTGGGAAAGACCACTGGTGATAATCACAGGGAAGGTGTACATGAACAACAAATGGGACATAGGAGTGGTTGGCAGCAACATGGTAACAAGAGAAAATATTTCAACTATTGATGTACACAACCATAGATGTTGGATGACTTGGGTCAAGTACGTACCCATGCTCACGTGGATGGAAAAGGATGAAGACCCAATAACAATACTGCCGCTAACTGCGCCTAAGGTATGCTACCAACATAAAGGGGAGGTGGACGTAGGATACAACACCAACTGTGAAAGCGTGATGGAGTTACCTGAGGGGGGAGCAGGAACAGCAGTAGTAATGGACCATTACTGGGCCTGTGGAAAAAAGGCATACCACACACTGCCCCCTCTGTGGAATGGTATATGCACAATGGTGCGCGTTAATGTACCATCACTAGTGGTACCCCAGAAACATGTCAATGTGGCGAACTTCCCAAAAATGGATGAAGGGAACAAGAGGAAGAAGAGATCTGTACAACCTCAGAAGGGGCCAGAGAGCAAAACCAACGGCAATAATACTGTCCTGAATAGAAAGAAAAGACAAGGAGAACCTCTGCCAGGAAATTATCTATGGGGAAGGTCGGAAACAGCACTCACTTCAATTCCACCAGACCACAGACTATTCAGCAGAGCAGCAATGTTCTTCTCCTCAATAATACATCCAGGATTACAGGCTTACGCAAACGCAAAATGGCTCCAGATAACTCGATGGGAACTAATGATGACTATTAATTCTACGGTAAATGGATTCAACGCAATAAAAGAGGAACTGCGAGCTGTGAGGATGGTAGCACTTCAGAACAGATATGTACTGGACCTCCTCACAGCAATGGAAGGAGGAGTTTGTGCTAAGATAGGACAATCATGCTGCACATTCATCCCTGCCAACGATGCTGACAATGGTACACTGACAGAAGCAGTTTTACAATTGGCCCAGATGCACTCAAAAATGATGGATGAAAGTAAAGGTGTGAAAAAGGATGAGAGCTGGTTTTCAATATTATGGTCATGGATGCCATCTTGGCTGTCAGATGGACTGAAGATTATAGTTGGATGTACTATTTTGGCTGGAGCTACACTGATCATAATAAGATTTTGGAAGGCCCGGAAGGCACGCACCACAGAGGAAATGATCGAAATGGTTGGTATGCACCTCTTGATGCCAACAGATGACGGCCAACACACAGGCACAATCATAAAAGCGAGAGAGAAGTTGCACAACCAGATCATCACCAACCACCTGGACCCACCATCTGTGAAGCTCGAAAACCCAAGAAACCCAAGGAGCTACATAGGGAAATGGGTATACTGCACTCCTGGAGGAACCTGTGCATATATGTATTGGTCATTTGAAGACCATGTTAACCACTATGGACATTTGGGAGGAATAACTAAAATATGGAGAGTAAGAGGAGATAAAGAAAAGGATATGTTTGTGGTCGACAAGTCGACCAGAGGGGGGACTGAAGTGGGAGAATGGAAGAACAGGCTCCCGCCCTTCCCCTCTCGCGCTTGGCCTAGAGGATCACGGCCTAGACACCCGCCACGAGAGGAGTTTGCCTATTTACCAGACGACCAAATACCCTGGTACAGGAACATACAGATGTGCCCACCTACCTGCCCAGCAGCCCGCCCTGCCCATGCCGACACCTGCGGCATGGATCAACTCGACTAAACCTACACGTCATTAGAGATGCCATGACGACCTAGCCAACGGTCAGCACACCTGTGCAAACATGCACACCGGACACTCCCACACCAATCCACACGAAGAACATACTCAGTGCTATGACGTAGGTGACAGACATACCCACGGACGTGCATCTTTATTATTTTCCACATAGGCTCTCAAAATGCAGAAACGCAAGACGCATAATGAACTTATCTAAAAAGGCTTGCTCACGCTTCTTCTAAGAACCATGTACCATAATGAAGAATATAACGGAGACACGATACTGAGGATAGAGCAATATGATACCGTAACCTAAAGCGCTCTGCATCAAACGGTTCCACCTATGCACCAGGCCCAAGTAGGCCGCAAGCAAAAGCTTCCATGAACATTGAATGAGCAAGAGCTCGGTTGCTGACCCTGCAGAATGAGCCCGGCGAAAGCACACCGCCAAGGGCACGATGTTGCAATCTCGCACGCCGCAAGCCGACGCCAAGGTCGCACCTGCAAGATAAACCAGGCACACAGTGGGAAAAACAATATTAATTGTGCTGAATTTTGCCTCAAACACGGTCCCACCTCACGTGACAAAGCCAAACCTGACAGGATGCCAAGCCCAGGAGGAAGTCCTTTTCAATGGCAGTTATGTATTCTCTGCTCCAGTGTGTGCACAATTTGCTTAGTTGGATTGGAGGGTAATTTCTCATAGCAACCAGGTGTTTCCAAGTGTCTTCTAGCCATTTCAAGATAATCGGTTCTCTCCATTATCACAATATTGCCACCTTTATCTGCTTCCTTTATTACTATGGTTGAGTCCGTTGCTAAATTATGAAGAGTTTCATGTTCCTTGTTAGTCAAGTTTTGAATTGATCCTTTCTGGTATTTCCTTTTATTCAATTTATAGAAATATTGTGATACTGCTTTATAAAATGTGTCAATAACATTACCAGGTGGTAGCTGGGGCACAAATTTAGAGGTTGGCTTTAGTTCCTTATTCGGTAACATGTCTGATTCTACATTCAGGTCTCGGGGGACTTGGGAAATGTCATAGGTTCTCCAATGGATCTGAGCAAATGTATCTCTTCAATTTCTTTGATGCTGAGATTACTTTGTTGTATCTGTGTAATTCGGTGGTAATCACTTGGTGCTTTTGTGGCAAAGAACTTTTTTATTTTTAGTTTACGCACAAATTTGAATAAATCAATATGTATGTGAATTTAATTAAACCTGGTAGTTGGGGCAAAAGAGAGCCCTTTGTTCAGTAACTTGATTTCATCTTCTGTTAGGACTCTTCTGAATAAGTTAATGACAAGATTTTTGCCTATTTGGTCCTGTTGAATTATTTTGTGCTCGCTCTGGTGAATCTTTTGTTGGTATTTTCTTGCATTCCTTGATTTATGAGGTCTTGTTCCCCCCTCCTTCCTCTCCTCCTTGTGTATGTATTGTTGATACCATATTTGTTGGTAATTGAAAATGGACCTGTTTGGGTATTTGGTTTCTGTTCCCTTTTTTGTAGCGTTTTATTTGGTTCATATAGCCTGAATTATTCTTGTCAATTGCTGGTTCCTCCGTGTTCCTCTTATCTGTAGTAGATGTCTCTCCTTCAGAGTCTGCATCTGAGCTAGCTGAGGATGTGTTTGGTTAACTCGTTTTAGATCCTGTTTTCGTGTGTTGATTATATTTCGCTTGAAAAGTATATACTCTATCCTCTTTGTAATCTCTTTCATCTCTGTAGTGTTTCCTTAGTTTCCTTAATTTGATTTCGTCTTGGTAGTTTTTCAAAATGTCATGCATTGTATTGTAATTGTTTTGTTTCATAGCCTCTTGTGATTTCTTTTCAGCAATTTCCTTCTTGGTCTTGTCAATTAATTCAATTATTCTTTTGTGTTCTCTTGTTGCATGCTCTATCAGAAGCTCTATCATTTTCTTTGAACTGCCGTTCAAGTTCTTGTCCCATAGGTCCGCAGGTCATTTTCTTGGTCATTATTAAAGTTTGGCAAGATTAGAATCCGTAGCCCTCTAGGGATAAACTCATTTTTGGCATAATTCTCCAGGGATACTATTTCCCAATATTTGTCAATTTACTTTTTCGAAACATTTCTCCAATTTAAAGAATAGTGCTCTTAAGTCTTCCTGTTTCTGTGTTGGATTAAAGAATACATGTGTCATATTGCCCTTTGGTGTAAATATGTTGCCGTTTTCTTCCTGCCTATTTCTAAGGTATTCCGCCATAGTGTATTTCTTGCTCGCTGTGTCTGCCCTAGACCACAACCAAAAGATCAATAGCTTAAGGGTTGTTGGCTTCAAAGGTCAGGTCTATCAAGGTGACATATTTTTTGATGAATTACTATTTTTGTTCTTCAAAATATTACTATAACTCGCGTCTTACTGGGTTGTGGTTCAAACGAAAAGCCAAAAAAAAAAACACTGGTAAAGTTAATGAGAAGGGAAACCCAGAGAAAAGACAGCACCAGATATGTGTTGCAGAACTAAAAAAATGTTTAGAACATTTTTAGTTCTGCAACACATATCTGGTGCAATCTTTTTTCTGGGTTTCTCTTCCAATTGAGTGGTTTTCAACACAATACTAAGCAGTGGCCACAGCCTTTGCTGTGCCGACTGTATATTCTGACATATTAATAGACACTATCTATGGCCGTTAGCCATGGCCACTGACTGCAGCATTCAATTTTGCCCACGGTATATTTTAAAACAGGGACGACCTGCTAGGCATGGCTTTAACCATGCCCATTGGTATTTCTGAACACTAATCGCCCACTAGCTATGGCCTTTGATGATGGCCAGTGACCCCAGTCTTTGTCATGGCCAAGCCCATGGCCTAAATTGTTATTAAGGTAATCAATGTTTCCATGAGCTAACTTATAAATGATGTTATGTCTAATTCCATTTTTGATGTAATCAGTCATATAGAATGCAATTAGTGTTGTCACTAGTGATGGCATCAGTGATATGATTTGTAATGTGATCAGTGTTCCCATACAACATATAATATGTGATGTCATCAGTGATTTGATCTGTGATGTCATTATTGTGGTCATAGTTTGCGCAACAGGGAGTGTGAAGTTAAGGTGGCTTTAGTGGAATTTCCAGGGTTTTGTTACATTAAGTACTCACATTAATGTCCCTGAAACTAAAGTTTTTTACTTGAATATATGTATATATATATCCACTTTCTCAGTGCAGTTGCATTGTGTTGTGAGTTGCACTCCCGAAAATAAAAATCCAGTCCCTCACCACCAGAGTCGATAAAAATTCCAAATCTGCATTTTCTTCATTTTCCCAGATCATGTTTCCAGGGAAACCGGCAGCTTGGCGCGCTTCACCATAATCCCGTGGCTTATTCACAATATCCACTCAAGTGTGAATAACATCAGCATATAACCACATAGTGAATGAAAGAGAAAAGGGTATTCACATATAATAAACTTGTCAGCCATTTTGCATTGGGACATGAGTAGTCCAGCAGAACTCCCCAGTCGTTTGCCTTTTATCGGACCGATACAGCGTGTTACTGCCTCTTATTTTTTACACACTATGTCAATAATGTACCTGACTAGAACCACGTGTCCCGTTTCCATTATAGCAGCACAAGTACAGCACCTTCAGTATCTTTAAATCTGGTGTGCTATACTGTTTTAGCGGCACAGTCACAGTGTTCTGCATCGTCATTGACAGAGTCCCCAAGATTGCTGGCAACAATTAGTAAAGTGCTTAGTGCTCAATACACTAACAACAGTTCTGGCAAAGAAACAGACACAAATAAATAAAGTGTCTATTGATTAGCTCAATGTAAGCAATCTTGGCAGCAATGAAAACAATACTGAATAAGGTGTCTAGTGCAAAGATAAACACTCTAGCAGCAGTAAGTACAGTGTCTTCTTCTTAACACAGAAGTGACAGTCCTATCAACAGTACAAACAGCAGTAAATACGATGCCTAGTGCTTGACACATTAATAACAGTCCTCACAACGATGCTGGTGGTAATAAGTAAAATGTCTAGTACGGTCGGTAAAGTGTCTAGTGTAGTAGAAGCAGCTTAGTAATAACACCAGAAATGCAGGTAACTAAAGTGCCTGGTGCAATTCTAACAACATTTTATCATCACAGCTTAAATGCTAAATTGGTCAAATGTGCACCCTGCTGGGTGTAAGAGAATTCCAGCATCCAAGCTATAACACTATAGTTGTGTCTGTCAAGCAGTTGTGGGACTGCCAAGTACGGCAATGTATAAAATATAAAATTCCTAATGTAATTCTAATAGGGCAACCATCGTTTCTTCCAATGTACACTTATAAAGTGCTCAGTGCTCAACAATCGATGGTCAGTCCTTACAATGTAACACAAACTGTATATCTGACAATTAATATTGCATTTCTAAAATTAGCAATCCCACATTGAGGATGTCATGTATGGTATATGATGATTAAATGGTGTGCTTCATATCAATGCCAAACAGAAGATATGATCGAGATCTCTGCATGTTATACAGCTAGCTATGCAATTGGATGTTATACACGGAAATATACTCATAATGAACATAGTCTGGATCAGAAATGTACGTGCTGTCTACTAGTATAATTGACAGCTAGAACAAATGGCATGGCATTAACATCTCGTATTAACTGACAGTTAATCCCACAATAAAACATTCACCAAGCCATCCAATCCACATAGGGTT
Organism: Ambystoma mexicanum; assembly: GCF_040938575.1. Classification (NCBI taxonomy): domain Eukaryota; kingdom Metazoa; phylum Chordata; class Amphibia; order Caudata; family Ambystomatidae; genus Ambystoma; species Ambystoma mexicanum. The sequence goes on along the minus strand of NC_090936.1, from coordinate 1,123,136,627 downwards.
GAAATAAATGGTATATAAACAGGGGCATACAATCCATATGTGACCCAAATGGAAAAACACCTAAACCAGTAAGAACAAATGACAAACTATACACATACAAATACATCAGACAATATATAAGCAGCAAGCAAAGAGGGGAAGGAAATAAACAGTTAATGACAAATGAGATGTGAAGTTCAACTATTGAAATGAAACAGGACCCACGACTATGGTATTAATAGAATATACAATCATGACAAGGGTAGCATTTCCATGATTAAAATCCAGTAAGTGCCATTGAATACCCAAAAATGTACTGTTTCATGCAGAAGAACACAGGGGACGATAAGAGTTTTATTCTTTTGTCGCATCTATTGGATTCAAATATTTAATTTAACTCAACATATCTAAATCATTCTGTGCCCAAAAAAGTGTACAGTTCTTCATCTATGTTACATCCTCCATCCTTGCCTCAAAGTCTATGACAAATCGTGTTTCTTTCTGGCTTAGTAGGCGTTATTTGTCCCCTCCTTTTGGTCCTATTTCGATGTTATATATTCCAAAGAAGCTTAGTCCTGCAAGGTTGCCTCCATGGTGTCCAGAAAAGTGTTTGGCCTTGGGATAAGCACCATTGTTATTTCTGATCGCTCTTATATGTTGTAAATATTAATCTTTAATATACATTTCGTGCTTCCCACGCACAACTTGTTGCATGGACATTTGAGAACCTAAATTACAAACTCAGACTCACGTTATCTTGCCTTTGATGGTAACAGAGAGTCCCAATACAGGATGATTGGAGGTGGCCACAATTATGTGCTCATTTTCAGATTTTACATCAAGTACATTTGAAGCAACCCTCTCCACAGGTATTAACCATTTGGTGACGTTACTTTTGTCATCTTCTTTCATGAAGCTGGTGACCAGAGTGTCTCTGAAGGAGCAGCTTTTACAAAAGCTAATGTCCAGATATTCATTTAATGTACTACGTAAGTCTTTATCAGCCCTTAAGACCTTCCAAATTTTTCTTGAGGATATATCAAATGGATTTAGCGTGTGTGCCAAACGTTAAAATGAGCCTTGTGGTGTCTTTTTTGGTATTCTTAGTTTTATCTTCCAATTGTCCTGTGTTTAAGGTATGTCTGTCCAATGATCGTGCTTTGATATAGGCATGTTTGATAATCCTCTTTGGACACTCCTGTCGCCGGAAGCCCCATGCATTGGTTTTACTCGCTTTGTCGAAGGCTTCAAACATAGAACAGTTTCTTTGTAATCTAATAAACTCCCCATAGGGGATGCTCCATATGAGGTTTTTGGGATGGCCTCTAGTGGCATGGAGTGGCGTGTTCGAACATGTTGGTTTCCTATATAGTTCACATGTTACTTGTTTGTAGATTATTTTCCCAGTTACGTCCAGAAACACTATAGAATTGGAACTATGCGTCTCTCTGAATTTGAGATTGCATACATTGTTATTGAGTAGTCTTACAAAGTCGACCCATCCTTTCTCACTGCCTTTCCAGCTGACGAACAAGTCTTCAATGTAATGTAACCACAGCAGTATATTGTCAGTGTGTGCTTCATTGTTTTCGGATCAGACCTCAAATTATTCCCAGTATACCATAGTTACATTAGCATTAGAGGGGGAATGTGGTGCCCATTGCCGCCCCTTGTATTTGACTGAAAACTTACTGTTGAATAGAAATGCGTTGTTCTTGAGACAGAGGTCAATCGTGCCGAGAACCATTTCAGTGTGTCTAAGGTAGTTGAGTGACCTAGTGTTGAGGAAATATTTGCACACTTTCTTCCCAAAATCATGCTGTATCGAAGTAGAAATAGATATCACATTCATAGTTGCTAAAATGTAGGTTGGTTTCCAAGGGAGTTCATCTATCTTAGAAAGAAAGTCTGTGGTGTCCCTAAGGTAGGATGGAAGTGAAGATATGAAGGGGTAAAGCACTTCCTCCACAAACTTTGACATATTTTCCAAGAGGTAGCCAATAAGTGTAACAATCGGGCTTCCCAGTGGTCTGGTCAATCTTTTATGGATTTTCAGAAAGGAAGTATATTATGGGTATGGTAGAATGTTTACTAAAGAGAAACTTGATGTTGTCTTCGTCGAAGATGCCTTTCTTCTCCCATTTGTTGAGAAAGATCTGTACATCAGTTTCTAGTTTTCTGATGGGATTTATGGCTAGTTTTTCATAGCACTTGATGTTGTTAAGTTGTCTGTAAGCCTCCCTAATGCAGTCGCTTTTTTTCATAACAACGATGTTCCTACCCTTGTTTGAGGGTTTGATCATGCAATCAGGCAGATGGCTTAGCTCAGTCAGCACAATGTTGTTCTTTTTGGAAAGGTTTCCTTTATGTTAAAATGTGCTTCCTTTGCTTATGTTCTTGAGATCATCGATTACTAGATTTTGAAAGGCTTCAATGTTACTACCCAATGTGTTTGTAGAGTTACGTTTCGATTTACATTTTAATCTACTTTTCTTTTGCCATTCAACATTAATGCCCATTTCCTCAAAGTTGACTAGTTCTTCATTCATATCCACTTAGCCTTCTTTCTCCAACTGTATAAGGGTGGCGAGAGCGCTTAATCCCCCTATTGTAATGTCTGTTCTGCCTTCCTGGACAGGCTTTGGGGGCTTGGAATACATATTGGTTGCAAAGAATTTTCTTAGGCATAGCTTACTCATGAGCTGGTCAAAGTCTATGGGCCTTATTACGAGGTTGGAGGGAGCCATGGCGCTATTAGCGCCATGGCTGCCTCCAAACTCGTTCCGACTCCGCCCTGGTGAATGGAGCGATTACCTGTCCATTCCAAGGTTGGCTGGACCGTTAATTCCCCATTCACCAGGGCCATTCCCCATTCCCATTTGAGCCCCCATAGGGCTCAATGGGAATGGGGAAGGCGCTAATAACGGTACTGCAAAATGCAGTACCGTTATTAGCTCTAGAGTCCCTTTGCGGGTCCCATCCTTAACGCCTGAAAAAAACAGGTGTTAAGGAAGGACCCGCAAAGGGAACTCGTAGTAGGGTGGTAAGGGATTACCGGCACCAGCGCCCTTACCGGTGCCAGTAATCCCTTACCACCCACCGTAATGAGGCCCTATGTGTGTGTGTGTAGGTAGTCATTATTAGCTGTGGGGAAGAAATGTTATCCCAAGGTTAATGCTTTGATCTGATCTTCCGTGAGGATGTGGTCTGACAAATTAATTACCTTTGTTTTACTAGTTTCTTCCATAGTTTTGTCATCTACTTCCCAGAGCTCAAATATGATATGATATGGCATTTGTAACGCGCCTATACACAAGTGTTTCAAGGCGCGACGAGGCAGGGGGGGGGAACAAGGGGAGACAGACAACAATCCTACTAGGCCAGGTGTCATTCAGATCACGCAAGTGCAAGGGTAGAGGGGAAGGTAAAAGTGCATGGGGAAAAGGGATAGAGGTAAATGCAGTACAGGGTTATTAGCATACATCATAAAGGATAAATAACAAGGGCCAGCTGGTGGCAAGTGCGAGGTAAGTGCAGACAAGTGCTGGGAAGGGGGGCTCTAGGGATACAGACACAGTCTCGCAGTGCAGGGGTTGCCGGGGAGGCAGTGCAGGGAAGAGTGGCTGGGCCAAGGACCGAGAACGGTGAGTGGCCCAGTTGCAGATTCAGTGCAGTTTCAGTAGAATTAGCAGGGGAGAGAGAAAGCGGAGGCAAAGAGGAAGGTTTTGAGGTGCTTCCGGAACCGGAGATAGTTCTCCTCAAGTTTCAGGGAGGCAGGAAGGCTGTTCCAGAGGGAGGCCCCTGCAGTGGAGAGAGATCTGCCCCCAACTTGTTGTTTGGAGAAGCGGTTTACCCTGAGGGAGTTTGAGGCGGCTGAGCGAAGGGCTCGAGAAGGAAGATATTTAGGAGAGAGAGTTGAAGGTATTTTGGCCCAAGGCCCCAGACGGCCTTGTGGACAATGCAAAGGGTTTTGAACTTGATCTTCGCAGTCACTGGGAGCCAGTGTTGGGATTTCAGTCCTGGAGAGATAAGTCCCTGGGCTTGAGGCCAAGGACAAGTCTCGCAGTCCTGTTCTGGATGAGTTGCAACGGGCAGAGAGTAGAGGCGGGCAGATTTAGATAGAGGCTGTTACAGTAGTCCAGCTTCGAGAGAACCAGGGCTCTAGAGACAGTGAGCTTCTGGGGGAAGGAGAGGAAAGGAAGGATACCTCTGAAGAGGTGTAGCTGGTAGTGTGACTTCTTAGAGACGTCGGATATGTGAGGAGAGAAGGAGAGTGTGGAGTCGAAGATGACCCCGGGGTTTTTTGCCTTGCAGGTAAGAGCAGGAAGAGGACCCAGAGAGGCCGGCCAGAGAGCTGCAGGGAAGGAGGGAGTGGGAGTGCCGATGAGTAGAATCTCAGTCTTGCTGGCATTAAGGCAGAGGTCATTGGTGGCACACTATTCCTGGATAGCAGAAAGACAGTCAGAGATGATGGAAGGAGAAGAGGAGGCCGAGGGTAGCCTGGAAATGAGCTGGGTATCGTCCGCATAGCACTGAAAGTTGGGGCAGAGAGCAGCGATGCGGTGGGCGAGAAGTGCCAGATACTGGTTGAACAGCCAAGGAGAGAGGTTAGATCCCTGGGGGACACCACAGGTAGAGAAAAAGATGTCAGAGTGGAAAGACCCCAGTTGGACCTGGGAGGGTCGATTGGAGAGGAAAGAGGTCAGCCATGCCAGAGCCTGACCAGTGATACCCAGGTTATCACGGAGACGGTTGAGCAGGATGGTATGGTTGACGTATCAAAGGCAGAAGAGAGATCAAGCAAAATGAGGACACATGGAATGTTAGAGTCAAGGTTTGAGAGCAGGTCCTCACGGATGTTCAGGAGAGCAGTTTCCGTGCTTCTGGCAGCTCTGAAGCCAGACTGATGGTCATGAAGACTACCAACAGATTCAGCATGGAGATTAAGCTGGGAGATGGCCAGTTTCTCCAGGAGCTTGCCCAAGAAAGGAAGTGATAGAGATTGGGCGATAGTTAGCTGGGCAGGAAGGGTCAGAAGAGGGTTTCTTAAGGGGGTGCACAAGGGAGTGCTTGAGAGGGGATGGGAAGACTCCAGAGGCGAAGGCGTGATTGCAGATGTCAGCAAGGGCAGGAGCCAAGGAGTCGATGTGGTCCTTGATAGGTTTGGAGGAACAGGGGTGGACCTGTTTTGACGAGACTTTCATCGATCGGACTTGTCTTGAAACCTCGTCAGCAGGAAAAAGGGGAAAGGCAGAGAAGCAGAGAGGAGGGGTGGCTGCAGAAGGGCCAGAGGAAGGGCAGGGAATAGAGGGGGGAGGTGATAGGAGGAGAGTGAGGACAGGATGTCCTGAGTTTTTGAAATGAAGTGAGAGGCCAGTGCCGTGCAGAGGACCTGGGAGGTTACAGGAGAGGTAGAGACTGCAGCAGGGTTGGCCAGCTCCTTGCAGATTGTAAAGAGTTTGGCTGAATTGTTAGATGCCGCAGAGATGTGGGCTTGGATAAGGGCTCTCTTCTTGGTGAGAACGGAGAGCCTGTATTGCCTTTGGAGCAGGCGACAGGCCAGTTTGTCAGAGGATGAACATGAAGCACACCATTTCCTCTCTGCCACCCTGCACTTGTGTTTAAGGGTGACGAGATCCGAGTCATACCAGGAGTTACATTTGGCTTTGGGCTTTAGGCGGATTCTCATGACAGGGGCAAGGATATCAAGAGTATCAGATATAGCAGAGTGGAGAGTGGAGAGGGCTGTGTCAGGGTGGGAGTCAGCCGAAGGGGGAGGAGGGGGCGAGAAGGTGGCAGCGAAAGCCTCAACTGACACGCGCTTCATGGGTCGGATGACCGAGAAGGAAGGTGGCAGTGATGGGGGTGGCTTTGCCTCTGGGGTAGGGAGGGTGTGGTGGGAGGAGAGGAGAAAGTGATCACTCCAGGAGAGAAGAGTGGAGAGAGGGACAGAGAGGGGAAGGTCAGAGGAGATCAGGGCATCAAGAGTGTGCCCTGCAGAATGAGTCGGCCCAGATGGGAGAATAGAGTGAGAGCGACTCGCAGAGGTTGCGAAAGAGTCCAGAGTGGGGACAGGATGCATCTAGGTGGATGTTGAAGTCTCCAAGAAAGAGGAGTTGAGTGGTTGAGGACAGGAGTGAGGAGGAGAGGTCTGCCCACTTGGAGAGGAAGGAGGAAATTTGACCAGGTGGCCGATAGATAGTAGCCACGGTAAGGGAATGGCTAGGAGAGAGAGAGAGTCGGCAGACTAGACATTCAAAAGAGGAGTAGGTCTGCATGGGAGTAACAGTGGAAGGAATCTACTCATGGTAGATAAGGGCCACTCCCCCCCAGGACGGTTGGGCCTGGGCACGGAGAGGATCTTGTAGCTGTCGGGTAGGAGTGTGTCAAAGCTGGTGACAGAGCTGGCCGTGAACCATGTCTCAGTGAGACCGAGTACGTCAAGGTCAAGTTCCTCAAGAAGGTGGCAGATATCAGAGGAATGTTTGACGGCAGAGCTAGAGTTAAGAGTGGCAATGTGGAGAAGGTTGCCATCTTTGAAGGACTTCCGGGGAGGGGTACAGATCAGAGGTACGCCCTGCGGAGGTGAAGAAGGAGCACGAGAGGGGGTGGGGAGGGAGGGTAGAGGCAAGGTAGTCGAGGACAGAAGAGGGGGCACAGCAGGAGAGGAAAGGAAGTTGATGAGGTGCGGGAACTGTCTATCGAAGAGGTGAAGGTTGGCCTGAGGGCCTTGGACCAAGACGGTCCCATTAGCGTAGACATTAATGATGGCCTTAGAGGAGTGGAAGGAGGCCAAAAAGACATCCCAACGGGTGCCACCATTAATGGGAGAAGAAGAGAAAGGAGAGAGCACAGAGACCATATGAAGGGTCAATAGGTCAGGTGAAGGCACGAAAAAGAGGATGTCAGTGAGAGTTTCCTTGGAGGAGGCACTAGTGTAGGTGTCAGCAATAGGGAGGCCTGGGTTGGAGACCAGGATGTCCTTTTTAAACTTTTTCCTACCAGATTTAGTGAGGAGGGCAGGATAGTCAATGGAGAAGCAGTTAGAAACGATCCCTGGGAGGTTGTTGGTTGATTTCCTGCCACCTTCTCATTTTCTTATTCCCCCTCTCCCCTGTGCACTTGGAATGTATTTCCCTCCTCTTGTCTGTGTGTTTGTTCTGCCATCTTGACAGAGTAACTGCATCTCTTCTAAAAAATTAAGATGTACACATGGTACTTCACTTTGGCTACCTGTGACTTCCGATTCTGAGGTTGATGGAGTTTCACTCATAGTAGAGTAGTCTCGTTGTTACCTACAGAAATGATTGACCCTATTTTTGTTTGTTGTCTCAAATGGTCAAACCTGCGAGCAAATGTATATACTCGCCCATTTTCGTAATCTTAATTTCTACCTTGTTTGTCTTTAGGCGGATTGTAGGTCAAAGGATCGAATCAAGAGTATCAAAATACAATAGGGTCGAATCAAAAGAACCTAAAAGAAAAGGGCCGATAATTTTTTTTTCCTAAACGGAATCCCCCAAAAAAATATGCATTAAAAAATAAAATTGACCCTTTTGTTTTAGATCCTATTGACTCGACCCTATTGCATTCTATCCTTTTGCATTAAATCCTTTGACCGGACACCCTTTAGGCGTATGTCCACGTTTGTTTACATTTTCTTTCCCTCCTCACTTTCACACAGCTGTTTTGATTTTTTTATTCTATCTCACTAATTTTTGTCAAAATCATGCATCTGTCACTGTCGGCATAGTCGGTTATACCAGGCGTCCTTAGCGGGTCCCGCGTGCAGGCAGTAGGGGGTTAACGGGGCAGGCAACCGACAGGGTTGTAATGGTGCCCACTGACACAGACTTTCCTTAGTTTTATGTAAGGAGGGAAATCCCACCTTAACCTAGGGCAAGATAGGCCTTATTCCATATTGACATTTTCTTTAATACAATATTGTTCAACGTTAGATCCGTTGCCTGTGTCTCCTTCCATGATGCCAATCTCACACCCTCACTCTTTGGAATGCTATGCCCTTTGAATTGCGGGTGATGACAGAGCTGCAGTTTCGAAAAACCCTAAAAACACACTTTTTCAAGTAGGGCCTTGTTTTCTAAACTCACCAGTGTTCCTTCTTAGAGCCTAGCTGCCCTTGGGCCTTAGTTTGCACTCTGAAAATCCTATACATTAGATTACTTGCAAGTTTAAAAAAGCGAATGGTTATTTTCTCTCATTGCTTAAAGCATTGAGCTGAATAAGAAGACTGTGTGATTAGAGAGAGCCATGGGTGCATTGTTTGGATACAAATGTAAAGCAAATTGGTATCTTATGTGACTTTCGTTTTATTAATTAGGTGATGTTTTGTTGTGTAGTTTGTGGTATAAAGTGGAATCATATGAAAGCAATGTGTCTGAGCATGGTGAACTGCAAACAGCCACATACGATGACTAAAAATTAAGTAATAGTTGATAATATGGTACTGAATATCTTTGTTATTTGCCATGAAAGATAAATATGTAGCCCTGATGGCTCTTTTTACACAAACCATATTGATCTTTTTGAGAATTACAAAAAACACATTTTAGATGGATCAATATAATTTTGTTCAAAATCTGATAAATTCCGGCAGGTATATGTGTGATGAATGCATTGGAGGGACAAGGCCTCCATGTCCTTGTCCTGTACTCCTTTTATCATGTGTGTTCTGTGTTATTTTCTGCACAGGGGTCCATGTCGGACTCCTGGCAGTGCAGCTCTTCCTTTTTTCGGTTGTGGTGAACAGCCCCTTGGGATACCCTTATGGCACACATGGCTGGGGGTACAACCCTGTACCCCTAGTGTATGTTATTGGGCATGTGTGTGGCCCACAGAGCAGAGAATGGGCTGGTGGCAGCTTCATGCTGAATTTGACAGGTGGTCAGAGTATCCTCCATCTTGGGATACACAGGCCCTGCCATTGGAATTAGTTTATTCATGATAGTAGAAAAGATGGCCCCTGTGGCCTCTTGGGTTCTATTGCCTGTTACCTTGTTTTGCCAAAGTCCTGGGAAGCCCTGACTCTGTACCTAACTGGCTGTTGTGTGGAAGTTCTGTATATGGTATTGTGGGGAAGTCCAGGGCAGACTGGCTGGAACCTTCCCAATAAGTGTATGTTGTGGTTACACCCTTGGGGTGGGACCTGTGTGAATGGAGTGTGTGACTAATATACATTTCATGTTATGGGTGTCTGGTTTCTGGTGTGACACAATGACTGAGACAGCCCTGCTCGAAACTGGTATGAATGCAGTGTGGTGCTCTGAAAGGCTGGGTGCTTGCCCCATTCCACATTCCTTGTTGTGAGTGTCTAGATGGAGAAGAATGGCCTGAATGCACTGCGAGCCTGATTGGCTGCCTGCTGAATGCCCTTCTGAATGATTGGCTGATGAGCTTGGACCAGCATTGTGAATGAGAGACAGAAGAGTATATCTGGGGACTTCTCACTTACTGGAATTGTTCAGAAGCTGAAGTCAAAACTTGATGCTTAACCTTGAAGCCCAGCATAAAGAACAAGTCCTTACTGCTGCTTTCCGTCGATGCAATCCGAAAGCTGTCGTGTCTCCAAGAACTGATCCAAGAAAGTACCTGGCTAGGAGACCTCTTTCCGAGCTATGAGGGAACATTGTGCACCAGCTAACCTTCATCAAGGCACCCTGGAAGTCAGTCCTCGAAAGGCTGCTGACCGGAGACTATGGACCGCAGAGGAATCTGAAGTGAAGTGCCAGGAAGTTGAGGCCATCGATGACCATCACTGTCTACCAAGGTTCGAGGACCGGTGTAACCTCGTCACCAGAGCTGCAATGCTCCATTGCCGAAGACACTTTGAAATCAAGGACAAACTTGCTCATCACCGTCGACCGCTTTTTCCCGCAAGGAGAAAGTCAAGGTCACCGATGAACCGAGTACAATCTGTCTGTGGGTTTCCCGCCACCTGAAGTCCACAAAGACGATGACGACGATCCGAAACCAGCCATGGTTGAGTCCAGATCGTCGACACCAATGCCGATGTCCCGCCTCCCTTGCTGGGCCTACATTATTCATTCAGCACTCTTTGCGGCAATTAACTCTCATCATTGAGGTGCAGCGCACGCCTTGTCTTCGCAGGACATCCACCACCGATCGTCGACGTGCTCCGCCAAGGCCGTAGCGGCCGTCTCAATGGCATTGTTCACCTTTTCCTCAAGGAATCTCAATGACCCATGGATCCTGCCTTAAAGGGAGTTCACTCAAGAAGAGCCTGTCAATTAACCTTCAAAAGAACTCTGCTAAACACAGGTACATCGGGGTAGTAGAACATATGAGAAGGAAACAAGACTATCTTAAACAAATATGGACTGGGCTTGTTAGTACACTTTATTTGCAGGTTGCCCAGGTGGGGGAATCATCACACAGAACTGTGTCTGGTGGTAGGGACCCAGTATTCTGCCATTTGTTTAACCCAACTTGTCTTCCTTACAGTGTCTATTGTTGATTTACATTACTGTTTGATATGTATGCCATTGAGACTGTCAGCAGTTGGTGCATTTTAAAGGAGTGAAGAGTGAACTGTGATACCATATAGACATTGTACATATTTACCATATTAGAATTGCCAGAGTACAAAGTGTTATTGATTGTATATATATTGAACCTTATGTACATAAAGAACTGTGTTATCACATAACATAGTGTGTGGACATTCCTTTGTGGGGGATTAGGGGCTACACTGCACTTAAGAACCGGCCCACTTCATCTCCTAAGAGTTTAATCCTTGATTGTTTGACCTTTGTTACCATATAGAGAATCTTGGCTGGGGTTCTCTGTGCTTCTACTCTGCCATATAGAGGGCAGTAGTACAGAAACCCCCATCCAGTCTTTACAATATGAATATAGTATACTAACTTTAAAAAAAAGGATCCCTCCCTCAAGAACTTCATGCATGTGCTCTGAATCAGTGGCAGGTAAAACCGAGGTTCAAAATGCACAAAACACACTACTCACTGCATGACCATTCCCAAATAAGAGTGTATCCATTTCTAGCCTCTACGTGCCCCAAAACTACTTCTCAATGTTCATTCACAGTTCAAAATGTATATACAGTGCCAGGGAAAAGAGCACCTGGACCCAAAACACATTGTAACCACAGTCCCAGGAATCATATCCAGCCATGAAGATAACAAAACCCATAGTATCAACAGGTGCATGGATAAAAACGACCCAGGGTCTGGCATGATACCAAACCCTGGACCTACTTTCCCTGAAAATTAGTATAACAAAACCCACAGCATCAGCAGAGCCAGGGAAAAATGACTCGACTTTAGGCGTGATAAAAAGACTATGGCCATGCATGGGTACAAGGAAGGGTAGTGGTTATACCACCTACACATCCCTTACATTGCAAACCTACATTGATTCCAATCATAGACGTGAAAAGGACACATTTAAAAGACATACCTCCTTCACCTGGCAGTCCATGCAATAGTACAACAGTCCAAAATAAAGGCTCAGAGCCAGGGGGCATCCCCATGGGGTTTGAGTTCTCTACTATGTCTACCACAGAAATTCACAAAATACTCAAAGCCATGCATCCCACTAGCTGCCCAGGAGACCTCCTTCCATCAAAGATAATTTTGGAACACAATTACATTTTTGTGCCATTCCTGTGTCGGATTGTTCATGCCTCATTTAGATTGTGTGGTATCCCGGAATCAATAAAAGATGTGGCAGTAACACCGCTTTTAAAGAAGGTGGGCTTGGACCCTAACGACGCTGCTTACCTTTGACCCAGCACCAAAACTGATGGATAAAGTTGCAACTATACAGCTGCAATCATATATCTCATCGGCTGACATTTTACATAATAAGCTGTCTGATTTTAGATGATGTCATGGCACTGAAATTGCCTTATTGGATCTGCAGACTCATATGCTGTCCATACAGGAGAAGAGTAGATTTGTGCTACTGGTTCTATTAGATTTATTGGCCGTTTACGATCTGCTTGATCATAAAATCTTGCTGCATAGGCTGGCTTCCGTGGGAGGCCTCTCAGAGGAGGCAGACCAATGGTTTAAATCATTTTTGGAGGACCAGAGATCAAGGGTTTACTGGGGTCAAAATTAATCTGAAGTGGAAATCACCATATGGGGAGGAGTTCCGCAGGGGGCATGCCTATCCCCTCTACTTTTCAATGTATATATAGTTCCTCTGTGTATGTAACTGGAAAAACTGGTGGTCTTTTTTTCTAATTATGCAGATGATTTCCAGCTGTCTCTTGAGATTAGCAGGAATTATGAAGAGGACCAGGGAAAGTTAAATCTTGTCTATCAGATTATAAAGAGTTGGATGTCGAATAACTGGCTATGCTTAAATGCAGGCAAGACAGAACTCATGATATACGGATCACAACATGCTAGAGACAGTCTGAATTAGGACTTTGATATTTTTGTGATCAATGGCAGTCAGATAGTAGTCACTTCTAAAGTGAAAACTCTTGGCACTCATATGAGGCCAGCCTAAATGGTGGTGCTCATGTAGAGGCATTAGTAAAAAACACCAACCATCATGTCAAAGTACTAATACAGGTTGCTCTGATGGTCTCAATGTATTGTGCATCAGATGAACCGAAATGAACCTACCTCTGCAGCCTGGAGGGAGCTGCATCGGTTACCTGTCACTGCAAGGATCCTATTGAAGCTGCTGACAGTATGTCATAAATGTGTCTTCGGACTTACACCTCAATACCTTAAAGAAAGGGTGACCATTTATCGCCCTAAAAGGGACCTCCGATTTGCAAAGGCCTGTTGGCTACAAGTCGACTGTATAATAAGAGCATGAGGAAACGTTTGTGTTTTCCCAGTCCTGTTAGCACGGGCATCGAAGGAATGGCCGGAAACTCTCCATAAGGAGGAGAACCACTTTGCTTTTAGGAAATTGTTAAGGAACAGTCTGTTTAGGTAACACACTTTAGGATGAAGCTGGCATGCTGCCCTCCTTGTATGTGATAGCACCTGGATGCCCTCGGGCTTTCTCGCTTTAGAAATATATTAACATAACATAACATAACAAGGAATGTCTAATCACGGGTTTATAAACATAAATGCTTTAATTAAACACCTCATTATGCAGTGCCCCTCTGTGCAGCCAGGTCGACCCTCTGTTTTTTAAGGGCACCAGCTTTCTGGCACTCCTCATCAAACTCTGTTTGGGATTCTAGGTCTTTAATGATTGATTTATTATTTTCCTCTTTTAATTGGTCTATTTGGTCTTGTAAGAGGTTGAGCTGTTCTGCATAGACTCTGTTAAAAGTTAAATGTTGCGCCAGCTTTTGTTGACTCTGTTGTAGCGAGTCCAACCTTTCCTGACACTCGTTTTGCAGTGTCTGTATCTGGGTGTCTTGCTCTGCATTCTTTTGCAGTAAGAGAGCCAGATCTTCTTGGAGTTTGGCGGCATACTGCCTAGCCTCTGTTTCAGATCCTTGGCTAACCTGGAGCCTTTACTCTGCAGAGTCCAGATTGCTCTGGATTTTCTGCATTGCTTCCCCTTGCCTCTTTGTGAAGTCTACATGGTCTGCATACTTTTCTTTATGACTCGTATGTGGAGGTACAGGTAGGCTGCTATTTTGGCAATTTTGCAATGCTTCTTTTTTTTTTCGGGGTCATATACATTTCGCTAAGTGCTTGATGTAATGGCCCCTTGTCCTGCCAGATATTAAGGTTGGTTTCAGTGGCTTCTTGTTTTATTCCCTGCAGCCATACCTGTTCATCCTGTTCTAGCCATTCACCCCTGACAAACAATTTTTGCAGTTGGTGCTCCCTTGCAAATGATGATTTCCACTGGGGTCGCCATTCCGGAAATATTAATTTCCTTCTGACTTATCTCAGGGTTACTTTACTTTTGCAAACAGGCCCAACTCCTTTGAGTATTTCTTTTGAAAGGTGCTTAAACAGTGTAGCACAGTATGGTAACCCAACAAGGTGTATGTACCCCGCCGGCTAGCATGTCACGAGTGGTATGTCTAATTCAGGATCTCGTGACGAGCCCCCAAGCTGTAAGTGATTTCAATCCAGCACACACCCAAGTCAAAGCCCAGCATGCAGTGCACAACTTAAACCCTTATTTATTTTTGTCTATAAGTTCAATATTCTGAATGATACACCACTCATATTGCACCCTTCTCCTGGACCCCCCCCCCCCCGGTCAGACTGAACCAGGAATCAGGCTGGTTTGCAAAGGTAAATATTTATTTATGTATTTAAATGTAATCACAATATATGGGGTGACAGAACACTGAAGAATATCTTTAATACACTGTGAATCAAGTAATGAGCACCAAAAACATATGCAGCACAGCAAATACTTGTGTGTTGGTTCAGATCAGATAGCACTATGTTATGTTATGTTAGGTTATTTTGCATTTATATAGCGCCTTATATACCATATATACATTGGTATGGTCTGAAGGTGCTGGTAGGTTGAACGCCCCTGGGAACCAAAGTTCAGATCAGTAGATCAGTAGAGAGAGTAGAGAGTGTCAAAGGTGCGTGTGAGCACCGAGTATGTGTGCAGCTGGTGTGGTATTTGTATAATAGCTGCTTCTTAACGGTAGGTGTGGTGATTGAGAGATCAGGAGTATGTGTTCGTTCTGGCAGGATTTATCCAAACCGAATGTGGCTGCGTTAGGGCTGAGGAGAACGCCTGGCTGGGGGGTGTGCAACCAGCAGTGTTTACTTAGAATGATGGGGAGTGTGCAGCAGATGTTGGTATGAGAACAGTTATACCGAATGGTTTCATAGTATCTCTGTGTTCAGCTGTTCTTTCTTTCGGAACAACCGTGTGTTCCGAGGAAATCCTTGCCGCCTGGAGGAGCCACAAAATGGTTGCCGTTGCCATGGAGACATCGGCACCAATAACTGCTGCCGAGCAGTTCACCGCCGCAGGCCCAGGCTCCCATTTGCTGTGTCCGCCTGCCCGCCCCTCCCCTCCTGCTTTAAATGGAGGGGGAGAGGGCCGAGAGGCGAAGCCGACTAGAGAAGGCCAGGAGAAAAGGCCTCCTGTGCTCTTTGCAGGTCTTCGCTGCTCGTCTGCCGTTTGCCCAAAACCTACGCCGCACCCAGAAGGTAAGAAGCTCTACCCTTGCAAGCTTCTCTCCAACCCCTGCACCACCTCAAGGTGCTTCAGGTTGCGCGCCCGTACTTTGAAAGCTGCCTTCAGTTCACAGCCCATTCCCACGAGTAGCCGTAATACGCGGCTATGCTCACGCACTGTACAACCCTCCTCACTCGCTGATAAGGCCTGGCACCCCTGCAAAACCTCAAAGCCTGCATCCACTTCAAGTACTACCTACACAGCCACCAATAAAGTACTTAACTTTTCGTACAATTATACCGCCTCCATAGCCAATGTGATTACAAATGTGTCCACCACCGCTGAAAATGTGACCCCCAGTGTAAAATCTGTGATTTGCAATTCTTCTACCACCATTTTGAATGCTAGTGTGCCAAATGCTATACCACATGTGTCCACCACCGCTGAAAATGTGACCCCCAGTGTAAAATCTGTGATTTGCAATTCTTCTACCACCATTTTGAATGCTAGTGTGCCAAATGCTATACCACATGTGTCCACCACCGCTGAAAATGTGACCCCCAGTGTAAAATCTGTGATTTGCAATTCTTCTACCACCATTTTGAATGCTAGTGTGCCAAATGCTATACCACATGTGCCCACCACCGCTGAAAATGTGACCCCCAGTGTAAAATCTGTGATTTGCAATTCTTCTACCACCATTTTGAATGCTAGTGTGCCAAATGCTATACCACATGTGTCCATCACCGCTGAAAATGTGACCCCCAGTGTAAAATCTGTGATTTGCAATTCTTCTACCACCATTTTGAATGCTAGTGTGCCAAATGCTATACCACATGTGTCCACCACCTCCGAAAATGTGACCCCCAATGTCAAATCTGTGATTTGCAATTCTTCTACCACCATTTTGAATGCTAGTGTGCCAAATGCTATACCACATGTGTCCACCACCTCCGAAAATGTGACCCCCAATGTCAAATCTGTGATTTGCAATTCTTCTACCACCATTCTGAATGCTAGTGTGCCAAATGTTATACCACGTGTCCACCACCTCCGAAAATGTGACCCCCAATGTAAAGAAAATGTGACCCCCAATGTAAAATCTGTGATTTGCATCTCCCCTAACACCCAGAGCTCAACCCCCCCCCCCTCCACCAAACCCTCTCTCATCATGAACCCCCTCTCAGGCACTACTGAACCCCGCATGAAATGCGCCATGATTAACGCCGGGTCCATCAATGCCCACGCCCTAGACATACACGACCTCCTAACCTCCCACAACCTAGATCTACTCATGATCTCAGAAACATGGCTACATGAGGCCTCCAGCCCGGCACTATCCCTCGCCCTACCCCCTGGCTATTCCATAACTAGACAAGACCGCCTCTCCAAAGGTGGAGGTGTAGCAATTATTGCCAGAGACTCGCTCTCTATCAGAAAGATAGAGAAATCCCTGACCAACAACAACAGCGACTACCTCCAAGTTAAAATAACCCTCTCTCCCCATTGCACCATTACTGTGCACACCATTTACCGCCCTCCAGGCCCAACAGGAGACTTCCAAGCCTCTCTCATCCACCTCCTCTCTGACAACCTCAAAAAACAGTCTAAAGCCATTTTCCTCGGGGACGTCAATCTAGGGCTCCGGGATAGTAAGGACGTAGCAGCCAAATCCCTTGACTCTGCCCTCAATGATCTAGGCTACAAGAACACCATCCTTAGCCCTACTCACACTCAGGGCAGAACGCTTGACTGGATAGCACAGCATAACTGCCCACTCATCATTACAGGTAACAATCCCACCCCGTGGTCTGACCACCACATCATCGCCTTTAGCATCCTCACCACTAGCTCCCCTGCTGCCCCTTTGCCTCAACTGCTCCCACCTTGCCTCGCCAGAAGCTCCCGCCAGCTCACTAAGGAAAGGCTACTGCCCTTCCTCCAAGGCCCAGCATTCAGACCACCTTTTTCATCAGACCCAGAAACACTCGCAACAACCTATGATACTGCCATCAAAGCAGCTATCAACTCCATTGCCCCTCTCAAACCACGCAAATCCAAACCCACTACCCATTCCAACTCTTGGTTCACACCTGAGCTCCTCACACTCCGCAACGAGAAAAAAGCTGCACTCACACAGTGGCAAACGTCCCACTCTGAAAAAGACAAGATGATCTTTAAAGCCCTATCCACCAAATACAAAAAGGCAATCACCCAAGCAAAGGCCAAATCCTTTGAATCCAGAATCTCGGAAGCCAAATCTAGCACCAAAGAAATCTTCGCCATTTTCAGAGAGCTCGAGACACCTACTCCCGCCCCCCAGAATCTCACCAAAGACAAAGACTGGTGTGACAAAATACAAACGGCCATGCAAACCAAATTAAGCCTCCTCAAAAGCAAAATACTAGCCACTAAACAAGCCCTACCCAGTAGGCATATCCCTATCCCATCACCCGCCCCGGATCCCCCCTACCCTTCTCCTTCAAACCCATCCAAGAAAAAGACATCATCAACATTATGAGGAACATCAAGCCCTCTAACTGCAAAGGTGATGCATGCCCAGCCTCCATTATCAAAGACTGCACGGAAGCGCTAGCGCCCTTCCTAACAGCCTTCGTTAATGCCTCCTTTACCACAGGGAAAGTCCCCGCCTCCCTCAAGGAAGCTTGGGTCCGACCTCTCTTGAAAAAACCAACTCTCGATCCCACCTCCCCCAACAACTACAGACCTATCACCACTGTCCCATTTCTCCTCAAAATATTGGACAAAGCAGCCTACTTGCAGGTCCAGCATTTCATTGAAGAGAACAAACTCCTTGGACTCCGCCAATCTGGCTTCCACCCTAGACACGGGACCGAAACCGCCCTACTTGACTTGAAGAACCAAATGGACGATGCTAGAGACATGGGTAAACCAGCACTTCTCCTACTCCTTGACCTATCCGCGGCATTCGACCTCGTGGATCATGGCGTCCTATGCCACCACCTTTCCTCCACCACCAAATTCTCCCCAGAGGCCACAGCTTGGATCATCTCCTTCTTACAAGACAGAACCATGCAAGTATTCTCTGACCTAGCCGCCGCATCCCCAATTACCATACTTTGTGGTGTACCCCAAGGCTCCTGTCTCTCCCCCACCCTATACAACATCTTCACACGACCCCTCTTCCTCATCCTCGACGCTATGGGCATCTCATACACCAACTACGCCGACGACACCCAGATCCTCCTCACTCTCACAGGTAACTATGACACCGACTCCCTGACCCTCAACAACCTCTACAACACCATCCAAGCCTGGATGGCTGACAACGGACTATGCCTCAACTCTGACAAGACGGAACTCCTCCTGGTAGGTTCCCCCGACACGCTAAAAAACCTAGATGTCCAATTTAGCCACTTCACCATTGACTCCATTAAAATCCCGGTTTCCGATTCTGCCAAAACTCTGGGAGTCTACCTGGACTCCAGCCTATCCATGGATAGACAAGTCAACGCAATAGCATCCGCAGCTGCATATCATGCTAAACTTATCAACGCAATCAGGCCCTTTCTATCCAAAGAGAACTGCACCAACATAGCCAGAGCCATCTCCGGCTCCAGGCTAGACTACTGCAATGTACTCTTTCTAGGAACCTCCAACAAAAAATTAGTGAGACTACAAGTAATACAGAACAATGCTCTCCGGGCAGCCCAAGGCATTGCTAAAAGAGAACACATCTCTGAAGCCAGAAAACTAGCCCACTGGCTCCCAATAAAGGAAAGGATCGTATTCAAAGCCCTGACACTGACCCACAAGTGCATTCACTTCACTGCTCCTGCTTACCTTTCTCAAAGGATCCACCCTGTCTCCACCACCAGGCCAACCAGATCCCCGTACACCAACATGCTCTCTGTGCCACTAGTAAAAAGAGTAAAAGCCGGTGGATCCAGCTTCCCCTACCTCGCGCCCACCCTCTGGAATGCCCTACCTCCCACTATCCGTGGCGAGGACTCCCTCACCACCTTCCGCAAAACACTGAAAACTACCCTCTTCACATAAGGACCGACACATCAGCACAAATACTTATCATTTATGTTTGTAATTTACGCCCAAATGCAATATTTGTAACAACAGTATGATTTCCTGTACTACTCATAATGTGTCAACAATCGCTATCATATGTACCATGTAACTAAGTTATTGCAAGTAACAGCGCCTCAATGCCCCTGGGCTGCTTGCGCGCTATATACATTTAAATAAATAAATAAATAAATGAGTGGTGGTGTAAAGGAGAGAGTAAGCGTGGTGGTGTGATATGATGGGTTATATGCTCTTTCAAATGTTCTCTGCATTCCAAACCATACTATATATGTCACGCAATTCTATTCGCTCCAGTCCGTTCCATGCACTCCTATCGACTCCATGCACCCCAGTCTGCTCCACACACTCTGGCCCGCTCGACGCACTCATGTACTCCAGTCTGCCCCGCGCGCTCCAGTCCACCCCACGCACTCCAGTCCGCCCCACATACTCCAGTCTGCCCCACGCATGCACTCCTATCTGCCCCATGCAGGCACTCCTGTCTGCCCCATGCATGCACTCCTGCCTGCCCCATGCATGCACTCCTGTCAGCCCCATACATGCACTCTTGTCAGTCACACGCACTCCTGTCAGTCACACACACTCCTTTATGGTTAGAGGTTCCCCCTGCAACACCCCTTAAACCCCCAGTAGGCAATGTAAAGAGATGGGAGGAAAGAGCAGGTAGTCAGGAATAGCACAAATCAAACAGAATATCAGTCCCACCTTCCCCCTTCAAACACAAGAGAAGAACGGAATTGACTTTTCAGCTCTCAGAATGGTATTTACAATTGTCTTTAGAATTGACTGGGCAAAAACACCAAATGTGGTCAAAAATACTTAAATTGTTCTAAATTTTTATGGGAGCCACTTTGAACAGTTGCACACAATCACAGGCAATAATTTACTCTAAAAAAAACATTTGAAATCTTAACGTCCAAGTTGGAAGCAGTTTAGAGCTATTTTACACGTGTAAATATTTCAGATTTTTTAAAATCGCGGCATACTTTTCTGTGTGTGATATTCGCTTTAACCGGAGAATCGCACTGTTTTTGGGTTCTATGGCTAGCTATGGATGTTAGGTACAAGTAGGAGTTGAAATTGTGTTTCTATCACGCAAATGAGGGAGTTATAGAGGTTTTAGTCAAGGTTGTTTTTGCGAGATAGGCGCGAGAATGGAAAACAAACTTCACTTTTGAAAATGACAAATGGGTTTGCTTACACTTGAGGATGACTATGAAAAAGTGAATACCACATAGGGATCTTACAGTCACTTGATCAGGGTGACCCGCCTGTTAAGGAAACTCGACTTGTTCAAATGAGAAAAGGGTCAACGCAAAGATGGTTCTAACAATACTGGTTCTGAAGGAAAGATATGATGGGTTTGAGATAGGGATAAGACAATACACAGATACTCCTAACAATACTGGTTCTGAATGAAAGATAGGATGGGTTTGAGATAGGGATGAGACAATGCAAATATACTATGGGCCACAGTTCTTCCTATTAATACTCACAGGATACGTTTTTAAATGGGACCGCCAGTTCTGGTCATGGATTGGGTCTAGTCTAGGAAAGACAGCACATTAGGCACGGTACTGGATCAGCCATGCCGGTCGCCGTATTTGCACAGGATCTACCCTCCTAGTCTGTGTATTTGAATCAGCTGGATGGCGAGTTCCTCAGGCAAGCATAGTGGTGGCAAGCCAGAGGATTTCAGGATACTGGTTCAAAAGGCCTTCTTACACCACCCAGCACTTTACTGGGTAGAGAGAATACATTTGAAGATTTGGTCCTTGCTGGAAATTAATAGTCTCTATTGCTGGGAAGCGATTTGGCATCTGGATCTGGAAGAATATTAAAGCTCGATGTGGAATGCTGGATCAGAGTGCTTCGCTGGAATCAGGAAAGTGGCTGGATCAGTGAGTCCCTATGTGTTGTCAGCTGTCTCTATTTATGCTATAGGATGACATCACAAAGGGAGTGTGTGGGCAGGCTTAGCTAAGCTTGCCCCTGTGAGCTGGGATAGGACCCCACTTCATCTCCACCTTTCAATTTGAGTGATTAGATCAAGGCCGGATGATGTCACATTTTATGATTTGCTTTACAACCCTCAGAGACCTCCCTTTAGCAACTGGTCTCAAAATCAGATTTGATACTAAATGTACATTTCTACATTGGTCACCTTCATCTAAATCACACACGAAGATGCCACATTTTACGTAGCTATTCCTCAAAACCCCGCAGCGGTGGGATGCTGTCTCAACTTTCTACATAGTTTTGCCCTTTTCGCTATAAACACAATTTCCAAATTTTATGCAAATTTCCACAAATTTGCATGTTTAACATAGGGATATGCATGTACATTTTCACAATTCTAACAGTAAGATACTTTGCATAAAACCATATAAATTGACATTCCTGTCCAGAACATGTCACACAGTTCTACCGCCTCTTCACAGGTGCAGCCAGAAATTAAATTAACAACTATGTCCTTTTTATATTTTTCACCATTTTGAATAGCAAGTTATGAGACTTTTAAACATTTGTTCTTTGTTCATGTTTAGCAACAGATGGTCCACCCCTTTTTGTCAACCTGCATTCCAGGGCATCCCCCTCCTTGCTTGTTCCTTCCAGAGGCCATTTTTGACCCCCTACACACTTCCAGTTTCCTGGGCTGCAGCTTTGTCATTGTTACTTCGCTTTCTGTAAACAAGATTCTGTTCTAACCCACAATTAACACCTCCCAGTGAGTTTCTGCTGAGAGGAAGGCCCTCCTTCTGGGAGAAAAACCTGCTTTTCCAGTTCTTGCAGCTTTAGCCAGGATAATTAGCTTCTTAAACCCAGCAAAAACCAAATTTGTTACATCAACCATAAATACATTTCTTTCTTGGCCTTAAAATCTGTGGGAAAAGCACAACTAACATCTGTATTCCTTTTTGGCAACAATCCTGTTTATGTTTGCTAATCCAGCAGATTACTTTTTAGTTTTAGGTCACTTTTAAAGTATCATCAGTACTCATCTGACAGCTGTCATTCAGGTATACCCGGGTACTGGACCCAGATTTTGGCATAGGCTGTCAGTTCAGAGACTTTGTATGTTTCACAATGCTTCATTTGATACATGAATGTTAGCACCACGCAAGATTGTGAATGTTGAAAAGTGTTGTGTTATGGGCATTTTGGAGTTTTTTGGCAACAAAGCAAATGTCATTTGTAGGAACATTTTGGGGTTTTGCTTGCAAATTGCTGCTTTTCTCTCTGCACTCTGTTTGCTGGTCATGGAGTCCACTTGCACATTTCTGCAGGGTGTGCTCGATTCCACCGCACATGTACCATGGGTGGTGGGTTGTGCATCCATCTTTTTATGTGCTGAAGCACACCGTTTTTGTAGGTTTTTGTAGCTTTATTTATAGGTTTTTGGTGCCCACAAGCGTTTTGCCGCCATTGTTGCTGTTTCTTTCCCCATAACTGGCAAGGTGATGCTGCATAGCATAGCAGAGTGGGTCAATACATCCCACAAGTAACACATTTTAGGATGAAGCTGGCCTGCTGCCCTCCTTGTATGTGATAGCACCTGGATGCCCTCTTGCCTTGGCACTTTAGAAATATATTAACATAACATAACATAACATAACAAGGAATGTTTAATCACAGGTTTATAAACATAAACACTTTCATTAAACACCTCATTATGCAATAATCACAATCAATAAAATGGTAATGGTAATGGCAATGTTTATTTATAAAGCACCTATACAAATGCAAGTGTTTAAAAAACTACAAAAACCCTTCCCTGTGTGAAAAGCAAAGAAAATGCAGAATGCAGATGATGCAAGCACTCTGGGTGATGTAGCAAGGGTGAAACAGTTTCACTAAAATGTGTGCGCATTGTTGAAAAAGGTGAACATGGGTGGCTTAGCATTCACTGGGGTCAAAAATGTGGACTAAGGCAGAGAAGTGGGTGTTTATAGCAGTAGCTGTCTCTGTTTGTGGTCGTTCAACAGCATCAAATGAGGGTTTGGGATGTAGTCTTTGTGGGTTGAATCAGGTTTGGATGTGGCAAGTCAGGTTAGTTGAAGCAGTGAGCTGGTTTGGA
This sequence comes from Ambystoma mexicanum, assembly GCF_040938575.1. NCBI lineage: Eukaryota > Metazoa > Chordata > Amphibia > Caudata > Ambystomatidae > Ambystoma > Ambystoma mexicanum. The sequence goes on along the minus strand of NC_090936.1, from coordinate 1,123,113,400 downwards.
GTCAGTTTGAAGAGGTAATTGTGTGCTTCAAAGGTGGCTTTAAGTGCAACAGTTCGGAAGGCTCATCAGGGTTGGGTCAAAGGTCAAGCCAGTTTGACACATTGGTAACCGCTTGGTCAATGAGTGACACAATTCTTCCTGCAGTTCAAGTTGAGGTGGTCAGAAATTGTGTTACTGTTGACCCAATATGATGTCCAAATAGATGGCCGTATTGAAGGCAACCTCAACAACAAGCTGGTTATTTTAGTTGAAATTGTGACATTCTTCATTTGGTACTATTCAGCATTGTGCTGGTTTGATGAATGCAGCAACATCAGTTTGAAGAGCATTCAAAGAAGTGTCAGAAGCATCACTGCGGGTACTGTTGGTTCAAAGGTTATCGGATGTGGTTGACTCTGGTTTGTGGACAGTTCAACACTTTAAAAAGCAGGAAACCAGCTGCTTTGCTTCTTCTGATGCCCCAATCCAGGGGACAACGGACAAGACTAGTCCTTGCACTCTTCACTTCAACCTCGGGGAGCCAAATAGCAACTGCAGGAGTCTTTCAGCTCCATTGAGTGGCCTGAGGAACAGTACAGATGGCAGAGGGATGGGTTTTTCTCCAACAGTAGTTCACCACCAATGTACCCTGCAAATGGGTGGAGAGCACAGATTGCCTCTGCCTTACATCACCTGCATTCACCTCTCAACCGGAGTGTTAGGGAGAATTCTCTTAGAAAGGCTAATGTCCCAAACCTAGAGAGTCCCCCAGCAGCTTTGCTGGATTTTTGGGGTTTGTTTTTTCCTCCAGCTAAGAGTGAGACTCTTTTGTTCCCACTCTTAGGCATGATTTGAGGTATGTCTTTGACTTGGTATGTGCTTATGGGCTATGGGGTCTTTTACTCCATAGGGTATCATGTGTTTTGGTATATGTGTTACACAGCACACTCAGTGCAGTAACACAGGGGTGTCATAGTGACCCCCAAACATAGGCTTCATACCCTGGGACTGACTACTGTCTCCCAGGGCATGTAAAGTCACCATTGGCTTTTTAGTCCAAAATTATGAACAGAACCAGTACAAACCATCATATTGTGGAAGTACTGGAAGGGGTTAATTAGATTGCCCCTGGGTCTGTTTCCAAGGGGGCACTGTCCAGTCCCCCCTTGTCGAGTTTCTGGCTGGTGGCAGTGGTTACCACGCAAAATATTCCACCGGAATATTTCCTATGGGATTTTCCCATTCATTTTAAAAGCACCACTTTTTTTGGTGCATTTTAAATATACCTCTGGTTTATTAAATTAATATAAAATCGCCGGTAGGGTCTTTTCGCCAGAACTCTTCTACAAAATGGCGTATGTTTCCATCTCTGTAACTCCAACCAATGTCGGGCCCTTTGTTACAGTTTTTGGCGGGCTTCTCCACAGAAACCATCCAACTGGTGCCACTCTGTCTGGGATTCACAGGATGTGTGGGGGGGGAATTGGCACCCTGGACTGTGTTGCCTTAGCAACACAAGTCACACTCTGTCCTGATTGGCCCAGTGGTGAGCCGCCCGGCTCACCACTTAGCATGCCTGAGTGACAGCTAGGCTGTTTGAATGGGTTTTTTTCTGCATAAAAACAGGGCTTTTGGGACTGGAACTTCAAAAGTCGCCACTGGACCTGAGAAATCCAAAGAGGGGAGAAGCTGAGCCATCTGCAACGACAACACCACCGGTGGAGCCCTGCTGCAACGACCTCACCACTTCCCCAATGACAAGAGAAGATCTTCTGCTGTAACAGTCTTCTCCCTCTGAGCTGGTGGGAACAACCAGTTCGACATTCACCTTCAAGGACGTCTCTTGGTCGAATCACCAGTGGCAAGCACTCAGGGGCCGGATAGCCAAGCTTCAGTCCACCGGAACCGCGAATAAAAGGAACGCACCTTTTTACCGAGCAAACGAACTCCGCGGCTGGTTTCATCCCTGGGCAGTGCAACGACTACAAGTTTCCTCCTTGACGAGATCTTCTACTCCCCTGGTCGAAAACCAGGAACTGCTCCCGCTGCCAGGAACAACTGCCACCGCTGGAGCTTCCTCACTTTTTAAGGTACTGTGTTCCGCCCGGCCTTCCTTTCCTCGGATTGCTAAAGGTGACCCTTAAATCCTTGGCTTCCAACTGTGTCGGCCTCCAGACCGTCTAACTTTATCTTTCACACCAAACCAACCTCTTCTGAACATTTTAGCGAAGACTTGAGTGCAGTTTTAAACTGTGTGATATTGGTCACATTTTGCCTTGCTCCATTTGAAGTGGCCCTGGCCTATGAACTTTGGCTCTACAGTAGACTCTGCCTTCACTAGCTTGTTGTGGTCTTAGAAAAGTGTTGGGCCCTGTTTTGTTTTCATAACCTGTCTTTTCCCCTCCCTCTAACTTAATTATTGGAGTGCCATCTAGGCTAAGCGCTCGGTTTTTACAAATAGTAGTGTTTTGACCTCGACTTTTCTAATAATTATTAAGGGAGGTGTGTATACTTTTTCTTATTGTGTTTGAACTTACTTTGACCTATAGTGCTTAGTGTATTTTCCTAAAGTGTGTTTTAAATACATAATAATATGCTTTTGATACCAAGCTCTGGTCAGTGTTTGCTTGTTCCACTGTATTCTGAGTCCTAGTGTGTATCCTCTGTATACTGCCCTACTCACCTTGAGAGAAGGCTGACTGCTCGGCCACAGCTAGCAGGTAAATCTGGGTGGTGCAAACTGCTACCAATTGGGTTTACTGCTTGCACCTGTAGTCTTAATCTTTTTGCAGTGTTCCCCAAGGGAACTGCACAGGATTCTGCCTAACACGGAGGACTTTGGAAAAGACTGCTACCCACAGGCTCTGCACACATTCTTTTTAGAGTCCTTGAAGGTTCAGAATTAATCAAAGAAGGAGTGGGGGACCCCTTCGTTATAAAGGCAAAAGGTCGCCCTGGGTTGGGTAAAAGCAAGCCTGATGTAATGGGTCAATCCCTGTAAAGCAACAAGTGATGTTTGCCTTCTTGCATCATATCCAAAGTATTTTGTTGTGCAGAAAATGTAGGAGAAAGGAAGGAAAGAGAAGCCCACATAAATCAAAGGTGGAGAAAACCATCCTCCATTTCAGTCTACTCAGTCTGACTGTCTAATCCTGCTCCCTTCTCATGCCTGCAACTTCAAAGGCCCTTTGGTATTAAACATTTTAGTATGAGGCTGGCAGCTCTGTTTAGGATGTGCCACTTATAAGCATTTTCCCAGGAGTCTCCTGCTGTAAGCTGGCTGGCTGGAGAAAGATAGCAGACCTCACAAAGGATCAAAGAGAGACCCAGTATTCCTGCCCAATATCCTGCTGGCTGGCAGAGACAGTAATTCTGACTACAATACACCTAATTCTCCCACAGCTGGCCTAGGATCATAGTCTTGACATGTGCATGCTAAAAATCTTATGTGGCTTTAGTAACTATGTGACCTGCCAGCCACCATTACAAAACCTGGGTATGGCTTATTTGCAAAGATTACCCTGTTACCACGTGATAGTTCATTATAATTATTACAATTGTGAATGACAAATGCATATGTAAATACAACTTCTGCCTGCAGTGACGTTGCTGTCAAAATCACTGTCAACAGGACCCCTGTGACCTCTTAAACTTCTCTGTGCAACTGGAGAGCAAAGAGCAGCATGGCACAGCTTTACACTATGCGTGTTGCATGGAGATTCCTAGAAGGGGGCTATGATGATCAAACCACCCTTTCTGAGATGGAATTATCTGCATCATTATATGTTTCCATGAAAATGAAAAAAAGACCCATGCCCTCTTTTCTCTGGCCTTGATGATAACAATATCCACAACATGAGCAGAGCCGAGAAAAAACAGTTCCAATGTGTTTGATAGCTCATACATGTTCAGGTTTGCTTGTCCAGTGATAATCTGTAGCTGTTAAAAACCACCAGGGAAGGACTAATTGTAGCCACATACTGCTGTACTCATACTGAAGCACATGGGCCCCGATTTGCAAAAGCGTTTTCCAATGGGGAAAACCCCATAGGAATAGGCCTTCTCAATCAGGCCCCATGTCACAATCGTGCTTTTGCTGACTTTACCTTTTTAACTAATCCCTGACATCCTTCGCTGGCGCTGAGATCATCTTGGACAATATCCATGTGAAAGGAGGAGGACAAAACCCAACAATACTTATTATCATTTATATTCTTATATTTTGAGAACACACGAATAAACGCTCATTTTATTATGACATATTTGAGGACGCGATTCAGGCCTGCAATCCTTCTGTGCACAGAACTGAAAATAGCACGACGGCCAATTTGCATTTGATTAAAGCCCTACCAGTAAATGTCTGGGAAATTACAAGTTATATATAGCAATTTTGAAGACTTATTTTTCAGGAGTTGACTACTGACTGTCCTGCTCTACAAAAGGACACCTTCACTGCATCAAAATCATATGAGTGCCCTTGACTAAAATAGTGTTTGGTGCTACTCATTGTAGAATCATGGAACAGTATCAGCGCCCCACCCATCTCAAGACCTTTGAGCACCTAAAGGTCAGGTGTTTTCACATGCAATACAAGCATAAAGTGGCAGTATAAGTAGACAGTATATATCAGGGCCCGAACATGTGCGTGTCCATTTACATCATAAAACAGAAACTTGTGTTCCCCCAGTTTTTTGTTTCCATGAATATACCTGCTGCGAGTCTTCGAACATTTTACTGTCCACAAAAATATGAAAACAAGCAACACCATTTTCCGCCATTTACCAAATGCATTCCGTCTCAATCACACCACCTCTCACCTCCCCAGAGGTTGTTTCTTGTATAAAACCAGTGTCATGCTGGCAACCTAAACATTTTCTTACTGCACTGTCAACAGATACAGCCCACAGGTTGCAAATCCAACATGACATCAGTTTCAGCATCTTTGATATTCAGCACATTTCTCTATTGAACAATTTTAGCCTTGGAATGTTGTCCACACATTTTATCCAGCTCCCCGATTGCTCCAGACTCATCTACAGACACCGAATAAGGAAATGTGTCTGGACTACACAGAGAAATTATTTTTTCCCATATTGTGGTCAATTTTTGACAATAGATTAACACCAAATGTGCATTGAGGACCAGGCTGCCACCCCTTGCACAAGCTTGATTAAATTCTGCCAAGCGGTTCGAGCTATAGGTGGAACAAAAATGTTTTCACCATTCGAGTAAATCTGGATTTTGTAACTTTTGGTGTCACCAATATAACTTTGTCCCTTAACAAAACCAAACAAAATGTTCCACCCTCTGATCTTCTGGACCAGTTACCTGCTCACCCTGCCTCCTTGCTGCACTGCCTCTGGGCCACCCCTGCTATGGGGCCTGTATCTGTACCCATACAGTCCCCCTCCCACTCTTCTTCTGCACTTATCAGATACACCCTATCTGACTAATCTAGCATTTGTGACTTGCTGGCTGCACTTACACTGTTCATTGCCTTTATTTCTTTATTTTATTTATTATGTATTCTGTTTCTCTCCTCTTTTCTGCACTTTCCACTTCTCGCCCTTTCCATGCACTTTCCACCTTCTTCCCTTTCCCATGCACTTGCGTGTTCTCAATGTCACTGGGCCTAGTGAGATCGTTGTTTTTGTATCTCCCTTGTACTCCTCCCTTTGCCTGGTTGTGCTCTGAAACACTTGTGTAGAAGCGCGATACAAATAAAATATCATATTATATTTCTTGAATGGCGCCAATATTATATGCGGCACAAATCCTATGGAAAAGCCAAGTTAATCATAACCACAGGGTCACTATAACCCAGCCTATGAAATATACATACAGATGCATGAATGCTCTAGAACATTTAACTAGTTCACTAACAGTACAGCAATGTTCCTGAACCCCTTTTGTGCTCTTTTCTATAAATATATATCCACTCAATCCTCACCACCCCTCACCTCCCCAGACATTGTTGTTTTACTCACCTCACTGGTCTAAACGTATCTACAGACACTGAATCAGGAAGTGAGTCTGCAGACCATTTTTTTTTTTAAAAAAAGCTGATGTACAGATTAGCACCATATTTGCAAAACCTGCTTTTGCGACCAGGCTGTCACCCCTCGAGCAAGTTTGGAGAAAATCCATCCAGCTATACGGGCTGTAGGTGTGACTGCAGTGTTTCCTCCATTCAAGTTCATTCAGATTTAAAAGATATTGGTCCTCCCTACCAATATCGAGGACTGAGAACCTGGATCCAAAAGTAGGCTAAAGGTTGACCTTAAGTAGGATTGAAGTGGGAAGGATTTAAAATTGCACCTCATGGAATCGCAGGTCACTGAGTGGAATGGCGGGCGCTGGTATTTCGTCTTCAAACATCTCACATAAACCACTCATGTTTTTCTGGTGGCATAGCCCGAAAACACACACCAAGTGACAGTGCCAAAATGAGCTTTTAGAAATCCATTGGAACAAGGTTACGCATAATTGTGGAGATCAAACAATAAATGGACTCACGCACACCCTGTTTTTATGGGCACGCTGCTCCTATGTCTGCAAATTATGCACTGACCGGGGTGCAGTGCATTGTTCGATTCATATTTTCAAACAGGAATGCATGCAATCGGTGGGAGGTTCGGGAGGGGGAGACAGAATCCTAAACATTTTTGCTGGGTGTAAGATGTGGAGTGGGGATGGGTGCACATTGCATGACAGGTGTTTCCTCACCCTGTTACCTGATTTATGGAATTATTTGCGTGTAGAATGGGGATTTGCGTGCAATTCTGCCTGCAAATCCCCATTCGTCTACAAAGGAATTGCTGGCAAAATGCCACAGAAATCCCTGTTTTACACACAAATAATTCCATGAATCAGGCATTGATATTGATATTGTATTTGTATCGCGCTCATACACAAGTGTTTCAGAGCGCGACATGGTTAAGTGTGACAGCAGCAGTGTGAACTACAGCTGTCCATCTACATTTCTGACCCTCAAACAGGGATAGAAAGACGTTTTTATGTTGTTGACCTTTCACAGAGACAGGGTCAAACGCACTCAAAGCACCCACATGGAAGTTGAATCCTGCAACACATTAGTGCGGCAAGAATGCTCCTGACTCAAGGGGACTGGCCAGCGCATCATTTGTGCTGCAGCACAGCCCCCTGGAAATGCGGAGGGCCATCCTTGAGAATCAGGTGATTTGCGCATTCTGCAAATGGGGCATCAAAAAGCAGTGCCCCATTTTTGGAGAATCTGTCCTTTTGCGTCAATCGTAGCCTCAATGGTAAAACACCAATGTGCATCGTTTACCATTAAGGAATGAGGCAGAACTGCGGAAAGGACTTTTCCTAAGAGCAAACGCCTCGGTAATATCCTCATGTTCAAATGTAATGAATGAATTACGAATGAATATGAAGTGATAGGTTATTTATAAGGCGCTTAATACCCAGAGGTTTCTAAGAGCGGACCCGGATCGAACCTGTGTTGCTCTGTGTCGTCTTGTTTGCAAGGCGTGCACGTTGCCCCTGAGCTATCCTCCCGAGATAAAACATTAGTGCCGCAGGAATGTTCGAATTCATAAATTAATTAATACTTATTTATATGATATGATATTTTATTTATATAGCACCTATACACAATAGGCCTCATTACATGGTAGGCGGTAGGGGTTTACCAATACTGGTATTTTACCGGTACCGGTAAACCCTTACCGCCTTACTACGAGGTCCCTTTGCGGGTTGGGGAATTTAACGCCTGCTTTTTGCAGGCGTTAAAAAACAACCCGCAAAGGGACCAGGGAGCTAATTACGGCACCGCTATTTGCGGTGCCGTAATTAGCACGTTCCCCATTCCCATTATTTCCTATGGGGCAAAAAATGGGAATGGGGAAGGGCAATGGGGGGAGGGGGAATTACCGCCCAACCAACCTTGGAATAGGGCGGTAATTCCCCTTTCCACCAAGGCAGTGCCAGTATTTTACCGGCATGGACTAAGGTGCTAATAGCACCTTGGTCCACCGCCGTCCGTGTAATGAGGCCCAATGTGTTTCAAAGCGCTTCAAGGCAAGGGAGGGAACAAGGGAAAATACTTTGACATTCTTACAGGCCATGAACAGTAAGGATGTGAAATTAACTATCGTACTCGGCCTGACGACATATCAGATAGTGCAAGAGCTAAGACATAGATAAGGAAGGGAGGGGGGGGGTGGGAAGGAAATGGAAACAGACAGGCAACTACCGTACTAGGCCTGACGACATTTTTGGTAGAGCCGGAAAAAAACAAGAGGTGAGGGAGAGGAGTGCAGAAAGGTAGGGTAGGAACAAAACAAGCGACTATCATACTAGGCCTGATGACATTTCAGATAGTGCAGGAGCGGGGGGACCAGTAAGGGGAGGGACGAGGAGACAGAGACAGATGAGGTTGCTATCATACTAGGTCCAGGGACAATTCTGATAGAGTAAGAGCATAGCAATATGTGTACAGTTTACAAATAAATAGGAACCATATGGTCAAACCAATCTTGAATTTTAGGGACTTCAGACATTGAGCCAATTCAGAAAAGTTGCAAATGGATGGTACATTTTTCCATTATTCATTTTCTTTGATTTTTAGATGTGCTTCATGCAAATCACACTCACACTAGGGCACACTGGGGGGGGGTAGAGTACATGTAGAGAAATAGACAGTATTGACACAATAATGTGGTTGGTAACAATTACAACACAGAAAGACCTATGCCTGAGAAAATAGTCCCTTATACAGAATCAGGCCTTCTATCTTTCATTGGTCGGTTCTCAGGCAAGCAACAGAAGTGAAATAACATTAGGAGGAAGAGTCAGTGGTCTATTTCACTTGCCATTGAAATGTTTTGTTTGTAATCCTTTAATTTCCTTAGGAGATTATTTCAAATGATGGGACCTGGAACTGTTGCAGGAAATGGCCATCTCAAAAGTTAACTGCTGCCAGATGTTGTGCACAAAGCATGCACATGTGCTGTATCACCATGAGGTTATTTTGCTTATTGACCGGATTGTGTTCTAATCCATGGTGCACCTGTTGCTGAGCTACTGGTAGAGTCACACCTCTGCCTTGTGCTATTGTAAGTGTTCATGAAAGTACCACATACTGTACAGAAGAAACTGGGTGCAGGTTCTGTCTAGCCCATAGCGCAATAGGCCCATGACCGAACCAAACATGCAAAATGCTTGTGTGGGACAGTTTTTTGGCCAATGTGGTCCAGTTTGATGAGTTACTTCAATATGCAGCTAATGTTTTTGACCAGTGTTGCGAAATAAATATTCGTTAAAATGCACATTTCACATCACATTTTATCCAAAAGCTCTGCCTTAGGTACTAGTCAAACAGTGTCACAAAAGGAATTAATTCCCATTTGCAACTGTGGGCCACATTTTTGCTGGTGCACGAGCCATGTTATGCCTCATTCCGACCCTGGCTGGGTGTCAGTGTTATCTCCTACGTGAGGTATGATTGATGCACAGCACATATATCAAGAGAAGCTATGTGCGAAGGAGGTACAATGTTTGAGGAAATAATTGCTTCTTAAATAACAAACTTGCAGTTGCTAATTCTCTTTGAATCCATAGCCCTATGTTGCCCACCATCTCTGATTGTATATGTTTTAATGCTGGATAATGCAATGCATGCCCAAACACATTCCCCAATGCATCCGCATTTGCCCTTGAGTTGGACCACCCTTTGAAAGTCCAATGGAAATTGGGACTCAGGATCTATGCTGAATCAGAGCCATACATTCTCATGGTTTTGCAAGCCATAACACATTTGTTTGCAGAAGTCGGAGCCTGGAAACCCTATATTTGCAGTACTGGATGTGATCAAAAATAAGATTAGCTTGCAATATATGTGTATGTATAGTTCTTTAATTGGTCTTCTGCACAATGTACCACTGGACAACACAGTGTGACTCACCCGTTTGGACCCCTGTAACTTTACTGCGACTTTACTGAGACCTTCCTTTTCTCCTGTGCTTTCTCTCTCTCCCTCCCCTGCTCACCTACCTGTCTGCTGCGCTGACTGGTTGCTTGGCTACCCTCAGAGTCCCTCCCTGGTACCAGGCTCCTCCATGATCAGTCTCCCCTGCACTGCCTCTGGGCCTCCAGTGCACTTCAGGGCTGTTACTGTAACCTTACAGTTTCTCCCTACTTACACGTACCCAGAGCTGTGCTGCCCTGATTGCACTTACTCTGAGCGTTGCTGCCCTGATTGCACTTCACTCACCCGTGCACTTCCCCTTGCACTTTGCGTTACTGCACTTGCATGATCTGAATGACACAAGGCCTAGTAAGATCGTTTGTCTTGTCCGCTCTCTGTCTTTCCTCCCTTGACTTGTCGCTCCCACCCGTGCACTTCCCCTTGCACTTTGCGTTACTGCACTTGCATGATCTGAATGACACAAGGCCTAGTAAGATCGTTTGTCTTGTCTGCTCTCTGTCTTTCCTCCCTTGACTTGTTCCGCCTAGAAACACTTATGTAAAGGCACATTATAAATGACATATCACACATCATTTAACCAAAACTGCAAATCTCTTCTCCTCCGCACTGGGAGGTTGCTGGGGAGTTCTATGCCTGCTTGAAACCTGGCAACTCTAGGGTAATTTTGATTTCTGCATGTATGATAATGTTAGGAACTACTTACCTCGTGTGGGGTTGGGGCGGGTATCAAGGTGCTGGTTTTATACACCCTCGGGTGAGGGGGGCGTATGTGGTGGGAAGGAGTCTGGTTTTGTATTCTCTGTATCGCATTTGAAACCAATAAAAAAATACATGTTAAAAAAGGTGACTCAAAACTGAGTCAAAGAATGTTGTTGTAAGCTATTGTCACCTGTGAATACTGTTATGAGCATTTGTCCCTGTGCATCTGTTTTATTTTCCTTTCAATTATGTGTTGTATACACACCCCCCACCCCCTTCCCCCCCCGGCTCCCACCCAATACAAAAACAGCACCATCCGACACAATGCGACTTCACTGCCCAGCTGCCAATTACAATGACATGGGAAACGAACAAGGAACCAGAGCGGGGGAGCAGGGGGTGTCACCCTGCCGCGGTTGCATGTCAAATGAGCTCGCGGTGTCTGGGGAAGAAATGAACGCGCATCTTTGGGTGAATACTGATGTGGTTTCATTTGAATGCGGAGAAAACGGGCTCAAGCGCGTCTGGGTGAGTGGCACATCTGTGAAGGCAGATCCTGAGACGCACAGCTGGAGGTGCTCTCATTACAGCACAGGAGCGGCGCGCGCCCCGACCACATCTCTTCCTGGCACCGCGTTCTGACACCTTTTGGAGATGTGCTGGGACAAGGGGCTGTTGCATATGTACCAAAACACTTTGAAATTTAATTGCCTCCCTTTACATCTTTAGTGTCACCTGACTTAGCATTCGCTCTAAATTTAGAAAAGCACCGGTGAACCTGCGAGAAAATGAAATTCAGGAATAGAACGTTCCTTTCGCTCGAAATAACTCTCCCCCGTGGCGAGGCTATGTTTGAGACGCCACATGATTCTAGATCTGCTAACTGCTCTTGCCCTTAGCTGTATGTATCACAGCAGAAAACAAAATGTTAGCTGGTGGGTCCCATTTGAGGTATCATAGGTTATTTAGCACTCATACAACCCTGGTGCCCCTGTGATGCGGTGGAGTGACTACTCATACACCCCATGTGCCCCTGTGGTGCGGTGGAGTGACTACTCATACAACCCTTGCACCTCTGTGGTACGGTGGAGTGACTACTCATACAACCCTTGCACCCCTGTGGTGCGGTGGAGTGACTACTCATACAGCCCTGGTGCCCCTGTGGTGAGGTGGAGTGACTACTCATACAGCCCTAGTGCCCCTGTGGTGCAGTGGAGTGACTACTCATAGAACCCTTGCACCCCTGTGGTGCGTTGGAGTGACTACTCATACAGCCCTGGTGCCCCTGTGGTGCGGTGGAGTGTCTACTCATACAGCCCTAGTGCCCCTGTGGTGCGGTGGAGTGACTACTCATATACCCCTGGTGCCCCTGTGGTGCAGTGGAGTGACTACTCATACACCCCTGGTGCCCCTGTGGTGCAGTGGAGTGACTACTCATAGACCCCTGGTGTCCCTGTGGTGCGGTGGAGTGACTACTCATAGAACCCTGGCACCCCTGTGGTGCAGAGGAGTGACTACTCATACAGCCCTGGTGCCCCTGTGGTGAGGTGGAGTGACTACTCATATACCCCTGGTGTCCCTGTGGTGCAGTGGAGTGACTACCATATACCCCTGGTGCCCCTGTGGTGCAGTGAAGTGACTGCTCATACACCCCTGGTGTCCCTGTGGTGCGGTGGAGTGACTACTAGTAATACAACCCTGACACCCCTGTGGTGCGGTGGAGTGACTAGTCATACAACCCTGGCACCCTTGTCATGCGGTGGAGTGGCTACTCATACACCCCTGGTGTCCCTGTGGTGCAGAGGAGTGACTACTCATACAGCCCTGGTGCCCCTGTGGTGCGGTGGAGTGACTACTCATACACCCCTGGCACCCCTGTGGTGCGGTGAAGTGACTACTCATACAGCCCTGGTGCCCTTGTGGTCTGGAGGAGTAACTACTCATACAACCCTGGTGCCCCTGTGGTGTGGTGGAGTGACTACTCACACAACCCTGGCACCCTTGTGATGCAGTGAAGTGACTACTCATATACCACTGGTGTCTCTGTGGTGCAGTGGAGTGACTACTCATACAGCCCTGGTGCCCCTGTGGTGCGATGGAGTGACTACTCATATATTCCTGGTGCCCCTGTGGTGCAGTGGAGTGACTACTCATACACCCCTGGTGCCCCTGTGGTGCAGTGGAGTGACTACTCATAGACCCCTGGTGTCCCTGTGGTGAGGTGGAGTGACTACTCATAGAACCCTGGCACCCCTGTGGTGCAGTGGAGTGACTACTCATACAGCCCTGGTGCCCCTGTGGTGCAGTGGAGTGACTACTCATATACCCCTGGTGCCCCTGTGGTGCAGTGGAGTGACTGCTCATACACCCCTGGTGTCCCTGTGGTGCGGTGGAGTGACTACTCATACAACCCTGGTGCCCTTGTGGTCCGGTGGAGTGACTACTCATACAACCCTGGTGTCCGGGTGGTGCGGTGGAGTGACTACTCATACAACCCTGGCACCCTTGTGATGCGTGGGAGTGGCTTCTCATACACCCATGGTGTCCCTGTGGTGCAGTGGAATGACTATTCATACAGCCCTGGTGCCCCTGTGGTGCGGTGGAGTGACTACTCATACACCCCTGGTGCCCCTGTGGTGCAGTGGAGTGACTACTCATACACCCCTGGTGTCCCTCTGGTGCAGTGGAGTGACTACTCATAGAACCCTGGCACCCCTGTGGTGCGGTGAAGTGACTACTCATACAACCCTGGGGCCCTTGTGGTCTGGAGGAGTACCTACTCATACAACCCTGGTGTCCCTGTGGTGTGGTGGAGTGACTACTCATACAACCCTGGCACCCTTGTGATGCAGTGGAGTGAATACTCATACACCCCTGGTGTCCCTGTGGTGCAGTGGAGTGACTACTCATATACCCCTGGTGCCCCTGTGGTGCAGTGGAGTGACTGCTCATACACCCCGGGTATCCCCGTGGTGCGGTGGAGTGACTACTAGTAATACAACCCTGACACCCCTGTGGTGCGGTGAAGTGACTACTCATACAACCCTGGTGCCCTTGTGGTCCGGTGGAGTAACTACTCATACAAACCTGTTGTCCCTGTGGTGCAGTGGAGGGACTACGTATACAACCCTGGCACCCTTGTGATGCAGTGGAGTGACTACTCATGCACCCCTGATGTCCCTGTGGTGCAGTGGAGTGACTACTCATACAGCCCTGGTGCCCCTGTTGTGGGGTGGAGTGACTACTCATACACCGCTGGTGCCCCTGTGGTGCAGTGGAGTGACTACTCATACACCCCTGGTGTCCCTGTGGTGCGGTGGAGTGACTACTCATAGAACCCTGGCACCCCGGTGGTGCGGTGAAGTGACTACTCATACAACCCTGGTGCCCTTGTGGTCTGGAGGAGTAACTACTCATACAACCCTGGTGTCCCTGTGGTGTGGTGGAGTGACTACTCATACAACCCTGGCACCCTTGTGATGCAGTGGAGTGACTACTCATACACCCATGGTGTCCCTGTGGTGCAGTGGAGTGACTACTCATATACCCCTGGTGCCCCTGTGGTGCAGTGGAGTGACTGCTCATACACAACTGGTGTCCCTGTGGTGCAGTGGAGTGACTACTAGTAATACAACCCTGACACCCCTGTGGTGCGGTGAAGTGACTACACATACAACCCTGATGCCCTTGTGGTCCGGTGGAGTATCTACTCATACAACCCTGTTGTCCCTGTGGTGCAGTGGAGTGACTACTTATACAACCCTGGCACCCTTGTGATGCAGTGGAGTGACTACTCATGCACCCCTGATGTCCCTGTGGTGCAGTGGAGTGAATACTCATACAGCCCTGGTGCCCCTGTGGTGCGGTGGAGTGACTACTCATACACCCCTGGTGCCCCTGTGGTGCAGTGGAGTGACTACTCATACAGCCCTGGTGCCCCTGTTGTGCGGTGGAGTGACTACTCATACACCGCTGGTGCCCCTGTGGTGCAGTGGAGTGACTACTCATACACCCCTGGTGTCCCTGTGGTGCGGTGGAGTGACTACTCATAGAACCCTGGTGCCCCTGTTGTGCGGTGGAGTGACTACTCATACACCGCTGGTGCCCCTGTGGTGCAGTGGAGTGACTACTCATACACCCCTGGTGTCCCTGTGGTGCGGTGGAGTGACTACTCATAGAACCCTGGCACCCCGGTGGTGCGGTGAAGTGACTACTCATACAACCCTGGTGCCCTTGTGGTCTGGAGGAGTAACTACTCATACAACCCTGGTGTCCCTGTGGTGTGGTGGTGTGACTACTCATACAACCCTGGCACCCTTGTGATGCAGTGGAGTGACTACTCATACACCCATGGTGTCCCTGTGGTGCAGTGGAGTGACTACTCATATACCCCTGGTGCCCCTGTGGTGCAGTGGAGTGACTGCTCATACACCCCTGGTGTCCCTGTGGTGCAGTGGAGTGACTACTAGTAATACAACCCTGACACCCCTGTGGTGCGGTGAAGTGACTACACATACAACCCTGATGCCCTTGTGGTCCGGTGGAGTATCTACTCATACAACCCTGTTGTCCCTGTGGTGCAGTGGAGTGACTACTTATACAACCCTGGCACCCTTGTGATGCAGTGGAGTGACTACTCATGCACCCCTGATGTCCCTGTGGTGCAGTGGAGTGAATACTCATACAGCCCTGGTGCCCCTGTGGTGCGGTGGAGTGACTACTCATACACCCCTGGTGCCCCTGTGGTGCAGTGGAGTGACTACTCATACACCCCTGGTGTCCCTGTGGTGCGGTGGAGTGACTACTCATAGAACCCTGGCACCCCTGTGGTGCGGTGAAGTGACTACTCATACAGCCCTGGTGCCCTTGTGGTCTGGAGGAGTAACTACTCATACAATCCTGGTGTCCCTGTGGTGTGGTGGAGTGACTACTCATACAACCCTGGCACCCTTGTGATGCAGTGGAGTGACTACTCTTATAGCCCTGGTGCCCCTGTGGTGCGATGGAGTGACTACTCATATACCCCTGGTGCCCCTGTGGTGCAGTGGAGTGACTACTCATACACCCCTGGTGCCCCTGTGGTGCAGTGGAGTGACTACTCATAGACCCCTGGTGTCCCTGTGGTGAGGTGGAGTGACTACTTATAGAACCCTGGCACCCCTGTGGTGCAGTGGAGTGACTACTCATACAGCCCTGGTGCCCCTGTGGTGCAGTGGAGTGACTACTCATATACCCCTGGTGCCCCTGTGGTGCAGTGGAGTGAATACTCATATACCCCTGGTGCCCCTGTGGTGCAGTGGAGTGACTGCTCATACACCCCTGGTGTCCCTGTGGTGCGGTGGAGTGACTACTAGTAATACAACCCTGACACCCCTGTGGTGCAGTGAAGTGACTACTCATACAACCCTGGTGCCCTTGTGGTCCGGTGGAGTAACTACTCATACAAACCTGTTGTCCCTGTGGTGCAGTGGAGGGACTACGTATACAACCCTGGCACCCTTGTGATGCAGTGGAGTGACTACTCATGCACCCCTGATGTCCCTGTGGTGCAGTGGAGTGACTACTCATACAGCCCTGGTGCCCCTGTTGTGGGGTGGAGTGACTACTCATACACCGCTGGTGCCCCTGTGGTGCAGTGGAGTGACTACTCATACACCCCTGGTGTCCCTGTGGTGCGGTGGAGTGACTACTCATAGAACCCTGGCACCCCGGTGGTGCGGTGAAGTGACTACTCATACAACCCTGGTGCCCTTGTGGTCTGGAGGAGTAACTACTCATACAACCCTGGTGTCCCTGTGGTGTGGTGGAGTGACTACTCATACAACCCTGGCACCCTTGTGATGCAGTGGAGTGACTACTCATACACCCATGGTGTCCCTGTGGTGCAGTGGAGTGACTACTCATATACCCCTGGTGCCCCTGTGGTGCAGTGGAGTGACTGCTCATACACAACTGGTGTCCCTGTGGTGCAGTGGAGTGACTACTAGTAATACAACCCTGACACCCCTGTGGTGCGGTGAAGTGACTACACATACAACCCTGATGCCCTTGTGGTCCGGTGGAGTATCTACTCATACAACCCTGTTGTCCCTGTGGTGCAGTGGAGTGACTACTTATACAACCCTGGCACCCTTGTGATGCAGTGGAGTGACTACTCATGCACCCCTGATGTCCCTGTGGTGCAGTGGAGTGAATACTCATACAGCCCTGGTGCCCCTGTGGTGCGGTGGAGTGACTACTCATACACCCCTGGTGCCCCTGTGGTGCAGTGGAGTGACTACTCATACAGCCCTGGTGCCCCTGTTGTGCGGTGGAGTGACTACTCATACACCGCTGGTGCCCCTGTGGTGCAGTGGAGTGACTACTCATACACCCCTGGTGTCCCTGTGGTGCGGTGGAGTGACTACTCATAGAACCCTGGTGCCCCTGTTGTGCGGTGGAGTGACTACTCATACACCGCTGGTGCCCCTGTGGTGCAGTGGAGTGACTACTCATACACCCCTGGTGTCCCTGTGGTGCGGTGGAGTGACTACTCATAGAACCCTGGCACCCCGGTGGTGCGGTGAAGTGACTACTCATACAACCCTGGTGCCCTTGTGGTCTGGAGGAGTAACTACTCATACAACCCTGGTGTCCCTGTGGTGTGGTGGTGTGACTACTCATACAACCCTGGCACCCTTGTGATGCAGTGGAGTGACTACTCATACACCCATGGTGTCCCTGTGGTGCAGTGGAGTGACTACTCATATACCCCTGGTGCCCCTGTGGTGCAGTGGAGTGACTGCTCATACACCCCTGGTGTCCCTGTGGTGCAGTGGAGTGACTACTAGTAATACAACCCTGACACCCCTGTGGTGCGGTGAAGTGACTACACATACAACCCTGATGCCCTTGTGGTCCGGTGGAGTATCTACTCATACAACCCTGTTGTCCCTGTGGTGCAGTGGAGTGACTACTTATACAACCCTGGCACCCTTGTGATGCAGTGGAGTGACTACTCATGCACCCCTGATGTCCCTGTGGTGCAGTGGAGTGAATACTCATACAGCCCTGGTGCCCCTGTGGTGCGGTGGAGTGACTACTCATACACCCCTGGTGCCCCTGTGGTGCAGTGGAGTGACTACTCATACACCCCTGGTGTCCCTGTGGTGCGGTGGAGTGACTACTCATAGAACCCTGGCACCCCTGTGGTGCGGTGAAGTGACTACTCATACAGCCCTGGTGCCCTTGTGGTCTGGAGGAGTAACTACTCATACAATCCTGGTGTCCCTGTGGTGTGGTGGAGTGACTACTCATACAACCCTGGCACCCTTGTGATGCAGTGGAGTGACTACTCTTATAGCCCTGGTGCCCCTGTGGTGCGATGGAGTGACTACTCATATACCCCTGGTGCCCCTGTGGTGCAGTGGAGTGACTACTCATACACCCCTGGTGCCCCTGTGGTGCAGTGGAGTGACTACTCATAGACCCCTGGTGTCCCTGTGGTGAGGTGGAGTGACTACTTATAGAACCCTGGCACCCCTGTGGTGCAGTGGAGTGACTACTCATACAGCCCTGGTGCCCCTGTGGTGCAGTGGAGTGACTACTCATATACCCCTGGTGCCCCTGTGGTGCAGTGGAGTGAATACTCATATACCCCTGGTGCCCCTGTGGTGCAGTGGAGTGACTGCTCATACACCCCTGGTGTCCCTGTGGTGCGGTGGAGTGACTACTAGTAATACAACCCTGACACCCCTGTGGTGCGGTGAAGTGACTACTCATACAACCCTGGTGCCTTTGTGGTCCGGTGGAGTGACTACTCATACAACCCTGGTGTCCAGGTGGTGCGGTGGAGTGACTACTCATACAACCCTGGCACCCTTGTGATGCGTGGGAGTGGCTACTCATACACCCCTGGTGTCCCTGTGGTGCAGTGGAGTGACTACTCATACAGCCCTGGTGCCCCTGTGGTGCGGTGGAGTGACTACTCATACACCCCTGGTGCCCCTGTGGTGCAGTGGAGTGACTACTCATAGAACCCTGGCACCCCTGTGGTGCAGTGGAGTGACTACTCATATACCCATGGTGCCCCTGTGGTGCAATGGAGTGACTACTCATACACCCCTGGTGTCCCTCTGGTGCAGTGGAGTGACTACTCATAGAACCCTGGCATCCCTGTGGTGCGGTGAAGTGACTACTCATACAACCCTGGGGCCCTTGTGGTCTGGAGGAGTACCTACTCATACAACCCTGGTGTCCCTGTGGTGTGGTGGAGTGACTACTCATACAACCCTGGCACCCTTGTGATGCAGTGGAGTGAATACTCATACACCCCTGGTGTCCCTGTGGTGCAGTGGAGTGACTACTCATTTACCCCTGGTGCCCCTGTGGTGCAGTGGAGTGACTGCTCATACACCCCGGGTGTCCCCGTGGTGCGGTGGAGTGACTACTAGTGATACAACCCTGACACCCCTGTGGTGCGGTGAAGTGACTACTCATACAACCCTGTTGTCCCTGTGGTGCAGTGGAGGGACTACTTATACAACCCTGGCACCCTTGTGATGCAGTGGAGTGACTACTCATGCACCCCTGATGTCCCTGTGGTGCAGTGGAGTGACTACTCATACAGCCCTGGTGCCCCTGTGGTGCGGTGGAGTGACTACTCATACACCGCTGGTGCCCCTGTGGTGCAGTGGAGTGACTACTCATACACCCCTGGTGTCCCTGTGGTGCGGTGGAGTGACTACTCATAGAACCCTGGCACCCCGGTAGTGCGGTGAAGTGACTACTCATACAACCCTGGTGCCCTTGTGGTCTGGAGGAGTAACTACTCATACAACCCTGGTGTCCCTGTGGTGTGGTGGAGTGACTACTCATACAACCCTGGCACCCTTGTGATGCAGTGGAGTGACTACTCATACACCCATGGTGTCCCTGTGGTGCAGTGGAGTGACTACTCATATACCCCTGGTGCCCCTGTGGTGCAGTGGAGTGACTGCTCATACACCCCTGGTGTCCCTGTGGTGCAGTGGAGTGACTACTAGTAATACAACCCTGACACCCCTGTGGTGCGGTGAAGTGACTACACATACAACCCTGATGCCCTTGTGGTCCGGTGGAGTATCTACTCATACAACCCTGTTGTCCCTGTGGTGCAGTGGAGTGACTACTTATACAACCCTGGCACCCTTGTGATGCAGTGGAGTGACTACTCATGCACCCCTGATGTCCCTGTGGTGCAGTGGAGTGAATACTCATACAGCCCTGGTGCCCCTGTGGTGCGGTGGAGTGACTACTCATACACCCCTGGTGCCCCTGTGGTGCAGTGGAGTGACTACTCATACACCCCTGGTGTCCCTGTGGTGCGGTGGAGTGACTACTCATAGAACCCTGGCACCCCTGTGGTGCGGTGAAGTGACTACTCATACAGCCCTGGTGCCCTTGTGGTCTGGAGGAGTAACTACTCATACAACCCTGGTGTCCCTGTGGTGTGGTGGAGTGACTACTCATACAACCCTGGCACCCTTCTGATGCAGTGGAGTGACTACTCTTATAGCCCTGGTGCCCCTGTGGTGCGATGGAGTGACTACTCATATACCCCTGGTGCCCCTGTGGTGCAGTGGAGTGACTACTCATACACCCCTGGTGCCCCTGTGGTGCAGTGGAGTGACTACTCATAGACCCCTGGTGTCCCTGTGGTGAGGTGGAGTGACTACTTATAGAACCCTGGCACCCCTGTGGTGCAGTGGAGTGACTACTCATACAGCCCTGGTGCCCCTGTGGTGCAGTGGAGTGACTACTCATATACCCCTGGTGCCCCTGTGGTGCAGTGGAGTGAATACTCATATACCCCTGGTGCCCCTGTGGTGCAGTGGAGTGACTGCTCATACACCACTGGTGTCCCTGTGGTGCGGTGGAGTGACTACTAATAATACAACCCTGACACCCCTTTGGTGCGGTGAAGTGACTACTCATACAACCGTGGTGCCTTTGTGGTCCGGTGGAGTGACTACTCATACAATCCTGGTGTCCAGGTGGTGCGATGGAGTGACTACTCATACAACCCTGGCACCCTTGTGATGCGTGGGAGTGGCTACTCATACACCCCTGGTGTCCCTGTGGTGCAGTGGAGTGACTACTCATACAGCCCTGGTGCCCCTGTGGTGCGGTGGAGTGACTACTCATACACCCCTGGTGCCCTTGTGGTGCAGTGGAGTGACTACTCATAGAACCCTGGCACCCCTGTGGTGCGGTGAAGTGACTACTCATACAACCCTGGTGCCCTTGTGGTCCGGTGGAGTAACTACTCATACAACCCTGTTGTCCCTGTGGTGCGGTGGAGTGACTACTCATACAACCCTGGCACCCTTGTGATGCAGTGGAGTGCCTACTCATACACCCCTGGTGTCCCTGTGGTGCGGTGGAGTGACTACTCATAGAACCCTGGCACCCCTGTGGTGCGGTGAAGTGACTACTCATACAAACCTGGTGCCCTTGTGGTCCGGAGATAACTACTCATACAACCCTGGTGTCCCTGTGGTGTGGTAGAGTGACTACTCATACAACCCTGGCACTCTTGTGATACAGTGGAGTGACTGCTCATACACCCCTGGTGTCACTGTGGTGCGGTGGAGTGACTACTAGTAATAACCCTGACACCCCAGTGGTGCGGTGAAGTGACTACTCATACAATCGTGGTGCCTTTGTGTTCCGGTGGAATAACTACTCATACAACCCTGGTGTCCCGGTGTTGCGGTGGAGTGACTACTCATACAACCCTGGCACCCTTGTGATGCGGTGGAGTGGCTACTCATACACCCCTGGTGTCCCTGTGGTGCAGTGGAGTGACTACTCATACAGCCCTGGTGCCCCTGTGGTGCAGTGGAGTGACTACTCATACACCCCTGGTGTCCCTGTGGTGCGGTGTAGTGACTACTCATAGAACCCTGGCACCCCTGTGGTGCAGTGGAGTGACTACTCATACAGCCCTGGTGCCCCTGTGGTGCGGTGGAGTGACTACTCATACACCCCTGGTGCCCCTGTGGTGCAGTGGAGTGACTACTCATACAACCCTGGTGTCCCTGTGGTGTGGTGGAGTGACTACTCATACAACCCTGGCACCCTTGTGATGCAGTGGAGTGACTACTCATACACCCCGGGTGTCCCTGTGGTGCAGTGGAGTGACTACTCATATACCCCTGGTGCCCCTGTGGTGCAGTGGAGTGACTG
Organism: Ambystoma mexicanum; assembly: GCF_040938575.1. Classification (NCBI taxonomy): domain Eukaryota; kingdom Metazoa; phylum Chordata; class Amphibia; order Caudata; family Ambystomatidae; genus Ambystoma; species Ambystoma mexicanum. The sequence continues at coordinate 1,123,091,544 of NC_090936.1, read as the reverse complement.
CTCATACACCCCTGGTGTCCCTGTGGTGCAGTGGAGTGACTACTAGTAATACAACCCTGACACCCCTGTGGTGCGGTGAAGTGACTACTCATACAACCCTGGTGCCCTTGTGGTCCGGTGGAGTAACTACTCATACAACCCTGTTGTCCCTGTGGTGCAGTGGAGTGACTACTTATACAACCCTGGTACCCTTGTGATGCAGTGGAGTGACTACTCATGCACCCCTGATGTCCCTGTGGTGCAGTGGAGTGACTACTCATACAGCCCTGGTGCCCCTGTGGTGCAGTGGAGTGACTACTCATATACCCATGGTGCCCCTGTGGTGCAATGGAGTGACTACTCATAAACCCCTGGTGCCCCTTTGGTGCAGTGGAGTGACTACTCATACACCCCTGGTGTCCCTGTGGTGCGGTGGAGTGACTACTCATAGAACCCTGGCACCCCTGTGGTGCGGTGAAGTGACTACTCATACAACCCTGCTGCCCTTGTGGTCCGGAGGAGTAACTACTCATACAACCCTGGTGTCCCTGTGGTGTGGTGGAGTGACTACTATTACAACCCTGGCACCCTTGTGATGCAGCGGAGTGACTACTCATACACCCGTGGTGTCACTGTGGTGCAGTGGAGTGACTACTCATACAGCCCTGGTGCCCCTGTGGTGCAGTGGAGTGAGTACTCATACACCCCTGGTGTCCCTGTGGTGCGGTGGAGTGATTACTAGTAATACAACCCTGGCACCCCTGTGGTGCGGTGAAGTGACTACTCATACAACCCTGCTGCCCTTGTGGTCCGGTGGAGTAACTACTCATACAACCCTGGTGTCCCTCTGGTGCGGTGGAGTGACTAATACTCAGTGACTAATGCCGTAAGGCATTGGGATTTCTCCAGGAACTGTTATTATTTATTTTATTTTATTTATTTTTTACATTTGTATAGCGCGCAGGCAGCCCAGGGGCATTTTGGCGCTGTTACTTGCAGAAAGCTTAGTTACATTATGCATAGGTTACATCATTTGGCATTGACATTTAGGTGTAACAGATATTATGCATGGAGGCGTACAAAGGTCAGGTATACATGTGGCGAGTGTAGGTGATAAACGGTGGGGAATCAAGCAAACACCACATTTTGCCAGGGGCATATGTCATTTTGCTACACAGTCAGCTCTATAGGTAGGTGGTGTACCAGCAACTTTTTATTTCCTAAAAACAGGCAAATATCCCCACCCAAAAATCGCAGGGAAAAAATACTACATACCAAAAACAGAAAACAACACACAAAGGCACTGTTCCCCTTTTTTCACCAACACAGCAATATGGGAGTATTCAGATTAGTGGTAAAAGCAGGGCAATGACATACACAGGAGTTCTCCTTATGTTACTGCTGGATCTGAAGAGGAACTTCACAGTAAAAATGCATCTTGTCATGTCTATGAACTGGTAAGTGAAAAGAAGTATGGACTACACAAAGATTTGTTTTAGAGTTAAAGCATATTTGTACTCACCTGAAAATGAGCCACTATGGGAATGTGTTTTTTGTTACTTCCTAACATTCAATCAAACATAGGGAGTGAAACACTATTAAGTTTGTGTATCATGTGTTCCAAGTCACGCTGATTGCCAGAAGTGTTTTCATACATGTTGTGTGCATGGTTCCATGTAATAATGTCCCCTCAAAAATATTGCCATGCAAAAATGTGGCCGAAAAATGGCCGTTTTTTGTGGGGACATTATTGCATGGAACATGTTTTTTTTTTGCTGCCCCTGTCCCCATATAATATCGCCACAACCTTTTCCCGGCGATATTTTATACAGCGGGATAATATTACCTGATACCGTGTGCACGTGTCCTGATTGGCTTTTACTGCCGGATTGGTCAAGAATCGCAGCCCCTGGTAAGTTGAAGCCGAGGTTGTTGAATAGCATGTCATCATGCTGCCTTTGTCTAACAGGAGGAGAATCACATTCAGAAGCTCTTTCTCATCTGCCACAGATTCTCAATGCCTCTTTGGCACGTGGCATCTTCGCTGATCAATTGAAGTTAGCAGTAATCGCTCCTTTACTTGAAAATACTTTACTTGATCCATTACCCTTAAGTAATATCATGCAGAGAAGCAGCCGGCCATTTCCCCCAGAAGATACTTGAGCATGCTGCCTTGCTCCACCGACAGGCTCTTACAGAGAATCCTCGCCCTTTTCACAGTACAGGCAGTCACCCTTCAGGTGGTTGAGATGATATGATGATTCATTTATAACACGCCTGTACACAAGTGTTTCTAGGCATGGCAAGACAAGGAAGGGGAAGAACAAAGGGGCACAAAAAAAAGATCTTACTAGGCCTTGTGTCATTTAGATTGTGCAAGTGGAAGGAAGGGGAGAAGTGCAATAAGCAAGCTCAAGTAAGTGCCGCCGGAGTGGCCTGCTCTAAGTAAGTTCAAGGAGGCAGGGGACTGAAGAGTTGGGGATAATAGAGTCCCTAGTGTGCGGTATGCCCAGAATCAGTGCATCTGTGACGTGAGGAGAAAAGGAGAGGGTGGAGTCAAAGATGACACCAATGTTTTTTGCCACGCAGGAAGGCGCAGTTAGAGGGCTCAAGGAGGGTGGCCAGAGTGAAAGAGGGAACGTGGGAGCGGGGGTTCCGATCAGAAGGATATCGGTCTTACTGGCATTAAGGCAGAGATCGTTGGAGGCGCACCGATCCTGAATCACAGCTAGACAGTCAGGAATGAGCGCGAGAGGAGAGGAGTCTGCGGGAAGCCTGAAGGAAAGCTGAGTGTCATCTGTATAACACTGAAAGCTAGGAGAGAATGTAGGGATGTAGTGAGCAAGAGGTGCCAAGCAAAGGTTGAAGAGCCAGGGGGAGAGGTTAGGGCCCTGTGGAACATCACACATGGAGATAGAGGTGGTGGAGAGAAAGGCCCCAGTTGGACCTGACAGGGTAGATCATAGAGGAAGGAGGTCCACCAGGCTAGTGCCTGATCCATGATGCCCAAGTTGTCATGGAGATGATTTATCAGGATGGCATAGTCAACCAAGTTGAAAGCAGAGGGAATGTCAAGGAGGATGAGGACTGAAGGAAGGCTAGAGTCGAGATTAGAGAGCAGGTCTTCCCAGGTGTTCAGGAGAGCAGTTTCCATGCTTATCGGTGCTATAATGTCAGGCTGATGGTCATGTTTGTTTGTTTGTTTGTTTGTTCATTTGATAATGCGGTCCAAGCCCTTGGGCAGCTGGGCGCAATAATACAAGTACACTCGAAACTTAGTTACAGTGCCTGACACAGGCTATTACAAAACAGAGGTAACTTACAACAAATGATACAAGTGATACAGTACATATAGGATCAAGATAGGTAAGCGTAGAAGAATACCGTCTTAACATATGTATAGCATGATCAGCTAGATAAGGGTGAATATCGTTACATATCATTGTTGTGCAGCCATTTGAGAGCGTTACCTCTAAATCTAGTGTAGGGTAATGGGCGTCTGAGGTCAGGTGGGAGTGTGTTCCATGATTGTGCAGATCTAACAGGGAAGCTAGATCCACCCGCTGTGGTAAGTTTGAATCTCAGGACTTCAAGTAAGAAGGTGTTGGCAGATCTCGTCAGTCGGTTTGAGGGTCTCCAGTTGATTCTTTCAGCTAGGTAGGGGGGTGCTTGATTGTTGAGGCATTTGGATGTGAGAGAAATAGTTTTAAGGAGGATTCTGTCCTTTATCTTTAGCCAGTGGGCCTCAGTCCGGTGTTTGGAGATATGCTCTCTACGTGGGATATTCAAAGCTGCTCTTAGGGCATTATGTTGTAATCTCTGGAGTTTGTCAATGACCGACATATTTGCACCTGAGTATAGGGCGTTGCAATAGTCCAGTCTGGACATGACAAGGGCATTGGCCAAGGCGAGGCAGCTGGCACTGGACAGGAATTGTCTGGCAGCACGGATGAGTTTACACGTGTAAGTGGTTGTAGAGGTGAGGGAGTTCACTTGCTTTTGAAGGGTGAGAGCTGAGTCGAGGTAAAAACCTAGAGTTTTAACCTCTCGCATAACCTTAATAGTATTATTGTCGATGTTAAATGAGGCATAGTCCGGGGTGAGTTTAGTTAGGTTAAGGTCTGATCCGAGGAGCAGGATTTCAGTTTTATCGTCGTTCAGGCAGAGGCCATGGGTGGCCATCCGTGCCTGAATGAGGATGTATATTTTATTCACCAAAGCTAGGTCCACTTCATAGTTGCCCGAAAGGGATATGAGGATCTGGGTGTCATCTGCATAATTTGTGTAGGTGACACCCAGTCTGTCCAACTTGTCGAACAATGGCTTGGTGAAAATGTTGTACATAGTGGGTGAGACACAGGAGCCCTGTGGGACTCCACATGTAATTTGGATGGGATCGGCACAGGTAGAGGTGGAAAAGACTCTCATGGTCCGGTTGGATAGAAAGCATTGGACCCATGCTATAGCTTCCCCTGTGAAATTGGCAGCGAGCTAGAGGTGGTTGCATAAAACTGCATGATCCACCAAATCAAAAGCTGCTGACAAGTCCAGCAGGAGTAGCAGCGCTGTTTTCCCACTATACTTGAATTCCTCAATTTTAGTTTTAAGATCTATCAAGGCTGTTTCAGTGCCATGGAGAGGGCGGAAGCCGATTGGCGTGAGCCTAGTAGATGGTTAGCTTCTAAGTAATCTTGAATTTGGAGGTAGGCTACTCTATCGATGATTTTTAGTAGGAAAGGTACAGTGGTGGTAGGCCTATAATTAGTTGGGATGGATGGATCAAGAGTTTGTTTCTTAAGAAGGGGGAGGACCCAGGATTCTTTTAGGTTAGCTGGCACTGTGTTGGATTTGAAAGAGGAGTTAATGAGCTTCGAGATAAACGGGGCTAAATCTCTGGCTGCGTCCTTTATTATTTGAGCTAGCAACTGTCGCCCTTACAGTTGGAAGGCTTTAGTGAGAGGATAACCTTTTCAGTGTCAATGCTGGGTTTGAAGCTAAAAGGGGGGATAGTATTAGGTTCAGTCACTAGAGGTGTTTGTTGATCAGTAGGAGAGAGGGCGTCCTTTTTATTAGTTATTTTAAGCTGGAGGGTGGAAATTTATTCGATAGGGCGTTCTGTATGTTAGTGCACCATATGTTGTCCTTGGGGACCATGTCAGTTGGTTGGATGGGGGATTCCATTTCCCAGAGGATGGCAAAAAGTTCCTTGGTATTAGATTTGGCATTAGTAATTCTGTCATTGAATAAAACATTTTTTGTATTGATAATTTCTGTCTTGTAATATTTGGTGAATTGGGTTTAGTTAACTTTGTTGTCGTCAGTAGGAGAATTGTCCCAGATAGTTTGGAGTTTTCGTTTCTGCTTTCTAAGGTCCTTAAGTTGGGGTGTGAACCAAGCATTAAGGTGGGCTTCTTGTTTAGCTTTGCGTAGTTTGGGTGGTACAATAGTATCTAGTGCATGAGACATAGCTTTATTAAAGGTGTCTACTAGGGTGTCTCGGTCAGTATTGTTCTCCAGGCCATTGATAGTAGGCAGGAAGAGGGGGATGAGTTTTTCTGTAGTAATGTCTTTTTTACTTCTGGTGGGGAGTGGTGGTATCATTTTGATAATTTTAGGGTTGAGCAGGTCAAGTGTGACAGTGAAATTTATTAGATAGTGGTCGGTCCATGGTTGAGGGATGATGTCAGTAATGACTATGTTGCAGTTAAATTCAGATACCCAATCAAGGGTTCTACCTTTAACATGTGTGGGGGTGAGGACTTTTTGGGTAAGGCCGTGGTTATTTAGGATAGCTGTTATAGAGAGGGCATTTTTATTATCTGGCTCATTGAAGCCAATGTTAAAGTCGCCCAGAAACAGCGTTTGCGAGTGATTTTGGGTATTGTTAGCTATGAGGGTGGTAAGGTCATCTTCGAAGGTTCCCAACGGACCTGGGGGCCTATAGATCAAGTGAATATTTAGCGTGCGGTTATTAGAGTTGCAATTTTGCTGAGAGTACTTCGCAGGAAGCACAGGGAGGTGAGGTGGTGAGTCTGATAGGCAAAGTAGTTTTAGCGATGATGGCTAGGCCACCACCTTTAGCATTGGGTCTATCTACTCTGTGGATCTGGTAATTGTCAGGTACGGCTAGCATCAGGGATGGTCCTGCTGCCTTGTGGAGCCAAGTTTCTGTTACGGCAAGGAGGTCGATGCTGCTGTTGTTTAGTATGTCAGCAATTTCAGTTCCATGGGCTACCATGGATCTGGCATTGATAAGGGATCCAAAGTGATAAAGTATTCTTAGGAATGGGATAGCTTGCAGATTTATCTGTGTGCTTGTTTCGACTCGGGTGTTTCTTTTTATGAAAGTGAGTGGGATTCGGGGTCAGAGTTGAGGGTTTCGTGGCTTGAATTTGCTTATCCAAGTGCGTCTATATAGTTGGGGATCTCACAGTATTGTTTGCGCTATTTCTTTTGGGTTCATAAATGCAAGGTAGTCTTGCCCTAAGTCTCAGGTTTCTGTCTGTGGCGGGCTAGTGCTGTAGGTAGCAAAGGCCATGATTGTAGTTAGGAGGGTCAGGGAGGACAGGTTTCTACACATGGTAGTTAGAGTAGTTCAATGGTTCAAGTTACTTCCCTTACTTCGCTAGGATGTCTGGCTAGGGTGTTGCAATATAGATTGCGGGTGGCTAGTTATAGCTAGGGGTTCATCTAGTGATATGGATCATGATATTCAAGAATCACAATATGAACTAAAATGCATGACTTAGAGTAGTTAGCAACGTGCAAGGCAGGCGACCCAAGGGTCTTAAATAGGTAACAGGATGCAGTGGCAAGCTATCAAGGGGTCTCGGATAGGTCACAGGGTGCAATGGTAGGTGACCAAAAGGGTCTCGGATAGGTCACAGGGTTCAATGGTAGGTGACCAAAAGGGTCTCAAAAAGGTCACAGGGTACTGTTGTAGCAATGCGGCAGTCTAGGCAGTACTGGGTGAATGAGTGGGCACATTCGTAGCAGAGGTACAAAAGGCAAAGCAGATACCAGGCTTGCAGCAAATGTGGGCATATCAGACAAAGAGCAATGCAACATACATGGGGCACCAATCAGTAGTGAGGCACAGCAGGTTAGGTTATGCAAGTACACTACACTTACATCAAGTAAGGAGCAGTGCAGAGTACACAGGGCACCATTCAAAAGTGTGGCACGTCAAACAGGCATTGCACCTCGAGCATTATCAGGCAGAAGAGCGATGTAGCATACATGTGGAGCAGATCAGAATATGTGCGCAGCAGGTTTAGATAATGCAGGAGGTAGGCAGACTAACTCAAGAATCGCGCACATTAGTCTGAGGCAGGCGCAATAAGGCAGCATAGCAGGTAAAGCATAGGCAGTATGGCAGGTGTTAAACAGGGGTGCTGCAGGTGAGCACGTTGGTAGTAAACTGGGGGCGAGCACTTTAGACGGTAAGGAGAGCGCTGTATCTCAGAGTCAATAAAGTACATTAAAGGTGGTGCAGGTAGCGTGGATTACCTTCCATTGCAGGTGGTCAAGCACTGCTGGTTGAGTTAGCCTTAGGGCCACTCGAGGCAAGATGAATTGCAGAAGTGTTTGGGCATAAGGACGTCGCCTGGCTGCGTGGCTGCGCTTGGTCAGCTCAGTCACAGGGATGGCCTTCTCTCTAGGCCTTAACTCATTGGCCGGCTCTTGCCTGCCGGTGATTGGCGGAACGATGTGTTGCCAGTCAGCACCAATCCAGAGGCAGGATGCAGGGTGCAGGTCAGGCAGGCATTCAGGACAGGGTCAGGCACAGGGGGACCAAAGCGCGGTGGCCATCTTTAAATTACGGCGGCCATCTTTAAATTGCCTGACAAACGAATTTCGAGTGGACTGCAAACACATGGGCAATATGTGCTTGGAGGCTGCAGGTAAGTAAGGTGAGCAGCCTTTGTAGATTATAGCAGACAGGTGCTCTTCAATAAAAGCGATTTTAGAGCGGATGAGGCAAAGATGTGCTGTGAGGATAACGAGGGCTCTGAGGCAGCTGATATTATGCCTGGAGCTTACCTCTTCCTCTCTACATCTCGGGGGCAGCGCGGGCTGCTCCTACAGCAGGCTCATGGAGAAAACCAACAGATTCAGTATGCAGAGTAAGCTGGGAGATGACCATCTTTTCCAGGAGTTTTCAAAGGAAAGGAGTGTTAGAGGTTGGGCAGTAGTTTGCCGGAGAGGCAGGATCCGTAGAAGGCTTCTTAAGGGAGGCCAAGGGTACACAATGGAGTGCTTTAGGGCAGAGGACAAAGTTCCAATAGCAAAAGAGTGATTGCAGAAATTGGCCAAGTCTGGCGTGAAGGAGTCAATGTGGTGCTTGATGGTTGGGGAAGAGCAGGGGAGCACCTGCTTGGACGACGCTTTCATAGATCGAACTTTTCTAGAACATCATCAGAATTGAATACGGGGAAAGAGGAGAAAAGAGGAGGAGAGTGTGAGAGGAGGAGAGTGTTCCTCCCACCCCCTGCTCATGCCCCGTGTCTGTCTCCTGTTGCCCCCACCCCCCCCTCATGCCCCGTGTCTGTCTCCTGTTCTACCCACCCCCAGCTCATGCCCCGTGTCTGTTGTTCCCCCCACGCCCCTCTCATGCCCGTGTCTGTCTCCTGTTCCCCCGCCCCCACTCATGCCCTGTGTCTGTCTCCTGTTGCCCCCACCCCCTGCATCTCTCTCCTGTTGTCCCCCACCCCCCGCTCATGCCCCGTGTCTGTCTCCTGTACCCCCCACCCCCCATTCATGCCCCGTGTCTGTCTCCTGTTCCCCCCACCCGCTCATGCCCTGTGTCTCTCTCCTGTTGCCCACCCGCTCATGCCCGGTGTCTGTCTCCTGTTCCCCCCACCCGCTCATGCCCCGTGTCTTTCTCCTGTTGCCCCCACCCCCTGCTCATGCCCCGTGTCTGTCTCCTGTACCCCCCTACCCCCCGCTCATGCCCTGTGTCTCTCCTGTTGCCCCCCACACCCCCGCTCATGCCCCGTGTCTGTCTTCTGTTCCCCCCACCCCCCGCTCATGCTCCGTGTCTGTCTCCTGTTCCCCCCACCCCCCGCTCATGCCCCGTGTCTGTCTCCTGTACCCCCCCACCCATGCCCCGTGTCTGTCTCCTGTACCCCCCCACCCCTGCTCATTCCCCGTGTCTCTCTCTTGTTGCCCCCAACCCCCCACTCATGCCCCGTGTCTGTCTCCTGTTGCCCCCCACCCGCCGCTCATGCCCCGTGTCTGTCTCCTGTTCTCCCCACCCCCCGCTCATGCCCCGTATCTGTCTCCTGTTCCCCCCACCCCATGCTCATGCCCCGTGTCTGTCTCCTGTTCTCCCCAGCCCCCGCTCATGCCCCGTGTCTGTCTCCTGTTCTCCTCACCCCCGCTCATGCCCCGTGTCTCTCTCCTGTTGCCCCCCCACCACCGCTCATCCCCCGTGTTTTCCTCTTGTCCCCCTCCTATGATGCCCCTTGTTGACCTCTTGTTCCACCCACCCCCCGCTCATGCCCCGTGTCTTCCTCCTGCCCCCCCACTCCTCGCTGATGCCCTGTGTCTTCCTCCTGTTCCCTCCCACCCCCTGCTCATGCCCCGTGTCTTCCTTCCCCCCCACCCCCTGCTCATGCCCCGTGTCTGCACTGTTGGAACAGGGCAGACACGGGGCATGAGCGGGGGCCCCACCTTGCCCCACCCCCCGCTCATGCCCCGTGTCTTCCTTTGCCCCCCACTCCCCGCTCATGCCCTGTGTCTCCCTTCTTTCCCCTCACCCCCCGCTCATGCCTGCCCCATGTCTGCACTGTTGGAACAGGGCAGACACGGGGCATGAGCGGGGGTGGGGGCCCCACCTTGCCCTACCCCCACTCATGCCCCGTGTCTCTCCTGTTCACCCCCACCCCCGTTCATGCCCCGTGTCTTCCTCTTGTCCCCCCCTCCTATGATGCCCCTTGTTGACCTCTTGTTCCCCCCACCCCCGCTCATGCCCCGTGTCTTCCTCCTGCCCCCCCACTCCTCGCTGATGCCCTGTGTCTTCCTCCTGTTCCCTCCCACCCCCTGCTCATGCCCGTGTCTTCCTCTTGTCCCCCTCCTATGATGCCCCTTGTTGACCTCTTGTTCCACCCACCTCCCGCTCATGCCCCGTGTCTCCCTTCTTCCCCCTTACCCCCCGCTCGTGTCCCCCCTCCTATGATGCCCCTTGTTGACCTCTTGTTCCACCCACCTCCCGCTCATGCCCCGTGTCTTCCTTTCCCCCCCCTCTCCCCGCTCATGCCCCGTGTCTCCCTTCTTCCCCCCCTACCCCCCACTCATGCCCCGTGTCTGCACTGTTGGAACAGGGCAGACACGGGGCAAGAGCGGGGGTGGGGGCCCCACCTTGCCCTACCCCAGCTCATGCCCTGTGTCTCTCCTGTTCACCCCCACCCCCGCTCATGCTCCGTGTCTGTCTCCCTCCTTTTCCCTCCGCTCATGGCCCGTGTCTCCCCTGTTCACCCCACCCCCCTGCTCATGCCCCGTGTCTCCCTTCTTCCCCCCCACCCCCTACTCATGCCCCGTGTCTCCCTTCTTTCCCGCTCATGCCCCGTGTCTCCCTTCTTCCCCCCCACCCCCCGCTCATGCCCCGTGTCTCCCTTCTTTCCCGCTCATGCCCCGTGTCTCCCTTCTTTCCACCCCCTGCTCATGCCCCGTGTCTCTCTCCTGGTCTTCCCGAGCCCCCGCCGATGGCCTGTTGTGTTCTCTTTATACACCCTGCCTTCCCTTTCCCTGGTGTCCATCTTGGTAAAAGATTTTCCTTCCTACACCGGGACGCCTGCCTGCGGCGTCCTGGTTTGGGATGAAAAATCTTTTTTTTACCACCCCGGGTTCCCACTTTGAGAACCTTCGATGTTAGTGGTCTTCCTCCATTGAAAAGGAATGTATTGGTTACGTTGCACTAAAAAAACTTTGTTAAAGGGACGTTATGGTTAAGTTTCGCTACTAAAAACCTATGAAATTCAGTAAAAAAACTTTGTTAAAGGGACGTTATGGTGAAGTTGCGCTACTAAAAACCTATGAAATTCAGTGAAAAAACTTTGTTAAAGGGACGTTATGGTTCAAAGTAAAACCGAAAAAACCCCTGAAATTCGGCAGTTATGGTAAGATAAGCAACCATAACTCGCGCCACCGTGCACTGCTAACACTAACACCCAGGACATCAAAGATGACATCACAAATGTCATTGATGACATCACTGATGACATCACATGTGCATTTACTTTTCATAAAAACTCTGTACAAGGGATTCTTATAATGCTGACCAAAAACTGTCAAGGATCATTGGGATGAATATCATGAGCTAATTAGTGCATTAAGCAATGCATTGGTATAAATAGCATTCTATTATGAAGTTCTATCCAGTATACTAAGCTACTCATGCAGAAACATAGGCAGTGTGTGCAGCATACATGATGAAGGTGCCATATTCATAATCTTGCCATGTTGAATAGTGAAATGATAACTGCTTTCTTATTAGAGTTTTGTGTACTCTGAAACATGTAATAAGTAGATAATAAAACCCACTTAATACATAATTATTACAGAAAAAAACACAAAGAGACAACAACACATACAAATATGAGTATATACAGGGACAGTGAAGTAAACAAAAAAGCAGAAGTAGTAGCAGAAAGAGTTCATAACCTAACTGATTGCCTTTATGCAGAGAAACTATTGCTCTGTTTCAAAGCTGCTACTTACCATATGTATGTGTATCACATGATGTGACTGCACCCAAAGGAAAGGAGAGTGAGTATAATGTATACAAATATGAGCTTATACAGGGAAGGTAGAGTAATAAAAATAAAACTATGATAAAGTGCTGATAACCCTAATGATTATCTTCATGCACAGAAAGGATTGCTCTCTTTCAAGCCTGTGTCTTCCGCTATGTATATGTTTCATATGATTTTACTTGACCCTAAGTCTACAAATATAGTACCTTTTCAATGTTTACTTCCAGACTGTTACTGAAGAAAACTATGTGGCTTAGATATGTCAGTAAAGGAACAAAAGGGAGAGCTAGCCATGTGATGTCATCAGTGATGTCATCAATGACATTTGTGATGTCATCTTTGATGTCCTGGGTGTTAGTGTTAGCAGTGCACGGTGGCGCGAGTTATGGTTGCTTATCTTACCATAACTGCCGAATTTCAGGGGTTTTTCGGTTTTACTTTCACCCATAATGTCCCTTTAACAAAGTTTTTTCACTGAATTTCATAGGTTTTTAGTAGCGCAACTTAACCATAACGTCCCTTTAACAAAGTTTTTTTACTGAATATATATATATATGTATATAGAGTAAGTCGGTATGAAATAAACAATGGATGCAGGAAGAAGCCTAAACCCTACCTTAACATAATCTTGTGAACTTCAAGCACCAGGTAGTAATTGACAGGTGTCCCTCATGAGACTCACTTTCTCACTTTACAGAGACGGCAAAAGACTGCTCAACAGACTTGACTGATGTATGTATGTCTTTTTCTTTCTCTCCTCCTTTTTCTCTCCTATTCTTTCTCTATTTGTAGAGTTGTTGTTGTCTATTAAGACGACTTGATACCAAACAGATTCCTGTGCCTAAAGGGAAATAATTCATACCTTTGTTGACACGGTAAGCCCATTGTGAAGAAAATTATATACTTCTTGGGTAGCAGGCAGTATTGAACTTAGAACCAATATTAACTGCTGGTTTCTTGTTTTTTCTCTCCTACTTTCCTTTTTCTCTTCTCGTCTATCATTTCTGGTTGTCCCCACCGAAGGGTTGACACTCGGACTCCAAATTGCCACACTTCACACTGCGTGAAGAACAAGATGAATAGCTTAGTCTGGAACAATCTATTGTTAGTGTTTGAGGCTGTTTTTTGCTGTATTGTTGGTTTCGACAGCTTTTTTTGTTGGTTCCCCTAAGGAGGTCTACAGACAATCGAAATAATTTGTTTTTGTGAGGTATACGAAACATATTGGGTTAGACACACTGGAAAACAAACAGTGTTGATAATTGTCATTTGGTTGAGATTGGTGTCCCCTACAGGCAGATCAAGGGACACTATAAAGAATAGATTATTCTGGTTAGACATCCTCAAATGAGAGGAAGTGTCTGATGCTGCCCAACCAACATTGAATTGCACTTTATTAGCTAATTTGCACATTATTATTGCACTGTGAAATTTATTGGTGATAACACTGCACTATTGGTTTTAGTTTTTTATAGGAAGGGTGTTGTTTTATTAATATTTTATGTATGTTTTTTATACTTCAAACCTTCTTTTAGGGTGAATTTTAGAATATGCAACATGCTAACATTGTAGAATTGTGTCTCGTAGAGTGGTATGTTTATAATATTTGTACATAGTAATTTTCACAATATATGTGTGTCCGCTTTGATAAAATAAAGGAAATATGATTAAAAGAACTGTGACGACTAAGGACCTATTTGGTACATGGCCCTAGTCAGGTATATGATGGACTGAAGAGTCAGAGATAGTAAGACTGTGTGGTTCTTGAGTTTTTGATTGTCGCTAGGCAGACAGAGGGCCGAACCTAGCAGTCTATAAATTAGCCTGATCCAGATTAGCCCGATCCAGTCTCCTTTTTGTTTAATATGTCCTCTCAGACTTGAGCCAGATCTCATTAAGTTCCAGAAGCTCCTCGAGACCTTTTCTCTTATTCCTCTCCCCTCCCCCTTCGATGCTAATGTTCCCTTCTGCCTGTGACTGATGACCTGGTTCCTTCTGCGTCATATAGGACACCAGGCCCTTTCGTGCCTTTTCTACCTCTGCACTTGTCCTCCCCTCATTCCCCACCCCGCACTTAACCTGCACTTGCCCTCACTTGTCTCGCTGGCTTCAATCCTTGGAGCTACTCTAGCCCTTTTTAAATGTGCACTTAGTTTTGATCCCCCTTCACTTGCTTCTCCCTGGCCCTGACCACCTGCCCCCGACACGCTTCTTCTCATGGGCCTTACCACCCAGTTCTGCACTTCCCCACCTCCCCACCCTCTTGTACTTCCCGTTACAGCACTTGCAGAAACTGTATGTTGGAAGGCCTATTAAGATCTCTACTTTCTCCTTCCTGTTCCCTCTTTTCTGCACCTTTAAACCCTTGCTATAGGCGCATTACAAATTACCAATAAGCAATAAACAATATAGACTTTTGTTTATCAAAGCTTGAGTAATCTCAACAACATTCTCATTGAGGGGATCGGCATCAGTTATAATAGCAAGCGGGTGGGTACAGAGCAGCAGGGTATTTGAATTAGGTATTTTAGCCGCCTTTATTTTTGTCATATCAAAACTTGATACATTCTTCAACAGACATCCTGCAAATTGTGCAGCCTTTTTAATTCACAGGGGTCCCTAATTGACTAAAGATTCACATGTTGCTGCCATAATATCGTGAATCCCATTATTACTAATGAAGGCACAACACATAGCATTTGTTTTCAGGGCGAGAAGGGGGGCTGACTCCAAACCCCACTCCCAGCACTACTGGTGTCTTTAACCTTTAGGATTACGAATAAGGTCAGGATTGGAGGATGGACATTGTACTTTGTCACCGCTATGGGACACATTTCTCAACAATGCATCACTCTGTGCCACACACTTTCCACCAATTTAAGTGTTTTAAACGCTGCAGACTATAATGCCAGCACTTGAACACATATCTATGATACCTGTATTCCACCCATTTCCAAGCAATTCCCAGCTACTTACTTAGAATAGTTTTAGCTTATGCAATTTTGTTTTTATTTTTCTTATAATTCCGGCCACCTTTTTTACTAGTACCAACCAGAAGACGTCTCCTTTGTCTGGTTAAGTGGTTGTTTCCCATCCCACCATGCATTTCTCCATGGAATCTGCATATTCCTCAAAGTAAATCATTTAGGTAAGTAGCTCCTGTGATAACATATTGGCCGGGAGGATAGCTCAGGGGCAAAGTGTTTGACTTGGAAGGAAAACAGCGCAGAGTAACACAGGTTTGAATCCCAGTCCGGTATTAAGTAGCATGTTATACAAGAATAATTAATGAATAACACCTTTAAAGTGTCAACATCAGGATAGGTGGTACATACATTGTGGGATTATATAGTGAAAAGAAAAATATCTTGCTATGATTCAGCAATCCAAAAATATTGCTCAAAATCAACCTCAGGTTCCAAATCAATGACAACCATTCACAAAATGTACCATATGCATCACTGTTTCTGCTCCAGAAAGAAGGGAATCCCAAGCACTTAAACACATCATCAGTTCATCTTGTTTGCTGTGCCACGCTGATGCCCACTTCCCACCAGGAAATGGAAAATTACCCAAGAGTGAATCTGCCAGGAGTCATAGGCATAGAATCCAGGGTCTGTTACCAATCCATCCTACAGTTTGATACTGTGATGCTGGAAATGCCTTATGGAGGGACAGGGCCTCCTGCCCTTGCCCTACCACTTCTCTGTGTGTATTTTCTCTATGTTTTCTGCAACCGAGGTCCATTTGGGACCTCTGGCAGTGCAGCTCTTCACTTTACATTTTGGTGACTATAACCCATGCGATACCCTTATGGCACCCATGGGTTAACCCCTTATGTGTGTTTTTGGGCACTTGTCTGTGACCCACAGAGCATGGCATGGGCTGGTGGCAGCTACATGCTGAATTGACAGTGTCTCTGAGTATCCTCCATTTTGGGGTATCCAGGCCCCACCATGGGAATCAATTAATTCCTACACAAAGGCAAGAAGGCCACTGTGGCGTCTTGGTTTCTATTGCCTTTTACTTTGTTTCCCAAAGTCCTGGGAAACCCTGTCTCTGTTCCCTTCCTCCTGAATCGCTGTTGGGTGGAAATACCATATATGGCTCTGGGACTTCATCCTGTCAGACTGACTGGAACCATCCGAGGTGTTGTGTGTTGTGGCTGCACCCTAGCGGTGGGACCTGTATGAATGGAGTTGGGAGTCAACTTACATTCTCTGTTATGGGTGTCTGGTTTCTGTGTGTGTGACACAATGAAGGAGACAGCCCTGCCTGAAACTGACATTAATGCAGTGTAGAGTGCTGAAAGTCTGGGTACTTGCCCCAATCCACATTCTTTGTTACAAGTGTCTTAGTGGAGTGAATGCCCTGAATGCCTGTGAGCTTGATTGGCTGCCTATCTGCATGAATGCTCTTCTACGTGATTGGCTGACTGAGCCTGGCTCAGCCAGAGTGGAAGCGGGACAGATGTGTATATCTGGGGACCTCTCACTTACCAATTTGTTCAGAAGCTGAAGTCGAAGCTTAGCTAGAAGAAGCTGTTCCTTGAAGCCCAGACAGAGAAGTCTGCTGCTGCAATCTCTTCAATGTAATCTGAAAGCTGTCATGTCTCCCAAGGACTGATCCAGAGAGGACCTGCAAATGAGACCTCTCCCTGAGCTATGAGGGACCATCGCGGAAAGCGTCTGCTCTTCAATGAAGTATCCTGGAAGCCAGTCCTGTGTAACTGCCGTCTGGAGAAGGGATCTTCGAAGTACAGAAGAGGAATGGCAGACATCTCAAGCCTGAGAAGTCCATTTACGCAGGGTCCGGAGGATTGTTTCGTGACCACTGGAAGCCATTAAAGTCTACCGCCCAGAAGAGGAGTTACACTAGCGTAGTGCTGCTGGACATCCGGAGTTGCAAAAGTTCCAAACTGCGTCAGAACATCGCAAAGGACATCCTTATCACCAACACTGACCACTTTCTCCCACCAGAGAGAGTCCAGAGTCGCTCAAAGCAGAGGAAGGTCTGACGGTGAGTCTCCCACCACCAAAAGCTAACAAAGACATCCTCAAGATCCAGACTTGGTGAGGCTCAGAGGTCCACTCCAGTGGTCGAGTCCAGGTTGCCAGAAGACATTCATATGTCCATGCTGCCGCTGCAGAACTGCAGGACCAAAAGTCAGACAATGGCGTAAATCCAAAACTTGACACCAAAAGTGATTTATGCACCTCTCGCCATCCAACGTCATAAAAGTGTCACAGGGGACTTACCACCATCTGTCAAGCCTTTAAAGAGACCACCACATATTTCATATTCCCAGGACTTCTACAGTGAGAGAAATTTTCAACCAAATGGGAGCACCGTGAAGAGCCGAATGTGTCGGTACTTCGGAAAGACTTTGGTTCCATTCTTCTCGCAGATTCAACATCGCAGCAGCTCCTTTTTTCCTAGAGGTGTCCATCCTTGTAAGGAATCATCGAGTGAAACTGAGAAACTCTGCCACTTCGCCTGCCAAGGCACCAAAGGTAATGTGATGAAGAAGAAGGTCTTCTAGCTTCAGCAGTCATCCAGGGGTCCCAGATTGATCTTGGATCCTGTTCTCCTGAGGCCTCTCAGGTACTTTGGGGTGGTAGAACCTTTTAAAAGAAACGAAAAGGTTATTGAACATTATTGGACTGGGCTGTAAAAGACAAGATAAGTTACTCCCTAACATTTCCCTTACAGGTTGCCCAGGTGGAGGGATCCTCATTCAACATTACCTTTCTAAACTAATGAAAGTATTCTGCCACTGTTCACATCGAACCTGCCTTTCTTCCCCATTCTATGCTGATACACCTCATTTAAGAATCAACATGCCCATTTACAACTGCCAGCAGTTAGTGCATCTATTACTGAATTTAGGTCTTGTCCGTTACCACATAGAGTGTATATATTTATCATTCTATTTCAAGTACAAAGTGTTATTATCTATGTGTATATATTTCACTGAATCTTATTTTATATAGAGAAGCTGTATTATCACCTAACATAGTATGTGGACATTCCTTTGTGGGGGCTTGGAGATTCACTGTACTTAAGAACTTGCCTGCATCACCTCCTGACTGCTTATTCTTGGTTGCATGTCCATTCTACCATAATAGAGAACCTTGGCTGGGGTTGCTCTGTGCCTTTGTCCCAACCATTTAGAGGACAGAAGCACAGCTACCCCCCTCCAGACTTAACAGACACCAACACCAGGTCAAACTGGCCAAACCGAGGCACTTCTGCAGATATGCACATTGATAGTGTTCATTGATACCAGCCGCCAGCTCAAATCCGAACCATTGGCTCTACAATACTCTGACAGGCCCTTGCACCCAAAACTGCTGCACTGCTGATGACACGAGCACTGACACGCAGCATTGGGTGTTATCAACAGTGTTCCGCGTTCCCAGCATCCAACACCAATCTCCAGCATTGGCTCCACAATATGCCAACCGACCGTGCACCCAAAACTGGTGCACTGCTGATGACACGAGCACTGACACGCAGCATTGGGTGTTATCAACAGTGTTCCGCGTTCCCAGCATCCAACACCAATCTCCAGCATTGGCTCCACAATACGCCAACCGGTCCGTGCACCCAAAACTGGTGCACTGCTGATGACACGAGCACTGACACGCAGCATTGGGTGTTATCAACAGTGTTCCGCGTTCCCAGCATCCAACACCAATCTCCAGCATTGGCTCCACAATACGCCAACAGCTCCGTGCACCCAAAACTGCTGCACTACTAATGACACATGCACTGACATTCAGCAGAGTTCAGCGTTCCCAGCATTCCCACCCACCACTTCCAGTTCCAATCTCCAGCATTGGCTCTATGACACTTCCACATGTCCCACGTCCAAAGCGGTGGATTGTTTCAGTGGGGTTCGGAGTTCCCAGCCTCCGGTTCCAATATCAGAGACTATTAAGATACAGTGAGAGGACATTTACCATATACAGCTCAACCAGAGTCAGAGAAATCCTACAATTAATAATCATATTTAATATGTGTATAACAAACGACACAAACTTAACTATTCATTGGCACTTAAATAATAAGGAAAATCAAAAAATTGCCCATCATAATGGAGTTTGTCATTTTATCAACCACAAAAGGAGGAATGATGTAGTGAACTATACATGGGAGATGGTAGATTACACCCTGAATCAGGGTAGGAAAAAGTGAGGGATCAAATGTTTGAAGACACTTTTCTTTAACACTGGCAATGCCAAAGGTTACATGATTGTAGCCATGCTGTTCTCTAAGAAGACCTATCATGCCATGATACACTATACATTTCAAAGAGTAATGTCCGAGTTCTTAAAGAACATCAGCTGCGGAAACCTGGAACTTGGCGGTGACACACATATTTTTGCCTGCACCCAATGACACATATGTTAATGTTAATGTTAATGTTAAAGAATGTTTGTAACGCGCACTATCCCCACCGGAGTGGTCCCCTGGCACTCCACCTTTAGGGGAAAAAATAAAATAAAAACTACTTCTAAGTGACTGACTTCTAAGGTCATAAAAACATTTCATCAAGGCATTTAATGGTATAATTGAGTGGTTATAACAGTGTGCTCATCCAACACAGGGACCATAGCCAACTTGAATTATGAATTAAAGAAAATGTGCCTGCATGGACAACATTTATATGGAAGCACTTTCAAAATTCTAAGACCACAAACGTCCCTGGGAGAGAGGTGAGAGATAGGGTTCACTTGCAGTTTGGAAGAATGATTAGGGTGCACTACTGTGAAAGAGGGTGAACGTGGATTTGGCAAGCAGAAAGACGGTACAATTCAGATAATGCATCTTCCCACTGCTGGCTCGAAAAAATAATTCCACGGTTTAAAAAGGCGTGCCAGTTCTATGATAAAGTATCATCTAATTCCTGCTGAATGGAATCCTTATTGCCAGCTCAACACAGCCCTCAACTCCACCATATCTGGGAATTTAAAAGACCAGTTTCTTCTGCCTCCGCCCAGCCCTGTATGTGACGTTATCATGTCTCGGGCCCATGCACGAGAAGAGGAAAGAGCGGGGCAATGCAGGTCTGGGAAGGAATAACTGATGTCACACCTTCTGAGTTTGTTGAACCTGATATTTGAAAGAACATTATACTTCGAGATATAATTTGAATGACATTATTTACCAATCCTATCTATTCCAGAACACAACGTGTGCTGAGTCTGGAACCTCATATTCCCAACAAAGATGATCGAAGAGAGATAAACCGAGGCATAACCATCGTTATGCAAAATGCCACTGATCCACCACAATGCCTGCAAAATCCAGGCGAACCAGACATCCTGTGCAAATGCTCAAGTTGCTGCAAAAATCCAAGGAGGTATTACATGGAACAGAATTTAAAACTATCAGAAAGAACGCCATGATGCTGACCAACATAGGTGTGGATGGACACCTAATATTCGAGAGGCTTCCAGGGGATGCAGCTGCTGCTACAGAAGATGACTGCGACCATTTGGCCAAATTCATCAACAGATTAAAAATGCATTTCAGAAGTACGGAGAATGTAATAAAATACAGAGTCGAATTATACAGCTGTGCTCAAGCTGCACATGGAACTATGAATGACTTTACAACACGATTGAGACACATTTATGTTGACTGCATCTTTAGCACCAATGAGCACTGTAATAGATATTCTAGTCACAAAATGCAGAGATTTAAAAGTCCAAAAAGTGTTGCTTCCTGTAAAGAAAATAAATTGGGTGTCGCTGTGATCATTGCCCATGTTGCAGAGGAGACAACAGCCAGTCAGAAAGCTAGTGAAAGAGAATCACAGGCTGTCGAACAAAAGCACCAATACTACTAAGCACAAAAAAGGGAGGACTGGCAAAAAAAGACATTGACAAAAACAATCAAGAAGGAAGCATGATCTGCTAAGACAGATTCACATGCTTCAGTGTTGGGGAACCTCTGAATTTAGCCAACGGGCCATCCACTCCTGATAAGGAAAGAACATGTTCCAAATGCAAAATAGGAAGCCATTGCACCAAGGTGTGCAGAATACAACACACGAACAGGCAAAGCATTCACGGGGAAGGAAGATTCAGAACAAGATACTGAACCTGTGGTATGGGCAGGTCACTGATCAAAATGTAGATCAACATTCAAGCCATATTGCAAAATAAATGGCAACGGTCAAAAAGTGAAGCACTTGGCTTATTCGCTCTCCGATCTAACCCTACTTCGGGCACACATATTTTAACCACAAGCTGCACAGGTCAAATGTGAGACCAGGAGTCTCTGGCAATAAGACAACTCATTTTGTGTGATGTAAAACATGCATTTTCAAATTTCAAAATTGCTCGGTTAATAGAAGCACATAGGCTATAGATTTAGGCATTCCTGTATTTGGATGGCCAAAGAAAAGAGCACTTAAAAGGAATTTGGATCCAAGTAGAAATGATCAAGTATATTCACTGCACTCTGAAGGATGGTTGAAATAGCTTAATAAATAGCTCAGCATCATCAGCATAATCTATGAATATAAGTCTGTAGCAATGTATGACATTACCTAAAGGAGCCAAGTAAAGATTACAACGTGGGTGAGGGCGTACTTCAATTAAAGGACAGTAGGTCACTCAGGGTGTCTGTTTTTATGCAAACTATGGTTATGGCAGGTCAAGAAGTAAAATGATCTGCAAATTTGTTAACATGCTGTATAACATTTCACAGATCCAGTCTTAAAATGCGAAACATTGGAAATGTATTTATTTTGCTACTACCAAAATGTGGTTGTTGACAGAGCATCATATGTACCCAATACAAATACTGCTATGGGGCACACCATTTTAAATACACTTCCATAAAGTTTTCCTTTTAGCCCAGTCTCCATTCATTGGCTCACCTGCTAAAGGAGTCCTATAAAAACTTTCAAATTCAATCAGGGCTTTCACTAATTCTTGGGACAAATATCTAAATGCACAGTGATTGGTATATTCAGATTCAGGAACGAGTCATGGAACTATCTGAGCAGAAAATAGGGTACTTGCGCGTGCAGCAGCGCGCAAATCCGCCTTTGACAATTAATGGAATCGAATATGCTTTACTTTTTAATCAAGGGCCTTTGCGCGAGACTCCAAGCACAGCATGGGCATGGCTGGGAAGGGGGCGGAATACCAAAAATGGGGAAGAACTTGAAAAAAGGTGGGCGTTCGAAGGGACAGTGTGCAGGTAGTCCCTTGCAAGCCCACAATTGCACGGCACGAGGCGTATTCATGGATTTGATCATGCAACGTCTTGGCTGGGAAATGCCCACGGCAGTCTTTCTATGATCCGCCACACAAAGGCAGGCATATGTACACTTGCGTATACGATTTGCAGCGTGCAGGTGGGGTTGCATGTCGGATTTAGGGGTGCGTGTACTCAATTGGAGATCCGATATAACTTAGGGGGGCCCGTAAGCAGTGTTGGGTGGTACAGGAATGTTTTACGGGGGTTCACATGCAGATTTTCAGAGTTATTGCTGAGTATGATTTATTAATGTTGTCCGGTTGCCGGTAGAGTTACAGGGGACCCTGCGCAGAGTCCCTGAGTCACATGCCTGCTTACGGGGACCCCATGCAGTGTTTGAAGGGTGCATGTATTCCAGCTTAAGGAAAGGGCAAAGGTAGCGGTTCTAGCTGTGCATGCTTTGCGTGTTGGCTGGTCGCGGGCGTTCCAGCACTACATGTGAATAAGGTTATCTGTGCACATTCCCATGAATCGGGCCCATAGTTTGTCTTTTAAAAGTTCAGGGCAGACAGTGACATCAACAACTCCAGGCAATCTCTCTGAGGTAAGCTCTGGTGTCAACCTATCTCTGCTTTCCAAAATCATCTCAAGAAATGTGGTCCTGTCTTAGACAAGCTTTCTGCATCAGGATCACGCTGAATACAAGTCTTCTTAAGGGGATTCCAAACAGCTACAACCAAGGTAAAATCTTACTCAGCGGGCCTCATTACGAGGTTGGAGGTAGCCTGCCAGTTTTACCGGCAAAGCTACCCCCAAACTCGCATACGGTTCCGACACCCACGAAAGGGGAATCACCGGGCCATTCCAACCTCGGCGGACCTGGTAATTCCCCTTGCGCCGGTGTCAGTGCCGGTACGTTCCCATTCCCATAGGGCTCAATGGGAATGGGGAGGATGGTAGCAGCGTTACCGTTTACAACGGTACAATTGCTACCATCATGTTCTGCTCGCGGGTGCCGGTACGGCCACCTGGTCAGACCAGGTGGCTGCAAGGGCACCCGAGAGAAGAAGTCCTAGTATGGTGGTACGGTAGCAACGCTGCCGGTAGCGATACCAGCGCCGTTGTTGCCTTATTGCCATACTCCTAATGAGGCCCAGCATCCGTCTGGTCAGACAAGACCCTTCATCTGCAGATTTGTCCATGAACTCCCCTATTTTCTGTGTGTTTGGAATTAAATAACTCATACATTACAACCATGCAACATCATTTGATGGAAACATTTCTCATTTGATGGTTCATATAATTAGTTCTCTTGAGAACCTGACACTCCCTATTATCCTTCCATTCATGGATTGGTATAATATATTTTATCATGTGCCAATTGTATGTTTGTCTCCTCTGTTTGTGTATTGTGTAATCTTTCAATATATATATATATATATATATATATATATATATATATATATATATATATATATATATATATATATATATATATGTGATGTTTGTATCCATTTACTTATTAACTAAATGCTGACTTAGATCTCCTTACATCCCAGATCAAGAAGCAGACAAACAGATGGTCATTTATTGCTGAGCCCGAATTAAAAGGTTGAGTCTACATGGAAACTAATCACTTTGATGCATTGCTTTCTGAAAAATAGCTCAAATTCTTATGTCCAGGCTCTATTTATAAACACAACAAAAATCTGGATGGCGTAATATAAAGCTGCATTTGATATATTTATTTTGAAAGGGTCATATGCTATGAGAACCTCATATGTTTGTCCGGCTCATCTAAGTGGATTAATTACTGATTGACGATGTGCCCTTATTGTACCATAACACTGAACGTTAAACCTCCTTTTCTTGGGACCCAGCTTTAAAGATATACAGACCAGGCCTACATGTGTCCAATTAAACTGACATGCAAAATATAATACATGGCAATAGTGTATTTTTTCTCGTAATTTAGCAATTTACAATGAACACTAATTCTATGCGTATAATGTCTAGTAAATTTTTATATGAACATTTTCTCTTTCTTGTACAATAAAATATAGTTTTTCAAATTATGTGTGGAACACAACAGTTGAAAAAGAATGTTGTTTGATTCCAAAATGTTGCTTAAGAAAAATGGTAATAATAGTGTACACAGAGCATATTACAGCACAGGTTTTGTGTAACATGTCTGAGCAAAGGGAAGAACACTGTATTTATGTTGGCTGGGAAAGATTTAGCTTGGGTGACATTTTATATTATAAGGATGACGAGTCATGCAAAATATGTCTTGTATATGGAATGGGTTTCATTTACATTAAATGGGCATCAGTACAAGTTTTGTGGTGATTCAGAAGTAAATCCACTGAATTACCACCAAACTCAATTACTGTTACTGCATCTTGGTCATGTGGATGTACCGTGGGAACACATGTCGTTATATGGAGTTGTCAATCCCCATAGGACTTCATGGGATTTGGGTGGAATTACCACCAGGTGATTTTGCTGATTTTTGGCGATAAAGTGGTGGATTTACCTCCATTATTTTGCTGATGATAAACCTGCCACCTAACCGCCAATCTTGTAGTTGTGGCAATAATGCAGTGGTAACAGAACTACTGCTGCATCACTGCCATTTGAACCCACACGGCAATACTTTGTAATGGTGCTCAATATATTTCACACTTCTCTCAGCATTACAAACGAGTAAGAGAATTTAGCAGAACATCAAGACACAAAAACAAAAGAAGAGTGCTAGCAGGTTTCATGATTATGATCTGTAATGAGTTTTATTCCCATCTCTTGTTATCTCATCCCCCTTCAACCTGTTTGCAGTTCCTCCCGCTTGACCAGTCTTTCCTCACTTAACTTCTCCCAATAAGTCATATACCTTCACATCGGAGGGTGAGGCAAGAGGTGAAGAAACTGTGGGTTATTTTAGGAATTGGAAGCAATGAGTGTAGTCACACTTTCAGAGTTTCCTGGAGCTGCTATTTGAAGAAAAATGCTATTCCAAAATATAATTTGATTCTCATTATGAATGCTTCTAATTCCAGTACAACACATTGACTCCTTCCATGCCACGTATTACTTTTTTGAAAATGGGGAATTTATTTATTTATTTTTAATTATGTATTGTTAATTTGTAATGCACCTATACACAAGTGTTTCGCGGTGCAACCATGCAGAGAGGTGAGACAAGGGAGAAACAGATAGACGATCTTCAAGGTATGGTACAGTCGGATTGTGCAAGAGCTCAGACAGGTGAAGGCAAGGGGAGGAGGGATAAGTGCAGGAGGGGTGTGGGAGAGGAGAACAAGTGATCTCAGTCAGAGAGCTGGTGTAAGTGCTGAGAAAATGATGCTCCCATGGGTCATTGACCAAGTGCAGTGGCGATGAGGCAAGTGCAAGGCACAGAGGAAAGTATGAGAGGACTGGTGAACATGCCAGGGACCAGTAAGACTCTGAGGTACACCAGGCAGCCAGTCAGCAGGCTGTCGGAAAATGGAGGGAGAGAGGGATAGAGGGGGCGGGGGGAAGAGAGGTTAGCAAGGGAGAGGGAAGAGGAGAAGAGGAATGTCTTAAGGAGTTTTCAGAACTTCAGGAGATCTGGCTCAAGATCGAGGAAAGCGGGGAGGGTATTCCAGAGGGAGGCCCCTGCAGAGGTTAAAGATCTCCCTCCAAATCTCTGCTTTGAGAACCGGCTCACTTGCAGAAGGATGGGGGTAGATGAGCAGAGGGCTCGGGAAGGACAGGATTTAGGTAGGCAGTGTTGCAGATAGGTAGGTCTGAGGCCCCAGAAAGCCTTGTGGACAATGCAGAGGGTCTTGAACTTGATCCTTGTAGCCACAGGGAGCCAGTGGAGGGATTCCTGCACCGGAGAGATGCAGTGCTTGGATTTGAGGCCAAGGAAATGTCTTGTGGTTCTGTTCTGGATGAGTTGTAGAGGGCGCACAGCAGAGGCAGGGAGGTTGAGAAAGAGGCTGTTACAGTTGTCCAGTCCTGAGAGAACCAGGGCTCTAGAGATAGTGAGCCAATGGGGGAAGGTGAGAAAAGGAACAGTACTTCTAAGGAGGTGCAGCTGGTAGTTGGATTCTTTAGAGTTGTCCGAGAAGGAGAGAGTGGAGTCGAAGCTGACCCCAAGGTTTTTTGCCTCACAGGTGAGTGTGGGTGCAGGGCCAAAGGAGGCCGGCCAGAGTGAGCGTGGGGAAGTGGGAGCAGGGGTCTCAATACAAACAATCTCAGTCTTACTGGCTTTGAGGCAGAGGTTGTTTGGTGCACACCATGACTGAATTGCAGACATACAGTCAGATTGGTTCCATGTAATAATGTTGCCACAAAAATCTCGCCATGCAAAAATATTGTTGAAAAATGGCCGTTTTTTGTGGCGACATTATTGCATGGAACATGCGGCGGACACCCACGCAACCCCCAATCTTTATTATTTTTTATTTTTTATTTTTTTTGCCCCTGTCCCCATATATATGGCCACCCATATAATATCGCTCTTAGGCAGACTGTGTTATCACAATTTCATTTTAAAATGATACATTACCATTCGTGAGACAATCCTCTCTGAAATAAAAACATGAGAAAGACAAAATGCAAGAACACTACGAATTTCATTTCATATTTGCACAAGAGAGAAAAAAATTACATCGTCTGTTTTGCCTTCAGCTGGCAACATTAATATGTGTCATTTGAACACAGTGAAAAGCCATCGCTACACTGCCTGTCTAAAATAGGTCTCATGCACATACTGCACCCTCACTTTTATACGGACTGGACGCTTTCTTTAAATGGCTCAAGGCTTTCCTTGAAAGCACCCCAGCGAGGACATGCAGTTCTGATCTGCGGTCTCTCAAGCCGGTGCTTATTGACTGGACTCTCCAGCCTGGGAAAGTCAGCAATGGACTGGGACGATACCTCTCAATCAGGAAACCCCATAGAAACTCCAGCCAAGTCTTCCCCGGAGCTGTGCAAAATGTATTCTGCCTTTCTTCCTCCCCGAAATGTACCAAGAGACCTCTGTTACAGCCCTTAAGGTGACGTGTCACCAATGAAAATGCACAATAATCTATCCTCCTCTTTTAACAATGGCTCGGCTTATACGGTTTAGAAACTGTATCTACTCATTTCCTGGCATGCAGATTTCGCATCCAGCTAACACAGTGAACAGAGAAAAAAAAATGAATCCAAGTACACGTTTAAAATGACTTTCAGAGGCTGTCTTTTCCACCTCATGATGCACTGGAGAACACATTATGATGTTAATAATTTAAGATCATGTTAGTACTGTTAATTATATTAGTTCATTAATCCTCTAATGTGACTCCTGCAATAGAGGCATTTCAGGAGAAAAAAAAATGGTGCAATGGTTTGTACCGCATTATAGCAATACATTGATCTCATGCAGTGGTGCTGCACTCCAAAAACACGCTAAATAATCCTACAAAGCCTACTTCTTGGTGTACCTCTCTACTCTTTTGCTCCCCTCCAAAGATTTGTAAAGTTTTAGCAATGTGCACCCTTTTCAACCTACCTATATGTTCCACCACCTCCTCATTCCGTTGCCACGCTGGATGTCCCTGTACAATAAATTGCTCTTTTTAAATTCCTGCTAGTCATCTATACATCCATCCATGCTCTTGTTTCCAATACCTTACTGAAAGCACCTCACATAACTATTCCTTAAAACAGCCAATCAATCCCCTGCCCTCCTTGTGACTCCTCCCACTTTTGCTCCTTTTCCATACTTGCCCCTTCATTGGAACGCTCAATCTCCGGCTGTAAATGCCATCTCTTCAATGCAACTCTTCAAAATGAGGCTCAAACTCCACCTGTTATCAATGCAAAGAGCCCCTCACCCCCATATCCTATTCCACCCTAAGGAATGATCTATGTAATTGGTAAATATGTAAACATTGACAACAGGCACTGAATGTTAAAAGTGATGTAATGAACTCCATTTCCTGTCCACGGTTGACGTTTCTATTTCTTCCCCCTACACAACCCAGTATACTTAATTTAGACCACACAAGTTATGTAACAACAACTTGCTGTAGGACTGCCTATGGTCTTTGTTATTGCCTACATTGTAAGTCACATCTGTTCAAAATGACACCCTTTTCTTGAATGCATACAAATAGAAAGTAAAACATGTTGTGTGGGAAGTATAAAGACTGGAAAGGATATGCCTATACACATAGCATGGCATTTCCATTTAAAACAGCTCTTTTGACAAAGATTTGATTTTGATGTTTAGCTTTCTTTGAGCAATAATGAGTATTATTATTATAATTATAATTATTATTATTATTATTATTATTATTATTATTATTATTATTATTATTATTATTATTATTATTATATTTATTGAGTGCTGACCTAGCTTGTAGAAGCAACAGAGCTCTTTACTGAGGTATAAAACAGTACAGATGCGTAACAGCTCTTTTCAGAGGCAAAAAGAAATCATGTATACAGCAGTGGTAGGATACAGAGAAACACAGATGAAGGCTACAGCTGTACAGGCTGGTGGGGAGGAGAAGGGCGGACAGCATCTAGCAAGTCATGTGATGCAGGGACAATCTGATGGTCTAGGTGTTGAGAAGGAGAGACACCATGAAGTGGTAGGTCTTGAGTTCTTTTCTGAATTGTAATTGCATGGTGGCAAGTCTGATGACTATGGGAAGGAGGTTCCATAGTCTTGGGGCATAGGCAGAGAATGCTTGTTTTTGGATCCTTTCCTTTTTGCAGTAGTGGATTTCAAATCTGCACATGTCCTGGCTTCTGGTGGTGTACTGTCCGCCAGAGATGCTGAGTTTCTCCTCAAAATAGATGAGCGATTTGAGGGAGACAGCCTTATAGATGATGCAGCAATACTTAAAAGTGATTCCTGCATGCAATGGGAGCCAGTGAAAGTCGATGAGGACTGAGGTGATGTGGTCATTTCTGCGTAGACCCTTGATGAGGCATGTGACCACATGTAGCACACTTCTCATCAGCACAAGTGAGGATGACAGGAGGCCTTCAAGGAGGGCATTGCCCCCATCCAGTTGTGATAGGATCAGTGCTTGAACATTGGATTTTAAGCTGCCGGGGGGAGGAAGGGCATAACTTTCCAAAGGAGGGAGAGCTGATAGCAAGCTGTCTGGTTTTCTTAGCTATGTGTGTCTTGAAGGAGATGTGTTTGTTGATGTGGGACCCAAAGGACTTGTTCCTGGTGCTGAGTTCGGGTGTGAAGCCATCAAGTTTCATGGGTAATAGCCAGGTCTGTATGTCTGGGTGTTTGGTGTTCTTGGAAAGGAGTAGGAATGTGGTCTTGATGGGGTTGAGCTTCACGAATGCACTGGACAACCAAGACTGGATCAGCGAAGACTTAAGCCTGTGGATGTCCTAGATGGAGTCGATCTTGTAGTATAGCTGTGTGTCATCAGTGTATTTTTGGGTGTGGATGTCGTGTGTGGCTAGGAGGGCTAGGAGGGCTCCCAGCAGCTCCATGTATAGATTTTAGATCACTGGGGAGAGGATGGAACCCTGCAGGACTTCAGAGGTGATGGCTAACATTGGCGATCTAGAGGAGTCCATCTGAACAAACTTCTGGTGGTTGGCTAGGTAGAAACTGAACCAGTGTAAGACAAGGTTGATGATCCCCATGCGCCAATGTAAGGTGTCAGTGAGTGCCTGGTGTTCTACTGTGTCAAAATCGGCTGATAGGTCGAGTAGTACCAGGAGGCAGGGTTGGCTATTGTCAAGGCTGTTGAGAGTGTCACCGACCACTTGTATGGTTGCTGTCTCTGTACTGCATCTGGGTCTGAACCCGGATTGGTAGGTTTGGAGGAGATTGTTGGTGTTGATGTGTTGCTGCAGTTGCGCGGCTACCGCTTTCTCAATGATATTACATAGGAAGGGAAGATGGGGCGATAGTTAACTAGGTTGTCAGGATACAGAGTGGGTTTCTTTAGTAGTGGGAGGGTTTGTCCTGTCTTTAGGGTTGATGGGAAGGTGCCTTGAGTTAGGGAAATGTTGATGTTCTCCAGGTAGGAAAGGAGAGTTCTGCAGCAAGGGTCTTGAGAATGGATGCTGTGAGGATGCTGTCTGTATACGAAGTTGCTTTGAAGGTGGCCAGTTTTTCTACCAGGTTCCCAGTAGAGAGTGTATTGAATGCTATCCAGTGTGTGGAGATTTCACGAGGGGGGACGTGAGGTGGGGCTGTGGATGCAGAGCTGGTGTCTATGTGCTGGTGAATCTTTATGATTTTGTTGATGAAGAATGTGTTGATGGCTGTGGATGTTTCAATGAATTGTGGTATGGCAGGGTCAGGTGGTGGGTTTACACATATGCTTAACCGCTTTGAAGAGGGCTCCACTTTTGTTGTTAGTTTCTGCTATGGTGTTGTAATAGTAGGAGGCTTGGGCTGTGTTGATTAGTTGTCAGTAGCTTGCTCTTAGTTCCTTGATGAGCGCCAGGTCAGATGTGGTCCTGGGCGGCACCAAGTTTTCTCTTATTTCCTAATGACTCTGCTGCTGAGGTTGAGTTCTTGCATGTACCAGGTCAATGGAGGCTGAGAGGGTGTCATTTGGATGGGTTTGTTCAGTCCATGTGAGGTGGAGGTTGTCAAGGTTTTACGTAAGGGCTTCCACTGGGAAGTTCTTGAAGGACCTGAAGGTTTGTGTGATGTGTTTCTGCTGGGAGTGCTTGACTGGGGTGGTGTGCAGGATGTTGAGAGGCAACGCCAGGTGGTCAGACCAGTCAAGCAGGAGAGGAGAGCTGTAATGGAGGGAAGACAGTACGGTGATGATTAGGTTGAGATGTTACCTTTCTCGTGCATTGGATCTTTTGTGTGCTGTGTGCAGCTGAGGGTGTCGAGAAGGCCAAGGAGAGCTTCCTGCATAGGTTTGGTGGGCTTGTTGCCTGGGAGGTAGAAGTTGCCTGTTGGTGTGTGTGAGGGACATGGTTGTGACCAGGTCACTTTGGTCTCCGGATGAAGGTAGTGTTGGGTTTGGGTGGTCTATAGATGAGATGTAAGGAGATTATTTCCATCAGGGCGAGCATGAAGTGGCGGGAGAGGACTTCAAAAGAGCCAATGTTGTTGACATCAGGTCTGGTTCAGGGACACAAGGTATAGTTGATGACTGCAATGAGTCCGTCTTTCCTGTTTGGCCGGGCTCTGTGTTGGATGCTGTAGACATCGGGGACATGGACGTTGATGGATGTGGGTGTCTGCTAGCTCTCGGTGATGAAAATGGCACCAAGGTTTTGTGTGGTGATGAGGGCGGCAATCTCTGCTTCTGCATGGGTGATAGCTGAGTGGACGTTGGTGAGCATCAACTTTGGTGATGTCTATAGTGAGGGGGTGTTGAAGGGCTTGAGGCTGATGTGGGTGAGGATGCTGCATTGCAGAGTCCTTGACTTATTGGAGGCAAGATGACGTTGGCGTTGCCGGGTGATTGTGGGGATGGCCTGTGGGGAAGGTGGGAGAAAACACATGTTGTTGCATGCTTACCCGTTGTTCGAGCTGGGGTTTGGTCCATGGGTCCTCCTGATGCAAACAGGCCCAAACAAGAATTGCCCTTTTATTAATCTGCCACTCACTTTGGATGCCTGGGTGAGAGATGCCCTTGACCTAAGAGTTAAGCGCAGAAAGCCTAAGGCATGGATAAGAAGGCAGGTGGGGTCCAAGCCACATGAACTAGATCCACGTGCACCTGCTCAACAACTGCAGTGATAAAGAGGCTGCAGGGCTGCTTATGCAGGGAAAGCGAGTGGCAAAACAGGAAGGCACCAACAGTTTAACAGTGATTTACATGTGGGCAGGGCTTAGGTCATGTGCCCTAGATCCACTTGCACCTGCTCAACAACTGCAAAGTAAAAGAGGCTGGAGGGCTGCTTAAGTAGGGGAAAAGAGAGGCAAAAGAGGAAGACAGCAACAGTTTATCAATGATTGACAGGTTGATGGGCTTAGGCCACGTGACATAGATACACTTGCATTTGCTCACCAACAGCAAAGGAAAATAGGCTGGAGGACTGCTTAAGTAGGGAAAAAGGGCGGCAAAACAGGAATGCACCAATAGTTTAGCAGTGACTGACAGATGTGCAGGGCTTAGGCCATGTGACCTAAATCCACATTTCCTGCTCACCAACTGCAAAGGAAAAGAGGCCGCAGGTCTGCTTAAGTAGGGAAAAAGGGTGGCAAAACATCGAAGGCACCAACAGTGTATCATTGATTGACAGGTGGGTGGGGCTTAGACCATGTGACCTAGATTGTGTATCTGTAACGCATATTTTGATACATGAAGCTAGATTACAGAAACTTTGCACTGATGAAAGTGCACATTTTCACTGTATTAGCACTAGGACACCGTTTTGCCCTAGTTCAAAAACATCCGTGCCATATTAGAAAACATTAGCACTATTAAAAGTACAGTTTTACATCGGACTAGCAATATGCAAATTTGCCCTTCAAAAAAAAAAACTCTTCTTTCAATGTATTGTAAGGCATTGAGATGATACGTTAATTTTTGCCCCAGTACTAACAGCATGCACAATTGCACTTGTCATAGTGAAAAGGTTTTCTAATATGGCCCCAATGTTTTTATACTAGGACAACTAATGCTAATACTGTTCAAAACTGCACTTGCACCGGTGCAGTGTGTCTGTAATCTGGCCCCAGACGTTCATGGTCCATATCACTTTAGATTATTCAAACCCTACATGCATTTTGGATGATGGCCTTCAATGGACCTGGTGAGTTGTGAGGTTAAATACATGTTTGAATATTCATGTTTTCAACTTCTAAAGTGGCGCCATACCTCTTCGGCCTCTGACCTCATGTGTGAGGGAAAGTGCATCTAATATGTCTTCCATGACGGATGGGTTGTGTTGCTGTTAGTAGGATGAGAGACATTTTGTTTGCCAATGGCCAATTGGGCACTTTTGGCTAAGATCTTACCTTACCGAGGCCTATATATAGCTATAATGTTTGCACTCGCAAAACTTGAAAAGATAGTCAATTAATTATGAAAAAGGTATTGATTTTCTTTTTAAAGTGTTTTTTTTTGCATAAAATAAATTGATTACAGCACGTTGGGGCCATGTCGATGGTGAAAGGCACTTTACAAATGACAGATGTGGATGATGATGATGCGGGTGATGATGATAATTATAATGATGATGATGATTGTGATGATGATTCACGTTGAAAATAAGCAGTGTTTAAAGTAATAATTGTTTCTACAGCATGGCATGTAGGCTTCCTGCTATGCTGACATGTTTTCTTTGTTAAGAGATGGCAGTAAGTACATCAGAAAAAATAAAACAAAAGTGATATCCTACAATTCTAAGTCACAAACTCCTTATGAAGGTCATATGCTCCATTCATTCTATCTCCATGGTCACCGGCCCTTAACATGCCATTCCTTTTCCAGGACTTCCTCCTTTCTTAGCGCTTCTGAATTCACCAGATTATATGGGTTTTCTCTGGGTTTTAAATTGCAGGTCACATTAAAGGCATGTGCAACTGGTAACCGGGCCACCCACTGAAGTTACAGAACCAGGATCCTGCACTTCCAGTTGCCCTTGAACTGCCATCGGGCCTCACAACCACTTAGGGACTGTATATGCAGCCATACAGTCCCCTGACTCCCTGCACTTATGAGTCACCTCCCTGGCAGCACTTATGTGCTCCATTGCACTCTCCCCTGTCCCCTATTCCCGGGACTTCTCCCCATCTATCCCCCCACACATGCACGATCTGAATGACACAAGGCCTATTAAGATCATTGTTTTGTCCTCTTTCTGTTTTCCCTTCCTTGTCTTGCACGCCTTCTTGTGTACAGGCGGATTATAAATAACTTATCATATCATATCATATATCACTTTTGAAAGGTTTTCATGAAATATGGACATTTTTGATATGCTTTCCTAGGAACTGACATCTCTTAGTTGCTGTTGTATGCTTCCCTTTGTGCTGCGGTGCACTGGGCAAACTCCAGATTAGTTTAGATGCCTCTGTGCCCTTCAGCATTACAAAAAAGGGCAATAAAATGGCTACTCAATACTTGCACCTGGGCTTGTAGTAGATACATGATTGGTTATGTTTATTTTTGTTTTTGCTTAATTCTTTGGCAAATGTCATGCCTGTCTTGTTGACACATGTTTCGGCCAACTGTGGCCTTTCTCAAAACCGGGCAAATCACAGTATGTACAGTGTTCTAGTTTTACAAACAAATTAACTATGAACAGTGTTGCATTTAAATCACATTGAAAAACAACATATGAAATCCAAAATATAGACAGAAATTAACTGGATGGTATAGTGTAGTATTGGTTGGGGAGCAGAATAAAGACATAATCATTCTCTTAGTTAATTTGCCAAGATAGACATATTCACTGCATCTCATGCCAACACACAATTCTACAGTATTCTAGTGTGTTAATAAAATTCAAATCATACCATAAGGATTCTAGTGTATCGTCATTGTGGTCTTGTAAGGTAACCTTAGATGTGTGATGTTCCCTCACATTTAGTCTCACATTAGTTTGTGACTAATTGCCACCCTATGCCACCCTTCAACTAAACCATCCCAACCTCTTGGAGACTTCAACATATGGCTCGACATCCCCACCAACCCTATGACACAACCTCTGGTTGACGGTTTAGACGCAATTAACCTCCAACCCCACTTAAACGGCCCGACTCACAACAAAGGTCACACTCTTGATGCTATCTTTAGCTCCAACACCCGGATTCATGTA
Organism: Ambystoma mexicanum; assembly: GCF_040938575.1. NCBI lineage: Eukaryota > Metazoa > Chordata > Amphibia > Caudata > Ambystomatidae > Ambystoma > Ambystoma mexicanum. The sequence continues at coordinate 1,123,056,832 of NC_090936.1, read as the reverse complement.
AACCCCCCCCCGCCCCTTATCATCTGGTCCGACCATTTCATTCTCTCTTTTGTCATTCGCTCACCTGACCCCCTTCCCTTACTCGAATCTGAACCTCCGAATCTACGCAAATGCTGGAAAAAACTAATAATCGTCCCAGGCCTAGCCTGCGCACTCCTCCAGTCACCACCATCTACCTGCCATCTTAATAAACAACTAACCCCTGACGCCTTTGACTCATGGCTCAACGCATCCCTTGCAAACCATCAACCCGCCGTGGCCTCTTCCCCGGATGGTTCACTCCTGAGTTGAAGAACACTAAAAAACTATATAAATACCTAGAACGCAAATGGCAGAAAGACAAAACCCAGGAGAGCAGGACCACCTTGGCGCGACACCTCTACCAGTACAAAGCCGAAATCCGGAAAGCAAAAAAGACCCACTACAACTCCCGAATCCTAAACTGCAAAAACCCAAGCAAAGAACTCCACAAAATCATCTCCGAATAAACCAAACAGGCTTGCACCACGACCGTCCAGACCCCCTCACAATCACTCTGCGACTCACTCTCCCTCCACTTTTACACCACGGCTCTTGAAAGAACGAATACACTAGCCACCAAAATGGCCCCCCTACATCCACCAGGCAATACTCCTCCCATACCGGACTGCCCACCAGCTGCGACCACTACGCAACCAACGTTCGAATCATTTAGTCCAATATCACCAGAGCAATTTCTCAAACTTCTATCTGCCTGCAAACCATCTGGCTCTCCGCTGGACCCTTGCCCAGCCATAACCCTCAAAGAAATGTTCACTTCCACCTGCGCAGGAGAACATGCAAAATCCATCATAAATGCATCCTTTTCCTCTGGTATCTTTCTGACGAATTCAAAACGGTTCATGTCAAACCTCTAATTAAAAAACCTTCCCTTGAACCTCTCGAGCCCCAAAACTACTGCCCCATCTCAAACACCAAGTTCCTTGCTAAACTCATTGATCGAACCGCCTACTCCCAACTAAATGCCTTTGTCGAAGCCAACAACCTTCTAGACCCCACACAATCAGGTTTCAGAGCCCATCACGGAACTGAAACCACCCTAACCTCAATCTGGGATGACCTTAAAATGATGGCAGACTCCGCGGGATGCGCCACACTAATCCTTCTCGACCTATCTGCCGCCTTTGACACAATCAATCACTCAATCCTCCTAGACCGCCTCCACTCCCCAGGAATTCGGGGAACCGCTCTTAAATGGATAGCTTAATTCCTCAAAGATAGGTACCAAATAACGATACTCTCCACCTATACCTCCCAAAACCGACCAGTCAACACCGGAGTCCCACAAGGAGCATGCCTATCCGCCCTCCTGTTCAATCTCTACTTGATCATCCTCCCACCAATAATTTGTTCACACAACATCCTGTGTTACAACTACACTGACGACACTCAACTAATTCTAAATCTTCTGAACTCAAACCCCAATCCCAAACCTGACCTGGCCTCCTGCCTCCTTGACATAGAACTCTGGATGACCCGAAGCCACCTCTTGTTAAACCCTCCAAAACGGAAATCATGGTATGTGGCAACTCCGAACTTCTTCCGCACCCACTGCCCTGGCCATCCGACATGGGCAACTCACTGACCCCCTCCAACTCAATGAAAAATCTTGGATGCACCCTTGACTCTGACCTAACACTCTCTATGTATCTATATCTATGTATGTTTTTAGTATAAAGATTGTACACATGTAAAGATGTATTATCTCAAAAATAGATTTTATGTGCAAAAGGCAAAGGGGAGGATGTGTTGCCTCATAAACTACATCATCATGGTGACACACTGTTTTCTCCTCCAATCAAGGGAGAGAGCAGACTTTAGCCAATAGACTATCTAGAGAGTGCACCTAGGATAATTCAGCTTACCCACCCCTTTATCAAACACATAAATAGAGACAGTTTAGGACCTAGAAAGGACACTGATCCACCCACCATCCCTAATTTTGCAAAGTACTTTGAAGGAGTTCCATCCATACTCCTTGTTCCAGACTCCAAAAACCTTGCAAGCAGAAAGGCTCAGAGCATAGCTGAACCACTTTCAGCTGGGCCTAACTTCCAGAACCCATCCCTCAACATAAAGGGGAAACCAAAGAAGCAGCCAAGCTGTGCTGTAACTGCTTGTCTGTCAAAGAATTATCTTCATAACCAGAAGGGCAGATTAAATCCCAGTCTGGTGCTGTGCTGTGCAGACCAGAGAGCCATTGCAGATCCAGTCCAGTCATGCTGTGCAGTGTAGACCAGAGCGTCTTCCTGTCCAGTCCTGCAGTGTCAAGAGCGCCTTGCTGATCGTTGAACCAGACCAGTCCAGTGTGCCCAGCAGTCTGTCCCAGAAAGTATCCTTGACCAGAATCCCTGAAGGTTCCAATCAAACATTGGTAATGAGTATCCATAGTATAGAATTGTTACTAGCCTATGTACAGCCCATAGCCATCCCTATCCAAATCAAATCTATCTTAGATCCAGAACTGTATTGTTAGAAATCCTTTTTGTCTTGCCTGAACTCTCTCTCTTTTATCTAAAATCTATAACGTGCAAAATAGCTTTTCATTGCACCCGACCTCAAAATTAAGTTTTCAACTTACTTATTGCTCTCAAATCATTGCTAGTGTTTGTCTGATACCATACAATGCGGCTGCCATGAGCATTTGAATAATTCCAGTGAATTAAACCATTTTTAGTGTTTAACCCCATTCATTCAAAGCCAACTTTAAAACAATTTTTGACAGCTTGCCAATCAATTCTGTTTTTCTCTGGTGTTTGCTAGGGGGACATTGGGATTGATACTGTTTGCTTGAATTCTGCATTCCTGAAACCTGTACTCTCTTCTTCTATTTCTTTTTATTGCTTATTGGGGGGATTGAAGAGTGTGCAGGGGGAAATAGTAATCACATTGCCATTTGATTGAACATACACAAAAGTATTATTTCTGTGCTGCATTATTTTTCCTCGTCATTACTCCTTGTGATTAAAGAGATTGTTTAATGTGACATCACCCCATTGTTGATCATACATACATAAATATTTTTTACTTTGCACACCAGCCTGATTCCTGGTTCAGTGTGGCCGGGGGGTGAGGGTGGGTTAAAAGAGAGGGGCGTGATATAAGTGGTACATCGGTCAGAATAAAAGAACTTATAGACACAAATAAATGATTAAGGGTTTCAGTTGTGCATCCCACGCTAGGCATTGACTTAGGTGAAGTGCCAGATTGAAATCACTTTCAAGATTGGGGGCTTGTACGGGATCTCTGAATTAGACTTACCACTTGTGACAGTCTAATACAGCGTGCTAACTGATGGGGTACATAAACCCTGTTGGGCTACCACACTGTGTTACACTGTGAAAAGCACCCCTCAACAGAAACGCTCTAAGGATCTGCTCTGTTTGCAAAATTAAAATAATGTCTGTAAGTCAGAAGGGAAATTAATATTTCCAGAATGGAAAACATAGTGGAAATTAATATGGCAAGGGCACACCTACTGCACAAATCATTTGTCAGGGGTGAATGGACAGGGCAGGATCAGAATGTGTGGTTGCAGGAAATCAAAGAACAGGCCACTGCAACAGGATTACATATATGGCAATATCAGGATCCATTACATATGGCACTGAGTGAACTGTATATGGCCCCTAAGGTAAAAGAAGAGCAAAGTAAGATTGCCAAAATAGCAGCATATCTTTACCTCCACATTGGAGCAATACAGGACAAATATGCCAAAAACCTAGATCTGCTAAACAAGCAACTACAATCATTAGAAAAAGCCCAAACTGATCTAAACTCTGCAGAGCAAAGGCTACAAAAGGGCCATGAATCAGAAAATGAAACCAGGCATTACCTGATAAAAATAAAAGAAGATATGGATATCCTGCAGCAGGAGAATGTAGAGCAGGATACCAAAGTGCTGGCGCTGCAGAAGGAGTGCCAAGAAAGTTTGGACTCTCTACTGCAGAGCCAGAAAAAGCTGGAACAGCAAATACATTTTAATAGGGCATGCACAGAGCTGGTAGTCACCCTGCAAAACCATATAGACCAAGAAAAAGAAGTGAATAACATTTATCAAAGACCTTGACACCCAGACAGAATTTGATGAGGAGCGCCAGAAAGCTGGTGCACTCCAAAAACAAAGAGATGACCTGGCTACACAGAGGGGTACTCTCATTCAGGAAAAGCACACCTTATGCCAGGAGGTCAGTTATTTAAAATATAAGATGGAAGAAAATCACCTGGCCCTTCAGGGACTGGCTAAACTCCAAGATTACACAAAACTGTTAGAACACTCCAGGAGGATGGAAGATGCTCTGGCAAAGAGTGACCAGGCCAGTAAGGACAGGACTCAGGAGGTAACCCTCCTGCAGCAAAAATGTGCCCAATATTCAAAAGTGACACAGGAAGCACAGAGAGACAATGAGGCTCTCTGTGAGAAAAATGACCCGCTCCACAGACAGGTAGCTGTGCAGGAACAACTGATAGAGACTTGCATGGCCTTGATAGATGAACAGAAAGGTCAGGTTCTTGCATGGCAACAGGAATCAGGGGCTGAGAGAGATGAGGGCTGCTGGGAAAGGGAAACACCTGAGCATAACCTCAGGAACCCTAGTACCAGAGGCCTTAATCTCTTCCACTCCATGGACTCTGCCACCCCTATGTCCTCTGGCACTCATGACTTCAATCCAATGAGGAATTTGGGGTTCAGAGATCAGCACCTCCCAGGAATGGATGGGCGGGCATCTGGGTATGGGTTCTCAAGTGCTAGGGCCATATTCTCTTATCAGGGAGACTCCAGTGAGGGGAGGGTCAGAGAAATGGATCCTGTAAAATACCATTTACCCAGAGACCAGATGGTAAAATTTAGTGGGGCATTCCCATGAGAGTAGGCCCACTATGGGCATCCTGAAAACCTCTGACCAGCTAGGACAATGGGGGGGGGGGGTACTCAGCAAATCCTGGAGCAAGGAGGAATCAGAAGACTCCTCCGAGCGCCACTGGACTCAAGAAACTAGGCCCCCACATTCTTCCCAAACTAGCAGAATCTGGGAGAGCCTAGAAGACCAGACAGGCACCTCTGGTAGCAGTGCCTCTGAGTCAGAGGATGAATGGACCAGGGTCACCCGAACCAAAAAAAAACAACAAGGTCAAGAGGGCCTTGCTCAAGGATCCCCTAAAACAAATAAAGGCCATTAGGAGCATCATCACGCCCTATCATAAGAATGCAAAATATTTGGTTTGGGAGCACCTTGAGCTCTTTGAACAATTGATGGATACTTTCCATTTGAAGGACAGCCAAAGCTGTATTCAATATGTAAAGTGGACCTTCTCTCCCGAGTACTCCAGCTTCTTTGTGGGGCTGGAGGATCAGAATCATTCTAGATGGTCCACCTTTAGGGGGGCCATCTTGAAACATTTTTCTGTGCACAGGAATCCTCAGGAGGGTCGCAAGGCAGCCTATAGCTTGCAATGTGGGGAAGATCAGGCCCCACAAGAATTTGTTCAAGAATTGAAGCGTGCCTTTGCGCAGACCACTAGAAGGGTGCGTACTGACAGCAAAGAGTTTGTAAATACTTTCTTCCATGCTCTCCCCAAGTATATCAAAACCCATCTAGTGAGGGACTTTCATGAGAAAAGATCACTAGACTGGGTCATCGAACAAGCCACATGCATTTATGAGGTGCAAAAACCAGTGGAAAAGAAAATAGTTCCAAAAGCCCCAAAACGACCAACAACCCTGCTGCTGCTAAGGTGGCAGAGGTGAAGGTTGCCCCCATTTTAGATTTAGAGATGGGGGCCCAAAAACCTACCTGCACAGAATCATAACAACCCCAAACCCAGAAGGCCCTCGGACCATGCACAAACAGGGAGCCAGGGAAGTAGTCCCACAAATGGGACCCCTAACTCCCCTGACTACATCAGCACACGCCACAAGGGAAATTTACCCATCCTGGGTTATGTGTGTACTCCTCCAGCCCAGGGGGGGATCCAACCAGACAGCAGCTAACCCAGGGAACTTCCATCCTCCCTTCCCCCAGGAGGGCAGGAATTCCCCAAATACCGGACAGAATTTCTTCCCAAGGTACCTGCAAAATATTAACCCCAAAACCATCCATCCTTCTTTCCCCACTTTCCTGTGCCCAGACAACCCAATCCGGGAGAGGGGAGGCCAAGGGTGGAGGGGGACCCAAACTTTCCTAACCCGGGGTATTTTGGGAGAATGGATAGCTACCCTTCCCGGGATCAGCCCAGGGGAGACATGAGGACCCAGTACCAACCAGAGCGGGTGTTCCAACTAGAGCTCCAAAGCAATGACGGGGAAGAACCCTGACAACCCACTGGTTCCCAGGGAGGAGGCACAAGGGGAAGGGGGTGTAAAGCCTTGGAGGAAGCTTCCTTCCCCACTTGTAGAAAGCCCCTGGAAACCCAGGAACCGGAAACAAAATCTCCTGCCTGCAACCCAAGGAGCAGAGGGGGGGTAGGAGAAATAAAGAGCCCAAAAAGACCCTTTTTGAGGAGGAGGTACAAGTCTTCAGGTTTGAAGGAGAAGGGTCCTCACAGGATCCTGGGAAAAGGATCTTCTTCTTCAGAGATGGGGGAACTCCTCCCAAAGAAAAATGGGTCCCAAAGGATTCAAATCCAGACTGGGTAGATGTGGGGACTGAGTTAGCACCGTCCATCATCAAACCCCAGAATCACCAGTATGAAAATCCCCTAGTTCAAACCCATCCTGGTGACCGCATCCAAAAAGGGGGGTGTAAAGCCTTGGAGGAAGCTTCCTTCCCCACTTGTAGAAAGCCCCTGGAAACCCAGGAACCGGAAACAAAATCTCCTGCCTGCAACCCAAGGAGCAGAGGGGGGGTAAGAGAAATAAAGAGCCCAAAAAGACCCTTTTTGAGGAGGAGGTACAAGTCTTCTGGTTTGAAGGAGAAGGGTCCTCACAGGATCCTGGGAAAAGGATCTTCTTCTTCAGAGATGGGGGAACTCCTCCCAAAGAAAAATGGGTCCCAAAGGATTCAAATCCAGACTGGGTAGATGTGGGGACTGAGTTAGCACCATCCATCATCAAACCCCAGAATCACCAGTATGAAAATCCCCTAGTTCAAACCCATCCTGATGACCGCATCCAAAAAGGGGGTGGGGGGGTGCAGCCCAGAACCAGAACCAGGGGAACCCAAAGCTTCCCCCATATCTAGCTGTCACCTTTTTCTTTCAGATTCCCAAGACTCCAACCAGAATCCTGCCCAAATCACCTTCCTGTCAGTGTCCAAAACCAATAAACTAACCTACCAGTTGTCCAAAAATTTACATTATCTTTGCCCCCTTGAGGAAAAGGAGGGAAGATTTTTATGCCCCGGTCCAAATGCAGGGGAAGTGTACAATTCTGGCACTGGTGGACACTGGATCCCAAGCTACCCTTCTGTCAAAAAGGGCCTTTGACCAACTGAATTCAGGAAGGGCGGAGAAATGCCACATTTTTTTCCCCCTCTTCCTGGACAACTTCAGAACTTTGACGGGAAGGAAATTCCCGTCGAGGGGACTGCGGATTTGGACATTAAAATTGGGCAACACAAGGTGAAGCACCCGGTCATAGTTGTGACTCCAGAGGGCACCCCTTGTTTACTAGGGAATGACATCCTGCGTAGATTATCATCCCTCATAGATTGAGTAAACAAGGTCCTCTGGACCCAGACTAGCCGACCAATAAAATTGAAATAGAGTGTCAACCATGTTAGTTTAAACGGCACATGCCACATGGTTGAACAAAAATCTGACCAAGTAGAATTTCACTTCCAGAATAATCAAGTCCTAGACGTGACAGTAATTGCAATAGGACAACAAACTGGTGATAGGGGGTCCTCTCTATTTCTGAAAATCAACCTTCCTTCCAGTCTAAGGTGGCATTCCACACTGGAAGGAAACACTCTGAAATTCTTTACAAATTCACAATCAGAAAATCCCACTCCTATAGTCCAGAAAGATGAGGAATTAGCTCAAAGCCTGGCTGATATTCATAAAATTGGAGAGCAGTTGTTCATCCCTATTCAGTTAAATGAAGGGAAGGACTCTGTTCTCTCCCGAGTGTGTGTGAACAACGGTAAGAGCTTCAACACCGAAGCCATGTTCCGCAAACTCCCAAAAGATCCAGCCATTCCCACATTTAAACTGGTGGACAAATGGGAAATGGATCTGGAAACACCCAATTCCAAACATCTCCTGCCTATCAGGTGTATGCTCACAATTTCCATAGGCAACAAGAGCATAGTCAATAATTGTTGGGTCGAGCAAGATGTCCCAGCCGCAGTTTACGTAGGCAGTGACATTCTCAATCGCTTTGCCATTAGTTTGCACCTAATAAACTTCAAAGCTTGGTCCCGATTAGCGGGTAATCCCATGGGCTTTGATGATCCAGAGAAAGCATTTAGGACAGCTCAACTGCCGCCTTATACAGTTGAAATTCAGATTGGAGAGGAAGTCACCATCCCAGAAAGGACCTGACAATTCTCCCTGGAAGTGAAAGTCAAAAGAGGACAGAAACTGAAAAACCCTGACACCTATATTCATCTCAGTGCTTATTTCCAACAGTAATGGTTGGGGTGAACCCAACACCACTAGTCAACATAGAACATGACACCATTCCAATAGAGGTGGATAACATTGACTTAAAGAATATCACTCTAGCTGCAGGCACCATTATTGGAATGGCGGTTGATGACTGACATTTTTCCATAGATTTAGGTAATGAACTGTTAGGACCAATCCCCAAGGACTGTTTTGACAGTGATAGCGATGATGACACAACACCAGACAGGATCTTCACCCGGCATGGGGGGAATTTCCTGGTGTACACTTCCTGCCCTTATGGCAAGGAAAGATGTGACCTGTGACTTCAGGAGGGATGAGGTGATATTCCAAGTCCGCAAGGACTGCCTTCCCCACCTGAAGCCACCAGTCCAAATCAGCACTTTGACCAGGGACTTCTCCACCCAGCTGGAGGAGGCCGCTGAGATAGCAAAACCAGAAGTCTTTACTGGCTTCAGGCAGATGGTTGAAGTGAGAGTCAACCTAGCTGATGCCTGTGAGACTCTGGAGCAGAAGCGAAAATTGAAACAAGTTTTCTTAGATTTTCAAGATCTCTTTGCGGTGGACTCATATGACTGTGGTCGCACCGACATCCACACAACAACAATATCCACGGACCTTGGCATGACTCCAGTGTTTGTGAAGCAATATTGCTTGCCTCTCGCAGCAATGGAGTCCCTTACTGAAATAATTAAGAACCATGAGACCCGTGGGATAATTTGTCCAGTCCACAGCACGTTCAATAATCCGGTGCTGGGGATTTTGAAGCCAAATGGTCAGTGGAGATTCTGTGCCGACCTAAGGGAGCTTAACAAACGTGTCCATACTTCCCGATGGCCTCTTCCCTACATAGACCAAGGGCTGGCCCAGATCCAAGAGTCACAGGTATTCACTGCAATAGACATGACCAATGGGTACTGGACTGTACCTGTCAGTAGGGAGGACCAATACAAGCTGGCTTTACCTTCAGGGGGCAGCAGTTCACATGAACCCGGACTCTCTTCGGATACATCAACTCTGGCAATGAATTTAACATTTTTCTACTCAAGGCCATGCCCAACCTGGGTGAAAGGGGTAACCTGGCCTATGTAAATGATGTTTTAGTCAAAAGCTCAACTGTGGAGGAACACCTAGCGGAGATGTGTTATGTCCTGACACGGATGATTGCTGCAGAGCAAAACCCTCTTTTCAAAAGGAACAGTGGTGCAGAACCTGTGTACATTTCTTGGGGCATGAGATTACTCCTCAGGGTCTCTGTCCCCAAGAAAAGAAAGTGGAAGCACTCCAGAAAGTAAAAGACCCCACAACTCTGCGGGAACTAAGGAGCCTCCTTCGACTATCTAATTACAGCAGAAAGTTCATTGAGGACTATGCAGAGATCACAAGACCCCTGATCCATCTTTTGAAGGGCAGGTCAAGTGGGAATGGGGTCCAGAACAAGCCGAGGCAGTAAGACAACTCAAAAGAAGCCTTTCACAAGTGCCTTGCTTGGCTTACCCTGTCAAAAACAAGGAGTTCTTTTTGGAGACAGGGTTCTCAAATATATGCTTGACTGCAGTATTATACCAAAAGCATGACAAGGTCAATAAAGTAATATCCTATGCGAGTAAGACTTTATCCTCTGTGGAGGAAAAATTCAACTATTGTGAGAAGGCATTCCTGGCCACGGTGTGGGCATTGAAGAATTACTGCCTGTTTATCCAGGGGGAACACATCATAGTGGAGACTCCACACCAGCTTCTGCGATATCTCCAAAGTGACAGAATCCGAGCCGGAAATGTGAGTAATTCCCGAATTACTTCCTGGATCCTGGCAATGCAAGGCTTTCCTCTGGAGGTCAGATATGGTCAAAACAAGAAGAGTCCCCTCGCGCAATGTCTGGCTGACTTGCATGATTGTGCCAGAGAAAACTGTCTTGAGGACGAAACTCTTAAAATCAAGGACAACATGGAGGCATACCTTAATTCCCCACACAAAGTCTTTGAAGAAGACCAGTGTGAGGGAATGTCCACTGTCTATGTGGATGGATGTTCCTATCATGTTGACAACAACGGGGAAAAAGAACTTGAAGCCGGCGTAGGGAATCCATGGGTGAATGATGCCCCAGAACCCTCCGCTGGGTACAAAATCGGTCCCCAAATTAGTCAAGTGGCAGACTTGATGGCTGTGCATCAAGCCATCCTCACTGCTGTCCAACACCAACTCCACGAACTGGTCATAATCACAGATTCGTATTATGTGCGGAACGGGTTTGTGGAGCACCTGGTTAACTGGAAAACCAGAGGCATGCTATGTGCTAATAACAAACCATTGAAACTTGGGAAATTAATCCAAAATATTGATGATCTGGTCACCTCGAATGGGATGACTATCTACTGGAAAAAGATCAAGGGTCATTCTAAAGTAGTGGGACCAGACAAGGTAGCTGATAAGCTGGCCAAAACCGGAGCCATCCAAGGGGATCTACTTGAGATCGAGTCCCTGTTGGAGGAAATCCAAGTCACTGCTATCACTAGGTCCCAGACAAATGCTCAGAATGAACTCTCAACTGCACAATGGAGTAAGGAGACCCCATATGCTGATTTGATTACGGCTCAAAAAGGGGATCCAATAATTGGTAAGTTTTATCAACACATTGAGGACCCTCCGAAATTTCCCCTGACGGATACCGATTACATTGGGAAAGAGGCCCGCAGAGTGTTAATGAAATGTCCAAAAATGTTCTGAATCCAAGACGGTTTGTTGGTGAGGAGATCCCTAGCTGGCCATGAACAGTGGGTGGTCCCTACCTCATTCCAAAGCCTGAGGCTAAGACCCGCCCATGATGCGGCCACAGCCGGTCATCGGGGGTTTCATACAACACTTGAAATCTTAAGAGAGGTTGCATACTGGCCACACATGGGGCTGGACCTCAACCACTACTTGAAGGGATGTCTTGTGTGTGCACAATTTCAGCCAACATCCCTCACAAACCGTGCGCCTCTCCAAAAGAGGGGGATGAAACTGCCTTGGTCAGATTTACAAGTCGATTTTATCGGGCCCATGATTCGCTCCTCTAGGGGGAACAAGTACACGTTGACTGTGACATGCTTCTTCACTAAATGGGTGGAATGTCTCCCGGCCCCAAACTGCAAGGCAGAAACAGCAGCTGCCCTGATGATCAACCACATCTTCTCACATTTTGGACTACCCCAAAGGATCGAGTCAGACTGAGGTAGTGACTTCACTAGCGAAGTGATGACAAAGATGTGGGAGATACTTGGAGTCAAAAGGAAACTACACATTACCTACCGGCAGCCTCTAGTGGTGAAATTGAGAGAGGCAACAAGACAATTGTGAGCATATTAAAAAAAGTTTGAGGCAGATTCTGGGCCAAGTTGGGACATCAGATTACCTCTTCTCCTGATGGCCATCAGATCTACCACTTCTTCTGCAACAAAAATATCACTGTTTAAGCTGATGACTGAACAAAGGATGGTGCTTCCCCAGCATCTGCTCTACAGAACCCAAGAGTAGACTTTGATCAATGCCTCCACAACTCATGAGTATGTTGTTTTTGTCTATGCTATGCTCAGAGAAATCTAGAAAGATCTGCAGACAGTATGAAGACCCACTATGACCTTACGACTACTAGAAAAGAACACCAAGTAGGAGACTGGGTCTACTTGGACAATTTCCAAAGGAACCAGGCCAAACAGCACTAATTTCTGCCTAGCTGGCGGGGTCCTTTTGAAATTGTAGACAAAATCTCACCAGTCTCCTACAAAATCCGTATCCCCAAAGGCAGTGTGGCAGAGGGGGAAGATAAGTGGGTCCATATCAACCAACTGAAGTGTTGCCATCCTAGGCACGCTCTGCAGCAACTAGAGGATTCATCTGGAAACCCAGAGGGGGACACTCCAGACCCCTAGAATTCCAATGATAAAACTATTCCACCTGTTGAAAATGAGTAGTACATTGCAAATAGAAAAGATTGTCATGATATGTCAAATGTATGCGTCTGCCCCACTACATGAATAGTGGTGGGGAAATGTCTACAAATATGCTCTGTTTTATCATCCTAGAATTTGAAACCATGGATCTTAAGTATCAAGGAGGACCACTCAGGGACCAGAAGGGAAGACGCAAGGGGCCCGGGGCATCGCTCCATACTCTCATCCGGAACCGGCGAGGAGAACATGTCGATCCACCACTGATGGGAGAAGCAGATGAATTTTGCCATTTTGACCAGAAAGGAAAACACTGAACATCCCAATGTCGCGACTTCCCCTTGACGGGCGATCAAATGTCAAATCGTGAGGGGGGTTTGTGGAATGTTTTAACCCACTAGGCTCTGCCCTGCGGCATCCCTGTGTGCTGATGGTGCAGGAACCATCAAAATGGCCGCCAAATCTCTGGGCGTGCCAACACCTATGAAAATTGCACTTTGAAACGGAAAAATGGCTGCCAAATCTACTTTGCCTGTTGTCAGTAGTGAAAGCAGACTCACTGCAGCAACCTGTCACTGGGCTGCCTACTGAGTAAAAATGGAAACTGCATGAAAGGCAGTGCTTTATTGCAAGAAACCCAGAAATAGCTCTTAAATACTTTTTTCTTGGTTGCTGAAAACACAAAATACCGGACCAAAACACCACAAAACATCCAATATCTTTGCTGGGTTTTACCCATCACTTAATTTAAGGAATCATTATGAACACACAATGTCAGGAAAAGCAGAATCTATCATCAAAATATCCACAGTAAAAAGTGTGCTTGCCTGTGGAAATCTGTCAAAATATGGGCGCAGTACCAGCGGCTGCCTTTATGACATCTGTCATTAGTTGCATCAGAAGCTTAAACTTCTGCAATGGAAATCAATGTCTATAAATTTAGTGACCTGCTATCAAAAGTAATATAGGTTGCAACTATTTAATGTTCATGATTTAGAGACTGGAATTAGAGTTCTGGTTGCCAGTTTTGAAATTGCAAGTTTATTTTCAACAAAGAAAAAATTAACAAAGTGATTTTAAAAGTAAGCCTGATGCAAGCCAAAACTACAAAGCAACTCCCCACTGGGCAAGGCACCTTCCTTCTGCTCTCTGGCCCAGGAACTCACATTTAGGTGTTGATTAAGATGGGGGGCACTGGGGCTGCTCCTGGGAGAGACAATGAACCTTCCTTGGCTGAAAGGAAATGCAGATTGTAAGTGTCAACAGTGGCCTCTGCCAGAAGAACAAGGCAGGGATTGCTCTTGAGCTACAAGATGGAGGCCGAGACAGACATTTTTGTTGATTTTCAATGCACAGAAAGCATATTCCTAACAAGACTGATAAAGGACTGTGCGAATTTGTAAACATTTTAGAATTAGTAGCAGTGTGAATGTGATTTTTATGCACATTTTAAGAAGTGCCAGAAATCTGTCCGATGTTCAGGGAAGGCACAGTGAAAATTCTGGTTTTGTAGCAATTGTATTTATGTCAGAAGCATGAAACTTCATACGATTATCCCCAGATATCATGCACACATACAAAATTCTGGAAAAATCAGATGTTGTGTCCCGAAAAGTTGTCAAATCCAACCCCAAGATCTCACAGAAACAAGGATTGGAAGAGGGTTTGCTCCACAAAATTTGTGATCAATGTATGTTATTGCTATAAGGATTGTACACATGTAAATATGTATTATATCAAACATAGATTTTATGTGCAAAAGGCAAAGGGGAGGATGTTGTGCCTCATAAACTACATCATCATGGTGACACACTGTTTTCTCCTCCAATCAAGGGAGAAAGCAGACTTTAGCCAATAGACTACATAGGGGGTACACCTAGGATAATTCAGCTTACCCACCCCTTTATTAAACACATGAATAGAGACAGCTCAGGACCTAGAAAGGACACTGATCCACCCACCATCCCTATTTTGGTGAAGCACTTTGAAGGAGATCCATCCAAACTCCTTGTTCCAGACTCCAAAAACTTTGCAAGCAGAAAAGCTCAGAGCATAGCTGAACCACTTTCAGCTGGGTCTAACTTGCAGAACCGATCCCTCAAATTAAAGGGGAAACCAAATAAGCAGCCAGGCTGTGCTGTAACTGCTTGCCTGCCAAAGAATTATCTTCATAACCAGAAGGGCAGATTAAATCCCAGTATGGTGCCGTGCCGTGCTGTGCTGTGCAGACCAGAGAGCCATTGCAGATCCAGTCCAGTCGTGCTGTGCAGTGTAGACCAGAGCACCTTGCTGTCCAGTCCTGCTGTGCGGTATCCAAAGAGTCTTGCTGATCGTTGAACCAGACCAGTCCGGTTTGCCCAGCAGTCTGTCCCAGAAAGTATCCTTGACCAGAATCCCTGACGGTTCCATTCAAACATTGATGGTGAGCATCCATAGTATAGGATTGTCACTAGCCTATGTACAGCCCATAGCCATCCCTATCCAAATCAAATCTATCTTAGATCCAGAACTGTATTGTTAGAAATCCTTTTTGTCTTGCCTGAACTCTCTCACTCTTATCCTATAGTCCTTCTGTAATAATATTGTTAAAATCATCTTTGCGCTGATATATTTTCTGAAGAAGGCAAGCGTCTCAGCGGGCAAAAACCATTCAGAGACGTCCTGGTATGGTGGCTGTGCTGTCGTGTAGTTTGCAACTTCATAGTCCATCCCTAGTGTAAAGAAACCTTGTTTGTATTTTAAAAGCGCATCTTGTTTTACATTTTTGCCTCGATCTGAAAAAAATGACCTCCATGAAAACGTCAATAACTTCTTCATATTTTATGCTATAAGCAAGAAATGTAAGTGTCCACTTGACGCTAACATCCTAAGCTTTCTAAAGAACCCAAAACCGCATCTCAACTCCTTATAGTTATTCCCTAATCGCGCTTACCGCGCGTGGAAAAGTTTGCCTCAAATTTTTCGTTCGTCTAAAATGTATAACGTGTAAAATAGATTTTCATTGCTCAAAATTAAGTTTTCAACTTGCTTATTGCTCTTAAATCATTGCTAGTGTTTGTCTGATACCATACAAAGCGGCTCCCATGAGAATTTCAATAATGTCAGTGAATTAAACCATTTTTAGTGTTTTACCCCATGCATTCAAAGCCAACTTTAAAACCATTTTTGATAGTTTGCCAATCAATTCTGTTTTTCTCTGGTGTTTGTGAGGGGGAAGTTGGGATTGATACTATTTGCTTCAATTCTGCATTCCTGAAACCTGTACTCTCTCCTTCTATTTCTTTATATTGCATATTGGGGGGATTGAAGAGTGTGCAGGGGGAAATAGTAATCACATTGCCATTTGATTGAACATACACAAATGAATTATGTCAGTGCTGCATTATTTTTCCTCATCATTACTCCTTGTGATTAAAGAGATTGTTTAGTGCGACATCACCCCATTGGTGATCAATGTTACCCATTAAAATAGTGATATATATATATATATATATATATATATATTTCTTTTTTATATATATATATATATATATATATTAATATATATATATATATATTCAGTGAAAAAACTTTGTTAAAGGGACGTTATGGTTAAGTTGCGCTGCTAAAAACGTATGAAATTCAGTGAAAAAAACTTTGTTAAAGGGACGTTATGGTTCAAAGTAAAACCGAAAAACCCCTGAAATTCGGGAGTTATGGTAAGATAAGCAACCAAAACTCGCGCCACCAAGCACTGCTAACACAAACACCCAGGACATCAAAGATGACATCACAAATGGCATTGATGACATCACTGATGACATCATATGGCTGGCTCTCCCTTTTTTTCCTTTACTGACATATCTAAGCCACATAGTTTTCTTCAGTAACAGTCAGGAAGTAAAAATTGAAAAGGTACTATATTTGTAGACTTAGGATGAAGTCAAATCATATGAAACATATACATAGCGGAAGAAACAGGCTTGAAAGAGAGCAATACTTTCTGTGCATGAAGATAATCATTAGGGTTATCAGCACTTTCTCATAGTTTTATTTTTATTACTCTACCTTCCCTGTATATGCTCATATTTGTATACATTATACTCACTCTCCTTTCCTTTGGGTGCAGTCACATCATGTGATACACATACATATGGTAAGTAGCATCTTTGAAACAGAGCAATAGTTTCTCTGCATAAAGACAATCAGTTAGGTTATGAACTCTTTCTGCTACTACTTCTGCTTTTTTGTTTACTTTACTGTCCCTGTATATACTCATATTTGAATGTGTTGTTGTCTCTTTGTGTTTTGTCTGTAATAATTATGTATTAAGTGGGTTTTATTATCTACTTATTACATGTTTCACAGTACGCAAAACTCTAATAAGAAAGCAGTTATCATTTCACTATTCAACATGGCAAGATTATGAATATGGCACCTTCATCATGTATGCTGCACACACTGCCAATGTTTCTGCATGAGTAGCTTAGTGTACTGGATAGAACTTCATAATATAATCCTATTTATATCAATGCATTGCTTAATTTGCTTAATGCACTAATTAGCTCATGATATTAATCCCAATGATCCTTGACAGTTTTTGGTCAGCATTATAAGAATCCCTTGTACAGAGTTTTTATGAAAAGTAAATGCACATGTGATGTCATCAGTGATGTCATCAATGAAATGTGTGATGTCATCTTTGATGTCCTGGGTGTTAGTGTTAGCAGTGCACGGTGGTGCGAGTTATGGTTGCTTATCTTACCATAACTGCCGAATTTCAGGGGTTTTTCTGTTTTACTTTGAACCATAACGTCCCTTTAACAAAGTTTTTTCACTGAATTTCATAGGTTTTTCGTAGCGCAACTTAACCATAACGTCCCTTTAACAAAGTTTTTTCACTGAATTTCATAGGTTTTTAGTAGCACAACTTAACCATAATATCCCTGACTTCATATGCATGTAACATAGAACATACTGAACCCCAACATAGTGATTTTGATGTCCGCGGACTACTGCCATGTCCGCGGACATATCGAGAATCTGAACGTGGTGAATGCAAATTTAAATAGTGTGCCCCATTTACCCTTTGAAGTTGGCTCTGAAAAGAGCCATTTTTTGGGGGGGTTTTTTACAGATGCTTGACAGACACCTGTTATTTTGTATTTTTTTTCTTGTTTTTTTTTCTTACTTTACTTCTAAAATCTTCAAATCACCTTCTCCAAAGCAACCCTTACATTCCAATATAGAAAGGCATTTCCTGTAAAAGATAAAGAGATGCCATCTTCTTTAAAATTAACAGTATTACTGGCATCAATATTCTCATTATTACAGAAGAACATACCAGCTCTAAGCATGAAGGCACACATGCCTCGGTTGATGACACACCTAGCAATGTTTTGCTGAGGACAAAAAACTGAACTATTGTCCCATATTGCCCTAGGTAGTAATCCAGAAAAAATTAATTTTGCATTTGGAAGGATCTTCATTACGGCTTGAACCAAGCGTTCCAAATCAGCCATCAAAGTAGGGGCACTGACGTTGCTCAAATGGAAAGCATCATAGTGCAAAACTACCACATGCGGACTGTTCATCGTGGCCATATCCTCACAAACTTGTACAATTCCCTGTACATTGCAATCAGGCACAGTGCTCCACATCACCTCCACTCCTTTCACATCAAAGTTCTTTTCAACATGCCTGCATCAAGCGTACTGTTGTAAACCGCAAACATATCTCCAAGCACCAACACCCTGACTTTCTCTACTTCTGCCATCTTCACCACACACAGTCTCTTTCAACACAAATCCACAACCTCGACATCTGATGGGTAATACGTACAGTCTTCTTTCCATGTTGGATTTGCTGGAAAACCCCGGATGTAGCACGCCCTGTCCACGGACAGCCGCGGTCTCCGCGGACCGCGTAACTCTTCGACACTCCTTCTACCATTTCCACTTTACTCTCTGTGCCATTCCCTCATTGCATACAGCTAAGCAGTCACACAATACGAAGAACGTCCTCAGAACACCTCCATTTTGTTTATTTTTGAACATTTCAGGACAATTATCATTTCATTATTCAACATATTGACATTACAAATATTATACTTTCATCTTGTACGCTGCACACAATGCTATGTTTCTCCATTAGTAGCTCAGTATACTAGATAGAACCCCATAATACAATGCTATTTATATCAATGCATCGTTCAAAGCACTAATTACGGTATGATATTTATTGCATGATCCTTGACACTTTTTTCGCAACATTATAATAAAAATCCCTAGTACACAAATTTCATGAAAAGTAAATGCACATGTGATGTCATCAGTGATGTCATCAATGACATTTGCAATGTCATCTTTGATGTCCTGGGTGTTAGTCTTAGCACTGCACGGTGGTGGCGCGAGTTATGGTTGCTTAGCTTACCATAACTCGCGAATTTCAGGGGTTTTTCGGCTTTACTTGGAACCATAACATCCCTTAAACAAACTTTTTTTATTAGCACGCAAACAATATACAAAGATGTAGTGTAAACAGAAAGTTCTTACAGATGGCTTTACACAGAATGTTGCAAAGTAAGCATTTATGCTCGTTCACAGTGAAGGTCAGCTGCTTTCATTTTTTTCTCGCGGCCCGGAGTGGTCCACGACTCCCAGTATAAGGTTCTATTTTTCTTTTACCTTGACAGACAGAGATTGTGCTGAAAGACTTCTTTTGAAGAAGTGTAGCAAAAACGTAAGACACAATAAAGATGAAATTTCTGAAATGAAACCACTTTTGTATATTATATCACTTTGAGAAAGATCGTTGGCACACGCGGAGTCGTATTTGGGACTGCACTACACTTGGACAATGGAAAATGCATTTATAATGTAAGTAACCCATTAGATTATTTTATACCGGAATATAATAACAATAGCGTGGCATTAAAGCCCGGTCAAGTTGTACTTGTTCGTTCAATGTGGTATATTGTTTTCTACTGCGCACTATCACCGCCAAATTGATCCCCTGTGGTTTAGAGGGCTCTGAAAAAGGCAGACGACACAGGAAGGGTTAATAGAAATAATTTAACTGGTCTGTAGCCTGTCAAGCGCTCTGCTCGCTGTGCCACTTCACTGTAGCTGGTCAAGTGGCACAGCGAGTAGAGCGCTCGCTTTGACATCCGTGCACAGTCTTGCTAACGCAGGTTCGAATACCGGCACGGCCAAAGTCAGCCTTTCATCCTTCCGTGGTCGATAAATGAGCACCACACACTGTGGGTAATAATAAGCAGCGCTGAGATACCTGACGGTTCTTAGCACTATATAAATGCGAAAATATTATTATTTTATTATTAACATACTCTGTTGCACTATCTTCGCTAGCAAATAGTTTCACGCCCTAATAAATAAAATGAATATTTTTAATAAAGATAGGCTGGTGAGACTAATTTATGTTTTTTAAAACAGGTATGTTGCCCCATTTTGCCAATGTCACGATTTTCAGACTCCAGCGGATGGATTGTTCAACTGCCAGGTGCAGCTCCATGTAAGCAACTTCATGACCCTCACCATTTTATGGGACAATCGCCAAGGACCAATATGCCCTTACGCAGTACTAGCGGCTAGAAGCAACATACCAACCGTTATGGTGGTCTAATGCCTCGTTGTTGGAGCAACCTTCCGATTATCAGTGCAAACATTTACTGCTTTTATCATAAACCAACAGCCTATCTACCGCAAAGGAACAGTGCGTGGCTCAAAATAAACTTTTGCTGATCGACAGCAGAGACAATTGCAAATCGCGGAATATTCACTAAACATTTCATATGAAATAAATGTACTTTACCAAATGTACAATCCTGCTGTTTACTTTTAAACCACAGTTTCATATTCCGAATTGTGGCGCACTGTGTTCTAAGCTGATCTAACACCCTCTGTACCGCAAAGGAACATCGCGTGGCTCAACATGAACTTTTGCGGATCACTAACAAAGACAAATGCAAATCGCTGAATATTCTCTAAACATTTGATGTCAAATAAATGTACTTTACAAAATTTACAATCTTGCTGTTTGCTTTTAAATCACAGTTTTATATTCCGAATGGTGGCGCGCTGTGTTGTGACATAATGTGTGTTGTCTTCCGGGTTCTGTGTAAAGTCACGCAGGACTGGAGACGACTGGGCGCGTTTGATGACGCACCCTGTAACGTCACGGAGAGAGGCGGGGAATATGAATGCTTTCATAATGTCAGGCTTAGGGGCGGGAGATATGATTTAGTGTTGCAAAAGCAAGTCAGCCAGGTCAATAGCGCCAGTCATAGGATTATCACATAATGTCGGCGCACACCAGCCTGATTTATCGTTTCTTTAGTGGGCAAAAAGTCGGGTGAGGCCCATAGGAAATTGTACTATCAGCGGACAAAAGGAGGGTTCGTAGAACACTTTCAATCTGACAACGAACAATACAAACAATGTTCTCAGAACACCCCCAGTTTGTGTATTTACGAACATTTAAATACACCGCAAGTGTTTTTAGCTCAATTTTACCTTCCTTGCGAACAAAAAGGACACATACTCCGTCCTCTGAACACCCTACCATTTAGTTTTTTTACAAAATGTCAGAACAGCCGTGTTCTCCGCGGACAAATCGAACACAACAAAAGCGTATAGCACATAAAAAAACAAAACATTGAACCTATCTCATACTTCCCCACCCTCCCCAAACATTCTTACACACCAACACACTCCACTAAATACAATTTTTAATCCAAGTTTCACCACGCTGTCCGCGGTCGACAGCAAATACAAGATGGCG
The DNA here is from genome assembly GCF_040938575.1 of Ambystoma mexicanum. NCBI lineage: Eukaryota > Metazoa > Chordata > Amphibia > Caudata > Ambystomatidae > Ambystoma > Ambystoma mexicanum. The sequence continues at coordinate 1,123,035,515 of NC_090936.1, read as the reverse complement.
GGCGCCACAGAAAATCTGACGCGCTCCACGCCCCATGCCGTCCAATCAGCGACCACGTCACATGTCTGCGGATATGACGCAAGCCCATGGGCCAATCGGGTGCTGTCCACGGAGCGAACAGGAAAGTCCGTCCGCGAAGCGAACACAGATATCACTAATTTTTTTGCCTTACATTTTGGTCATTTTAAAAAAAAATACTGGACGGATTTACACCAAATTTGCAAAAGCACGCATTTGGGACCAAGCCACCGCTCCTGCCGCAAATTTGGTATAAATCCGTCCGGCGGTTCAGGCTGTAGCCGTGCGCAAAGTTTTTTCCCATTATGTCTATAGGAAAAAACAAAAGTTTTGGGATCCCCCCTATAACTTTGTCCCCCTTAGACCAAACCTCTCCAAACTTTGCAAAAAACACTGGGCCATGTACTTTTTTTGCAAAGTTTGGTGAGGATTCATCCAGAGGGAGCGAAGTTATAAGCCACCCAAAAAGTGCTCTTCCTATGGAAACACCAACTTAACCATAACTACATGGACGCTGCCGCGTCCATGTAATATATATATATATATATACTGTGCAATACATAAATAAATATTTTTAACTTTGCAAACCAGCCTGATTCCTGGTTCAGTGCGACCGGGGGGGGGGGTTAAAAGAGAGGGGCGTGATATAAGTGGTACATCGTTCAGAATAAAGAACTTATAGACAACAATAAATAATTAAGTGTTTCAGTTGTGCATCCCACGCTAGGTATTGACTTAGGTGAATTGCCAGATTGAAATCATTTACAAAACATATACTTGAATATATCTGCTGCAACAGAGGATGCATACAAAATACTTTTAATGCTTGCTTAATACAGAAACGTAACAGCTAAAAGCAGACATTTTGGATATGCTCAAATGAATGGAGAGCTTGAAGGAGCATCAAAGCTGCAGGAAAAAGAACTCACTGAATTAGCTAAAAAGTAGTTCGAGCGCAGAGTTCAGTCTGCAGCAGTCTGGGTCGAGAGAGGAGCTGAAGCTACTGGTGCTGTGGAACAACTTTCTGTGCGTTTTGTACTTTGTGCTGCTGGGCAAGTGTTCCTTTAAGGAAAACAACATCCACTCCCCTTAAAAACTAGGAGGCCTCGACCCGCAGGGCAGCTGAGACAGCCGAGGAACAAGAGGCGGGCGTTGCCCAGACGAACAACGGAACAGAGAAGTTGCACGCCAACAAAATCATGGAGACAACATCAAACGTGATCGAGGTGAACATAACGGCTTTTCAGTCACCCTTCGATGTAACTGACATCGAGCTACGGAGATAGAAGTACCTTCACACCACATTGATACAAGTCTTGTGAAATTTACTTTTCCAGATAAAGGGCAAGATCCCTGCACAAGCTTGATAAACACAGCGACCATCACAAATAGCGCAGGAGCCAAGCTTTTTGCTGCAGGGTCTCTCCTCAAAGCGGTGAAACAAACAAATGTACACAAACTAAACACAGATGCTATGGAGAGCGGATTGAAACGAACTCTGACGAATGCCACGTTTAACGCACGGAGCACACCACATAAATCCATACGAACGACATGCCCACAAACGGCGATACCTCAGATCAGAGCTCCAAAACCACATATGTATGAAGTGGATCTGGCCGGACGCGAAGCTCCGCTCACTGAACGTCTCAAAGCAGACTTTGAAACAATGAAGGAACGCATGTCTGAGACCTTCACAAATAACAACAAAACAAAACCTTCGAGCCTGCCAACTGCGAAATCGCTGATGGAAGTTAGGCGCTGCGCGCAATACAATCCACATTTCAACACTACAGCTCAACCGCACATCGATGAGCCAACTGAAAGTGAGGATCCGGGCGTCACTCGTCCGGCCAGACCGGTCACACAGACCTTGACCATCAACAACCGAGACAACGGACCCCCCCAAAAGACCCTCGAGAAGATGATAAGTGCAAGGCCCCCGTCCCACTGCTCCACTCCAAAAACACAACATGACTTGAATGGTGGTCCCAAGCGGACAAACGAAATCACAGATCGTGTAGCACAAGGAGACATCGAACCGAGCAATTCAAGCGACGAAAATAACTCAATGCACGGCCACATGGAGATTTACTCGACATCGAAATCAAACTTGTCGGCAGCAGCCGCCATACAGATTCACAACAATGTCTTGGCTGCAACTTCACTTGCATTAATCCCGTTCACCAAGCTCTACGAAAATCTGCATGAAACGGTACAAAACAATGGGGCGATACTGGGCCAACTGAACGAAAAGTTAACAAAAATGGAAAGCATGAATACAATGCTGCAAGAACGCCTCAACAAGGAAGCCGAAACCTCTACATTGTGGCTTAACAGACTGAATGAAATAACAGTCCAAGACATTCTAGAAAAAAAAAAAACTGATGGAAACCATGATCGAATGTATGAACCAAGTGATCAAAACCAAGAGCAATCCAAAAAAGGTCCATGAACAAAGCCCCAATGATAACAACGTGACAAAATGGGCACAATTGCCTTCTGATCCCAAAAGGATGGACCTCAAGAGCAACGCTGACCAACAAGCTGGGGTTAGGGAATACCTGAGGACCTTAGACGAAAACACGACTCCCCCAGGCAAACCCTCAAATAACCTGCTTACCGCTGAGAGTCACTGCACTCACCCCACTGAGACTAAACAAGTCAGTAACATCGAAGGTGCAGCTCCCGTTTCAGCTACAAGTGACAAGCCAGAAGAAGCGACTAATAAAGATTGCCGCCAAAAGAATCAAACACCACAATCTCCGGCCATAGCACATTGCTCATTACCAAAAATGTCATTCGGAATATTCACTGGACTTGCAAAAACCCTGACGACTGCAAATTCCAAGCAGAGTGTGCAAGGAGCAAGTTGCTGCCCTACAGTCAAGAGAAAAGAGAAAAAGAAACATTGTGCGCCGAACAAACAAACCAGCAATTCAAAGAAATGTATAAGAAACTTAACCACACCTGTTAAATCAGGGCTATTAGAAAGGGAAAAAAAAGGCGAGTCATCAAAACCAAGAAAATCGGAAGCGACGAAAAATGCTGAACTCACAATGTCTAAACCACAGAAAATAAATCCCAAAAAACACCAAAGATTGGATTCGGACACACAATCGATTCAATCTGTGTCATCATCTGAAGACCTATGCAACCTTTCGACCTACGACGACGACTATGGGGACGAACACAGCCTAGAGGAACGAGCGGCTAGTCCGACACATCTCAATGCACTGGAACTTGAGGGCAAAAATGCCTCTAAGAAAAAAACAAATCCCTGGCTGGTAAAAATGCAGAATGGAACAAACTCTGATGGCGAGAGTGCCGTGAAGAAAAGACCAGGAAATTCGGGGAGAGGCCTAGGAAAGGATAGTCACACAGCCTCACAAACTGAGATGAAAGAAAGCCAACGATTCGCGGACTCAGATTCGAAACCAAAAAAACAAGCGAAATTGAATCCCAAACTGGCAGCAGCGCAGAGACAGAAGGAGCTAAGCCATGTCGAACAGAAAATGAAGGCGGACCTCAAGCCACCAGCCTCAAAAATCCTCATCGCGAATGTATTCGAAGATGACAACGATGTCAACCTAAACAGAGGAAATGTCATGCGACTTTTACACTCACTACCGGCTCTAAGAACGGTGTCTTCCCATGACATTTTAATAGTTGAATACATTTCGGAAGCACATGCAGACAGAGTCCATCTCCATATAAAATCGCACGCTGTACGAAAGACCATACTGGCTTCAAAAGAGAATCTCCTGCTGCTTGGCTTTGAGGTCTCGTAAGTATGGACGGAAAAACTCAACAATCAACCCAAAAACAGAGCAAACAACATGAACGAGTCAGGCCATACAAAGCGCAGGGATGAGTTAAGACAACTTCTAACGACAACACCAAACCTACAACAGTCGAGAGATAAAGGGAAAACTCGAAGGAGCAATCATTAGCTAATCCAGAGTGTTGAAAGCAATTGGTCGACACTGATATCTTGGAACACACGAGGATTTCATCATCTTTACGATGACTTTCCAGTGGACCTAAGTAACAACTTCGGAATCTGTCTCCAAGAAACATGTCTGAGGAGCCCGCCGGTGAAAGATGGCTATGTGACTTTGTTAAACCCTGCAGGAAAAAATGCACAAGGTCGCCCGTTCTCAGGACTCATAACAATGATAAAAATTGGAATCAATTGGGAAGTGCTTGAAGCTGAGAACCCAAACATCTTTGTGCAAAGCACGCTGTTACAACACCACACTGAAAAAACCTCTAAAAAACACGTTTTAGTCAACGTGTACTGTAACCCCGCTCAGATAACCAGTGAAAAATTTGTGTCATCGGTAATGGCACTCATAGACAAACATCAACAAACTGATCGCGAAATCTCCATCATTGTCTGTGGTGATATGAATGCAACCTGGTTCAACCCAAATGGGACCCGAATAAAAGAACCCAAGAAGAAAAGGTCACCTCACCTGTCAAGAAGTGCACTATGGTCAATCGAAATGGACACTCGCGATTGCGATATGGCAAATGGACAGGTAGAAGGTGATCTACCACCAAAGAACACCTGGCACAGCATGGGCCACAAGAAAATCTTGGATTATATATGGTTATCTAGACACTCTTGGCATGAAATCATGAACCTGAGAATAATCGAGACAACTAACAGCGATCACAACGTCCTAGTTCTGGCCATGACCTTACCCTCGAAAAAACATACCACGAGAATGGTCCAGAGTCTCGAGGTAAACAACGGGCAAAATAGATTAAGATTAAACAGTAAACAAATAACTACACTGACCAAGAACTTCCAAAACTTGACCATGCTTGACGAAACGGCTCTAAATTATCGCTCGCTTCTACCTCGCACCAATAAAGGATCCCTCCTGAAGATACATTCAAATAAAACTCACATCCATGCTTGGAGCACTAAAGTTATCGAAGAAAAAAAGAAGACACAAAAAGAAATTCGTAAACTGAAATTACAAGGAGGCCTGGACACATTCGTAAAGATAAAACAACGGAAGCAAAAATACCGCAATTGGGCGAAAGCCTTTGCCTTCCTTCGCGATCAAGAACGAGGCGAAGCAATGTTGAGACTTATTAAATCGAATAACTGTAGAGAGATCTGACAAATCATAAACAAATGCTCCAGAAATCATGCGGACATAATGGCCAGTGGGGTCACGGAAAGTGACTGGAAAAACCACTTCAATAGAGTGTTTACGAACGAAAACAGCATCCCGATCCTCGCACGTGAAGTAGCGGAAGTTGAATGGGACTGCAACGAGAAAGCCGAAGACATATCCACGGCAATCACGAAGCTGAACAACTCACGCGCGGCCAGGCCTGATGGCATCACCAATGTGATGCTGAAAGCCAACAGAGACGAATGGTCAAACTTCATCACCAAACAATTCGCAAGGATCGCAGAATATAAAAGAATACCACACTCATGGACCACGGCCATTATAGTTCCAATTTTCAAGAAGGGCAATCGGGCCGATCCTGCCAACTATCGGCCGATTGCCCTACTAGATACATTTGGCAAGATATTTGCGAGCTTCCTACAAAAGAAACTATCAGCATGGGCAGAAATGAAGAAAATCAACAATTGCCGTCAAACTGGTTTCACCAAGGGAGTCGGAACAGAAATCAATCTGACCCTGGTAAACATACTAAAACTGGACTGTCTAGAAAAAAGGTCAAAGTTATTCATAGCCTTTAACGATATGCATCAACCATTTGACGCTATAAATCGTGAAAAACTATGGCAGAAACTAACAACTTGGGGGTGCCCAGAGAATTTATTACAACCTATAAAAGCACTCCACACAATGACATCAATTCAGATAAGATTAAATGAAAAAGGACTCCTCTCAGAAGCCGTGAGCACTCAAAAGGGAGTGAAGCAAGGTTGTCCGCTTGCAGCTTGCTTGTTCAAACTATTCATTGCAGACGTGCCCTTGGCACTGAGTAATGTGAAGTGCTTTCCACCAAAAATAAATGGACACCACATCAATTGCATAACTTATGCTGACGATATAGTCCTAGTTGATAAAACCCAGATAGGACTGCAACGTCTACTGACACAACTTTAACACTACATGACCATCAATGAATTAAAGATAAATGTTACCAAAACGAAAATTATGCAGATCAGAGCAGTAAAAGGTAACAAAAACAAAAACATTCAGTGGAAGATTGCAGACACACCGATTGATGAAATTGAAGAAATCAGATACCTAGGGGTAACTATCAACAAATCAATACAGGAATGGAGCTTGGCACAAGATATTGCACAACATATGAAAACGTTGGCAATACAAGGCAGACGCATTCACAACCTTTATGGCAAATTCTCACTAATTCCAGTAAGAACGTTTTACCACCAAAAGGTAATACCAGCTATCACCTACGGGTCCGAGACAGGGTGGAACCTGGACCTTCGAATTTGGGCAAAACTTGAAAGTTTATTTTGAAAGAGGGTGTTGCAGCTACCAAAATATATATCGATGATCGCCATCAGACACGAGCTAGCCCTAGACAAACTATATTCAAATGTGCTCTGGAAGTCGTTAGCTCTGCTACGAAAGATGCACATGCCAACACCAGAACCAGCCTACGAAATAATCGCGATAAGCAACTGTCAACACCATACAGGCTTAACACAGAAATGGACACAAGGAGTAAAGGCGATAATGCAAGCAGCTGATATAAAAATAGAGTTGTTGCTGGCACAACCACAAACTGCAAAACGAAAACTGCAAGAATGGTCATGGATGAAAAATCTGGAAAAGCTAGAAGGCCTAACAACCTCTCCAAAACTCGGACACACAAAAAATAAATTAAACGTAATGCCAAGATATCTGGTGCAATTTCCTTCCCGATATCACCGCGATAGATTTCTTCAACTCAGATTAAATGCCATCAAGACTAAAGAAATGTTATTCATGAGACATGATCAGGCAACCACAGACAACCTATGCAGACACTATGGGATCGAAATAGAATCAACAAGACACTTAATAACAGAATGCTTGATGCTCAAAGACTTACGAACTCTCCATTTAGGAAAGTTTGCACCGTTGAACATGAACACGGACGATTGGTGGCTTTGAATATTAAGTGGAAGCTCCGTCCACCTATCATGTTCAGTGATAAACTTTATAGACACAGTGTTGTGCTTATGAGGACGAGAAAGCTAAATCAAAAAGAAAGGAGTCGAATACGACCTGATCAACTTGGCCCAAGAGTACATGGAAAGAAAATGTGAATAATAATGATAGGATGCAAAAGTTTTGTAATAAAAGTTTGTAATAAACTACATGTTACAATAAAAAAAGAAATAAAAAAAAATAAAAAAACGTAGAGATGAACAAATTGGACAGTACCTGCACAGCATGCCAAGGTTATTAAAGAAAAGGGAGCTGTGGGCTGGTGGATGAGATAAACTATTCCCAAGCACAGACATACAGCTCTTAGATTAAAGAAAGAAAGAGACAACCCTCAAGGCCCATGAGCTCATTAAATAAGACTAATACTGAGAGAGAAGTTGCCCAAACAAGTCTCCAGTGCACAGTGTAGGTTACAGCAGCCAGAGTAAAATAGGTTAAAATCCTGGTAAAAGCTGAACATAATAATTCAAAACATGATCACCTCACAAGTGACCTAGATTCGGAGAACAAGGCTGTTCATTAGCTCCAGGCACAGAGAAACCAAGACCTTCACTCTCTCCAAATTCTCAGAATAAAAGATACAAGATAGAACCCAGTTCAAAGCAGAAGCCCTGGCTCGTGGCCTAGGAAATCAGAGATGGTGGGTTACAATTAGGAAAGGCGGCACCCGGATGTCATCCCCCTGCCATAAAATATTGCTCATGTGCTGATGACCTGCCAAGGAATCAAGGTTGGTGCAGTCAATTCCAACCAATCAATGTTCTCAAATGGTGTTGTTTTGCAACAGTTGCATTAACCAATTAAGTAGTGTATAGATGACATGTATTCACCATTATCAATCTAGAGGTGGTCCTAGGTGGAGCCATGAGATAGAGTAAAACCAATCAGAATATCAACTCCTATAGAGTTTATACTTATATGATACCACTAAACCCATCCCACAATCTCATAGGTTTTACTAACCCAGATAACATTGCGACATCGGAAGTGATGTATTTTTGCCTTTTTAAACTGTTGTTTTTCCACTGTGAAACTAGAGAGCTGTGTGACTTGTTTGCTTAACTGCTTCCCCTTTTTTACAATTGTTGAATGAAACAGGCCTTATCATTCACACTGCCTCTTCTGTTTTTGTGCTTGGGATTTCCTGGCCAACCTGATCTGCACGGGGCTTAGACTCCGGGCTGCTCCATTACATATGGTAGCAGAGCCAGGATGATTGGCCAGAACCCCCCGGAAGGTGGAGTCTTTTCTGTCATGAGCCTGCGGACTGAGAAGTAACACATGGAGACCGGAGAATCACTTGTGAACTTTGAGAGGTTTGTCAGGAGCCCCCTTGGGAAAACCCCTGGCCGGATACCCGTGGAGGTGCCCTGCAGGGCAAAGGGGAGCAACCTGTTGAGGGAGCACCGATACCGGAGGCATTGGCTGGCCCACAGAGAATGTAAGTATAAGAGCATTGTAGTGACAAATGCAGGTGGGAGGGAATTGTTTGTATAAAGTGGACAAATTGACAACAGGAATGACGCTAGCAATCAGGGACATAAAGAACTTGCTTGCCACTACCATTGGTGAGCTGGCTGATGACATATGGAGAAGGGTGGGATACCCTGGGGTGACTGCACAAAATACAGCCCATGATGGAGTACCATTTAATAACTGCAGGGCAGATGTAAGGGGGGCACGCCGAGTACAGTACTCAGACACATCAGACATGAGTGCGAACATGACATACAAGATGCGTGAAGATGAAGACCCTGTTGCATAAATTGAAGATGTTCAAGAGTGATGGCGTCTTGAGATGATGGAACTGTTGGACAAAAATGTGTCAATAGTTTTCACATATTATGTCAAGCGCTACCGGAACCAGTGCAAAGTCAATTGTAAAAACTAGTAGAGATGGAAGCAAAACCATGGCCTAAGATACAATTGACCATATTCCATCATCATTGCCAATTATTACAAGAAATGTATAGAAAGAAACTTGAAGAAAGAAAGAAAGACAGAGCAAAGTTAGTGGTGGAGATAATTATTTCAAAGTATCAATGGAAGGAGCAATGTTGACAAGCTGAGGGGGAGTGGTTACACCAGAAGTGCATCAAGGACAGCCAATGGCTAGAGGGAATGTTGCAGGAAGGGGGGAGTATAATTATTGGCCGTGAGGAAGAGGGTTTGCCTCACAAGGGAGAGGGGTTGGACCTCAGGTTCTGCAAGGAGGAGGAGGGTTTATCGGGGGAAAGCCATGACCTCTGGCACTCCCACAGCAGTGCTGGAAATGTGTGAAGACGGGATACATGACACAAGTGTGTAGAAGTGGGGGAAGGATGCAACAAAATTGGCAGGGTCCAAGAGGGGTGACAGCATATCCTCGGCCCTATAGCATAGAGCCACTAGAACATGATGTCCAAGATCACATGCAATATCTGACACCTGTGCCACAAATACAACATGTACAACAGCCGAAAATGCAGACACAACAGCCACTACAGATACAGTAAGTGCTGATACAAACAGAAACGTGCATAGCAGAGCCGATATAGGAGGGAGACAATATACATGACTGTGCAAAGTACCCTGAATGTTATGATGACATACCCAATGTCAGAGAAAATGCTCTCAGGGGGGAATACACTTTATTGGCGGTTCATCGACTATCAACCAGGACTCAGAGGAAAGGCCCACTGGGACCACAGTAGTAAAACTGAAACTGGATGGCAAATTTGAGGTAGTGGTGAGAGCGAGATGCCCCTACTTTTTTCAGCGCCAGCAGACAAGCTAGTACCACTCATTGTAACCCTTAACATGCATGAGGATGAAGAGATGACAGTGTACTCAGGCTCCACCTATGTGACGACAACAGTGCATGTAGGACTGCCAGGTTGGAAAAGGTGGGACTTCCTGCATGCAGATGGCACACCAGCTCCATTATTGGACAGGTTCCAAGCCGCACTACAATTCCTTGCAGCAATGAGGCCACAGACACAGAAGTATCTGAATTTGACACATCACCTAATACACATATGAGAGTGTGTAGCATGATGATGAAAGAGGTGTTTAATTCTCTTCCGTAACCAAAATAATTGAACTGCAGGGACGTGCACCATAGGAAGAGCAAGAACTGTGGAAGAGGAGTGGGTGCTCCTTATCCCCTACTACTGCAATGCGGCGGCAGAACAGCATTGGTAAACCAGTCATGGCCCTTGCATTCATGAATATAGCATTAGATCCGCTCCAGCATCCTGCACATTCAACACGAGAAAATCATGCAGCCTTGATTTCAGAGCATTGTTTTTTCTTAATTTTGCTCAGCATGTTGCCACTGTTATAGTAAAATGCACAGTGTGCCAGAAATTTACTTTAGGGCATACACTGAAAGTAGTGAGAGGAGCAATAGCCTGTCCTAATAGGCCTTTCCAACATTTGCAGATCGATTATGTAGATATGCTTCAAAATTCAAACAGTTACAGCTACATGTTGGTAGTCATGTGCCCTTTCTCCCGATGGATCAAAGCGGGCCATTGCACCCACCCCGATATGCCAACTGTGTGACCAAATCCTTGTTAGGGAGGAGTTCCCAAGATGGGAGTATGCAAAGTCCTTCAGTCTGATAACAGACCACACTTTGTGAATGAATTGTTTGAGCACATCACAATCATACTGGCTATCAAACACACATTCTCTTCTGCTTATTACCTGAAGACAAAAGATGTTTATGAGAGGCTAAATGGCCTCTTCAAAGAGAGGATAGCCCAATAAAAATTGGCCCTGAACAAAGCATGGCTCCACTGCCTACCCTTAGCATTATTTTCACTACGAAATGAGCCTGGTTTAGACAATCACCTGACTCCTCATGAACTGGTGACAGAACGCTGGATGCACATACCTCTTGCTCTTCCCACTAGAGCATGAAAAGATGCCTAGAGTACCACTGTCAATCTTGGAAATAAAAAGCATGACTATTTTGTTGCTATGACAGCAAGTATTTCTTTTATGTCTCAACAGAATCAAAAACGGCAGGTGGGGTCGAAGAGGAATAATGAAGACAACCAACATCCCGACCTACAGAGCTTGCTCCAACCACTGGCCCAATACGCTGTTGATCTTGTTTATGTAAAAAACATTACTAAAGCAAGATTTTATTGTCCCTTTGTGGTAGAGGAGGTAACTCCCCCCCACCGTAAGTACAAGGAAGAAGAGAGCTGGCTTCTTCTCAGCAATGGAAAATCCTTAAAAGGCGAGACCCACCTGCTGTTAATCCCAGACTTTGAAATGGAAGAAAATGTGACGAGGGTCCAGACATGATCATCACCCAGAAGCAGACACCTTTTAGGGGAAAGTCAATAAACAAATTTTCTTCCCACAAAGACATTTAACCAGCTAGAACACATTTTTCCCTACGAGAAACATACTCACTTGCACAATAAAAACTACCTGCCCTTATTTGAACCCTAAGACTAGGTTTGTTTTCAAACAGATCCTCTTAGCAATCACGATGCAATTATTCCTATAGGTACCCGCTGATAGTCAGAAGATCAATGCGAAAGTTGATTGATCTTTTTAATTCTGCCAAGTAAAGGTTTTTGGTACGTAGATCGCCTAACGACCGATCCTCCTTCCATCAGGTAAAAACGTTAGCAGTAATGATCCTAGCTGCCTTTTTTACCTTCTGATGTTTCTACCTCTTTATTTTCATGGCATTATGAGAAGTGATTCTATATAATATACCCATGAAAATGTATACTAAAATTATGCCTATACCTATGTTGGATAAAGCAACAATTCAACCCTTCCCTGTTGACACTAAACAGATTAAAAGATTAAGACAAGATACAGAAACCCATTTCCAGCACATACATTCTTATATGGTTGGATCTTCCCAAATAAGCTACGCTATATGGTATCAGCACATGACCCAGGTAGGGAGAGGGACATCTGATAAGTGCTGCTATGTGTGTTCTGTCATACCCTATGCCATAGGCATTTCTATGCTTTTTATAGCCACAGAAAAACCTGAAGAAAAGGCACACTGCATGACACATCTGGCATTCTGTTTAACCTGAGGACAATTCCAGGGGCAAACAGTGTCCTTAGTATGGGTAAATAAAGCAAAGTCCGAAATTGAAAGTAACTGTGCTGTGAGGTTGGCATCATGAAAGACGACACAGACAACAGATTCAAAGTTGAACGTTTTTTTACTAAAGAAAATATCAGGATGGAGTGAGGCCTAACTTGCCCTATACTAAGGTGGGATTTCCCTACCTAAAGAAACTAAGCAACATCAGTATCAGCAAGTTCAACGTCAAAGTTTGTCTGTGTCTAAATCCTATACCTGCCCTGCCACCTAACACAAAACAATGTGTAGGGACATTAACCATAACACAAATAGTGTTCCAGACATAGAGTTATGAGCTACCTCCAGGTCTGGCTTATTCGTCAGCCTTCTCTCCCAAATGTCAATAAGTTCATCACACAATTTAATTTCTCCACCTTTTAGTGCAAGATTAAATACAGTTCTATAAAGGTAAGGATGCCCTTCCACAGGTTCAACACAGTTCCAAGAAAACACAGCTCCAAGCACCAAAACATAGAGCTCCTTTGCCCAAGTTTAATGTTATCATCTAAAGGCAATTTTTCGAAGCTTTAGTCTCTCAACTGGACTTGTATAACTCACGATCCCTTCCCTAAGTCTTGGTGACATAAAGAGGGTCTCTGGTCTTGGTGCAGTTTTCTACCACACAGTTCATCCATTACAGGTCAAGCAACCAGGAACGTTCAGGTTTCTTTTAAAAGTTCAAGATTTTATACAACAGTTTCCTACAGTGCAGCTTCAGCACGTTACTACCTTTGTTTCTTTCCGTTAGTTTACCATAGGTGTTTCTTTCATGTAGTTCAATCTCTCTTTGCCCCTATAATCCAATAAAGGCCAGCTTACTTATTTTACTCAAGGCAGTATTCAATAATTGTGGCTTTAATTCAGTTAATTCAGTCTGGCATTCAATAAAAGTAACAGTGTTTGTTTCATTCAATGCGTTCATTTACATTTGCTTGTTTCAATCAGTTAAACATTTATTATAAGTAACATGGTTTAGTTCATTCAATGCGCTAAGTTACTTGCATTCCTTTCATTTGTTCAATATTCACTATAAGTAACGTAGTTTGCTTCATTCAATGCATTGGGTTATTTTGGCTTACTTCAGTCAGTTCGGCATTTAAAATAAGTAATGAAGTTTGCTTCATTCAATCCGCTAAATTACTTTTGCTTACTTCATTCAGTTTGGTCTTCAAATATAAGTAATGTAGTCTGCTCCATTCAATTGACCATTACTTCTTGTTCGGTCCCCTTGGAGCACCCTGGGTATTTTAAGTGTCCTTGACAATTACCCTATATCAGTGGCTCCTTCTTCCTTCGTCCTTCTTTCTTCTTCACACACTCACCAGCTATTATGCAGAGGTTAGGCTTTGTCTTCCTGCAGTGCCTGCTGCCTGTCTACCCCGTTTCGGGACCTACAACCAGTGTTCACCATCCAGTGGGATTCCAGGGTCTTTTTGTAGCATACTGGCATCTCCACTTCTCTTCCCGCACAGCTTCCTCTCTGGTCCTTCTGCTCTCCAGGTTTCCCCAGTCTCTCTGATGGCTGCTGGTGACTCCACATTTTATGCAACTGTAGTTGTCTACCAGGTTGTGGGTGCGAGTCAAGGTTTTGCTTTACCTGTCCATAATTAAACAAATCAATGGCACATGCCTGACCTTCAGACTTCTTCTTCCTCCCAGTACTTGAAAAGGCAATGGAGGTAATCTTCACAGCTCTGAGTTGTTTTTTCCTCGTCTAAGTATGCCACTGCATCTTCAATGGGGAGTGTACTGGAACACTTTTATCAGGGGAAAATAAGGTTGACTATCATGAGGATAAGCAGGATACCATGCCTCGCCTAAAGGTACCTCACTCCCAATCCCCAATGATCTTCCACCCAGATGATCCTCCATTACTTGTCCGCCCCCAGGGTCGGCATCCAATAGCGATGGATTTTCCCTGGCCACTTGCTTAGGGGATCAAAGGGAAGTAGGAGTGACAACACCCTCAGGTTTCTCACAGTACAAGAAGTCCATGATAAAAAGGGAAAAAATAAACCATGTAATAAGATATGAACAACCTGAGGGACTCAGAGCAGTATTTAGAGTTGAAGAAAAAAGAATGTTGTAATGCAATGATAAAAATGGGAAAGAAGTAACCAGGTGTTGGGAGCGAGGTTAACCACAAATAAAGGGAACAGCACCTACACCTCAGGGGTTGACCGACGGACTGGTAGTATGCAAAGTATTAGCATTACTGAAAGAATAGGAAGAGTTGTGGTAAATGCAGATAAGATGTGCACTGAATACTGGCCCAACATTACAAAATTACTCAAATGGGTCGATAATAATAATATGGGAGGACCCATGCAAATAGTGCCCTTATTTAATGCTATCTTGTGCTTCCAAAATAATGGAACAGTAAACATTGGGGAACGCAGAGGATATAAACAAGTGTTTGACGTTCCAGGAATGAAGGCAGGGATTTTGGTGTTAATGGATCAGTACTGGGCTTATGGATCCAAGGCATACAACAAAGTACCTCCAAATTGGGAAGGACTGTGCTCCCTAGTGCTAATGAATGTGCCAGCTATAGTAGTACCTCAAAGCAATTTACAGACCACAAACTTTCTCAAAATGAATGTCTACGGAGGAAAAGATTCTTCATACTTGAATGTGAAAAAAGAGAGAACTATTTCTCAGCAAAATCAGTAGAGGCATACAACAATATACCAGATGAACACAAATTGTTCAGTAAGACAGCAGTGATTTTCTCTACTAACTTTCTTCCCCGACTGCAAAATGATGCAAATGCAAAATGGCAGCAAATCACAAGGTGGAAATTTCTGCACACAGTTAACACTACAGTGAGATATTTTAATGCTATCAGGGAACAGTTAAGGGCCATAGGATGGATGAATCTTCAAAACAGGTATGCCCTTGACCTTATAAGAGACATGAAGGGTGGTGTATGTGCGAACATTGGTGCCTCTTGTTGCACATACAAACCTGCTAATGATGAGGATACTTATGTTACTAACCGATTTGTAAACAAACATGATAGAAAAAATGGAAGACATCCTGAATGAAGATTGTCTCTCATATCTGCTCTCTTGGGTCTCCGCTTGGCTACCAAATGTGTTCAAAACACTGCTAGCATTAATGGTACTGATATGAGTGGGTTTCTACCTTGTGAGAGTAGCAATAAGCCAATGCAAGAAGACAGTTAAGAAGCCCATAGCAATGAAGATAGTGATAAACATGGATACAACAATGCACAAATGCATGCAAACTAAAGATCTAACTCATTTGGACTTAAAGCAAAGTCCTCTCATCCCTCCATAAAAAAATTCTTTGGTCTCCGAGACCCCCGTAATTATGTGTGACGATGGATATTCTGCAAACCTGATGGGGAGTGCTGCTATATGACCTGGAGCATAGATAAACAGATAAAGCATTCAGGTGACATGGTGGGGCAGTGGTTGAGCAGGTTGGGGATACCGAGAGATGGATGAATATGTCATCTACGGTGTCGGCCCCTTCCTCGCCTCTATATCACCCAAATGAGAGAAGCATATCAGTCCTGACAACTACCCTCTCCACCGCCATACTGCAGATACGAAAGGTATTATTCATTAAGATGACCTATCAACTTTACCCCAGAATGATGGCAGAAGAGATTAGCCTACATGATCTGGCATATATGGACATGCTGTAACCAAATAATGATGAAAGCAAGTGATGTCATCACACTTATGACACATGTAGACACACGAGACATGAAGCAGATATTAATTCATCCCAAAGCTACACGAACATCAGGTCAACATGCATTTATACATGAATAGGAATCATTGCTCTCAATAGACACAAGAAAACATATACTCAAATATATCCGCTGTAACGCAAGACACATATTAAACACCTAAGAAAAATGTTACAGCATGGGCAGCTTATGGCGCTTCTCCCTGTTTTTATGTGCTAGTATAAAGTTGTACTTGCTGCAAGTTTATGGTTCTTGACCTGAGACTGTACAGGAAAATGAAGTAGCAACAAAGATGAAGAACCAATTATGCTTGCGCTTGCACTCTTCCAATGTGTGCAGTAAAAACTGCTAGTTTTTTTATGATGTGTTCCTCAGCAAATTTTAATTTCTTTTTTCATTGAATTGATTTCATTCATATGATCCAACTTTTTACAGACATATTTATCATTCCTTTGTTCATTGAATTGATTTCATTTTTTGAATATATTTCATTCATACAGTGCAACTTTTACATGTTTTTCATTGAGTTGCACTTATTTGTGTTACTTCGTATTGAATTCATGCGCCATAGAAATTAAAATAGACTCCACACAATTCTTTGTGATAATAAGTAGTATTTTTGTATTTTTGTACAGTTGCCTATTGTGATAACACGTGTTTTGGCGGATACCACCGCCTTTTTCAAATCAGGGCTATTAGTGATGTCATAATTACAATTGTGTATAAACATAACAGAAAAACCAGCCTGTGGCCCAAAACAGACAAATGGTGTCCAAGAATTGCAAGTTTTCAAAAGAAAATCCCATAAAGATTGGAACGTGTATAATAAGTATATATGTGACCATTCCCCAAGTTCAGATAACAGAAGTTGGGATTTAACCCATGACTGTGTACACATGCCAAAAGAATACCCACTAATCAAGGCACAACAATTAGGTAAGACTATAACAATGTGAACCTATTTGCAAGAATATAAAATGCAACACGTTTTAATGGTGGTCTCTATGTTATCTAATCTAACTGACTTTATTATTGTTTTATTTTTGTGCATTTTTTACCTGAAAATATCCCTCCCTCTCCCCCTCCCTTCATGTCTGTGTTATCTGAACATGGGGCTCTGCATAATAGGAAGCTGCCCTGTTATTACTGGAATCCCAACACTGCTTCATAAAAACAGGAGCATTCAGCATTCTTTAAAATCAAAAATATATGGGGCTGATTCAAGTTTGGTAAACATGTTTCAAGTAGAAAAAATGACTTAGGCACTCACTTAAGCTATTGTTTTTGCTTAGTAAGTCAGCCCAATACACACATATATGTGTGTCTGATTTACTTAGTGATAAAAGTAGTTTAAGTAAGTGCCTACATCATTTTTCTACTTGTTTTTTTAGCTAAGTAAATTTAGTCTTACTTAAGCTAATTATGTAGCTTAGAAAATTAACCACATATCTCTTTAGCAAAACAAATTGATTCTAATTAAAAGTCAATTAAATGAAAGATGTGATTTATTATTTGGTAATCTCCATTCACCAGAAAAATCTCCCCCAATTTACTTTGTAATGAATTTGCAAATGCGTTTATTTAATTAACTATATTCATTTGATAAAACATTTTCTTTTTCACTGAGGCATTGTGAGTTACTTGAGTGTGGCATTAATGTGCATGTATTCTTTGCTCGGAAATGGGCTGCTTGCTCTGATGTGCTATGTGGAGAACTGATAGTATTTAAACAGACCATGGCATTATCTTGAAAGTCGGAGTTGTTGAGTCAATATTGGGGTGATGTGAACCTATTTTTGATACAGACCATAAATCCCAACACTGATTTCTGTCACATTTACAGATCTTTAGGAATGCAGTATTTAGAAGTTGGTACTCAAAGATTACCAGTGAAGGTGGTCATTCCCCAAAATACAAATCCCAGCGCAGATAAAACAGATACACCCCAGTAGGGAATTAGACCAGGAGAAAGATTGCAAGTTAAGTAAAGGTTTATATAGTAAAATGGTGCACGCAGAGGACTCTGCTGCTCTGAGAGTGCTCTGTCAAAAATACAGAAACAACATATCTTTATACAAACATCTCGTCATCGGTGACAAACAGTATAGGGGATGCATAGTGCGAGCTCATTGGTGTACCACAGTGTTGCAGTATGTGCCATACTGGGGTGGTGCAGCTCGATTGGTTGGTGCAGCGCTGTTGCTTCATGTGGCACGTGGGTCAGCTGGGCTCATCTGGGTGGGGTGGAGGTCAAGCTGGATCCGCAATGTGTGATTGTTCTAACTAATCTAAACTACACAGTAATCTTTGACATGCTATGAATAATGTAACACATAAAACTTATACCAAAATGCAGGGTCGCCTATAAATTCTGAGCAAACCTATACATATTCTTAATCTGTGCCTTTGTGGGGCGGCGGTGCAGTGGTCCTTTTTGCCATGTGGCCTATCTGAGGGTTTCGATCTGAGATTTATTTGCTGTGGTGCCTCATGGTTCAAATGAATAGATTGGTAGGTGTTAGTCCAAGAGGAATGTATGATCACACAGGATTAGTTATATTGGGGGCAATCAAGGGTGGTACATAGGGAAGGGTCTAACCAACTGCTACCCGAAAGGAGAATAGAGGGGCAAAAGGTTGTGCAGAATAATTTCTAAAGGTGGGGGCTAAGGAGCAGGAGCAGGTTTGTGGAGATGGATTTATATTCAAGCCAAGATTTGTCTCGGTCACGCACAGGGCAGTGAGCTCAGAGGAAGAGAAAGAATACAGTTTTCAGTTTGCAACAATTTGCGCCTGGGCTTCTGTGAGAACTGGGCTGGTTTGGCACAGACAGGGGATGAGATGGTGGGAGCTGTTCGAGCTGGCTGTGCGCGGCACTGGGTGAGGGGAGACGAGGCCTTTTAGAGATCATTGTGTGGCCTAGTACAAAAATTGAGTCTGATGTGGCACAAAATGGAGTTTTAGTGTATCGTCCCATGGCTTCTTTCCAATGTCGTTAGTGAAAGACAAGGGGGGGGACGTCTCTCCACGATGGGATGAGCAAATAGACTTATTTTGTGCGGAATGTTCAGGGTGGGCATACAGACTCTTCCTCCCTTACTCCAGACTGCAACAAAAAAACAAAAAAAAAAAAAAACAAATCCTGTAACAGAGCCTCGATTGCCCGCGGGCTGTGTGAGCGCTTTAAAAATGCTAAATAAATAAAAAATACATAAATATCTACCTTGAGGTTGAAATGTGATTCTAGAAGGGGAGAGATCTCTACTGTTCTCCACAGAGATGCAGTCGTAGGGATAAGATGGACTTTAAGGGACTCTGGCTGTCTTATCTGACTTATGAGTTTGTAGAGGAGAATACAAAGATAAGAATACTTTGTGTAAGGGAAGGATAGAAATGTGCCCAAGACCAGAGATAAAGTCCAGACTATGAGTTGAGGGAACCAAGCACAGCAATGTTTGAGTGTTTTGGCCGGTTAAACAGATTAATTCAGGCTGGAGTGTAAATATGCAGATCCGTCATCAAAGCAGAGTAAACAAACTGTACGCAGGTATTAACAGGTTTTTGCCAAACAGGAAAGCAGAGTAGGTGCCATGGCAGAATCAGTCAGCAGCAGGGTGGTCAGAGCAACCAGTGGAGAGTGAGGGGTTTTTGTAAGCAGAATGGTTATTAATACAAAGAAGCAAAGCCACTGGTGGGCATGGTAGGACATCTCCAGGCAACAGTGCAGGCGAGCTAAGAGAGCTGCATGGAAGAAGGAACCAGCAGCATGAATGCATCCGTCTGTGATGAGGGCTGCAGACAAGCTGGTGACCTGACTGGATGGCAAACTGGGACACAGTCAGTTGCAGAGCAGATTTCGAGTGGTCTCTTATCAAGGCTGAATCTTGCATACAATATACAAGGGTGGCCATTAACATTGTTGGCATATGGCTGGACATCATGATCTCGGGTGTGTGCAGTCTCAAAGGAAGACTCATTGCTCTGCAGCACATAGTCAATGGAAAGGAACCTAACACAGTTGTGATCAAGTCACTTATCTTTTAGCTTGGCAGGGTTTTTGGTTTCAACAAGCATGCACCGTATTTGGAATAGAAAACATTATTAAATAACACATACAGTGACCAGGATTGTCATTAATCAAATGTGCCCCCCTGCACGAGTAGCACACTGTGCTGCTTGTGATTTAGGGAGTGCACATTTGCATCACAGAAGGGAACATAAGCCATTCAGTAACACTGTTTGCTTGCCAACTACTGATCATAAATGATTAGATACATCACTCATCAGTTGGGAGCCAGTGTATTACACTGACAAATACAAATTGGGTTGTTCGGAACTCTATTCACACAATTTTAGATCATCCGGTATTGAACAAAAACATACATTCTTTTTTTTTTTTTTTTTTTTTTTATTGTTTAATCACTTCGGATTTTTTACAAAACAGGGAATAGTTAACTGAGGTTTCCCTTTAAATGGTTTCAATATTTAGTGTCTGGCTCCAAGTGGGTGCCGGAACTCGAAGCAGGAGAAGACAAACGGCTGGTAGTGACGCGTCTGGTGTCTTGACGAACAGGTCCAGTGCGTCAGAAGAGGTTGAATACAGGGCGGCCTAGCTTGTATCTATCTTTTGTTTAGGAGGTCGACGGGCGAGCAGCTGACTGCTAAGCTTCTGCGGAACACTTTAAATTAATGATGTGTTGCATGATGTTTACGGTAGCCAGGGCCCAGCCCGGTTTGTCACCTGCAATCAACTTATTCCAACAGTTTACCTCGTCGGTCGCTGAGAAGTCGGAGATACAGTTCTTCAAGTAGATACAACGGATTTCTCGAGTCTTAGGGCAATTCAGCAGGAGATGACGGATCGTTTCTTTTTCGTTCGGGGATTTACAGTGACGGCATTGGCTTGTATTTGATCGACCTCTTATTGCCAAGATCTCATTTGTCTCCAAGAGGTTTAGTCTAATTCTCAGAAAATAGAGACGGGCTGTTCTGCTTGGAAAAAGTTTTAGGTATGGTTGCAATATATCCTGTTTTTTGAAGAAAGGCGGAAGGTGACTGGTAAGTTTGTATTTGTTTGCTGTTTCTATGGTTTGAATCCAGTCCCACTCTTTGATTTTTTTAGAGGTTTTTACTGGGTTGGTTATCAGCTCTTCCTTACAACTTTCCGCTGAGTGAAGGAGGGCCAGCATGTTAGATTCCCATTTCAACAGTGAGTTACATGATTTCATTTCCAGTTCCTGATTTATCAGGCGATAAGCGTATGGAGTCCCTGGCGTGATACATTTCCTGTATAGTAGAACACTGTTCAGCGCCACCGAGGTTCCCAAGGATAGCAACCCTAGTTCTCTTCTGAGCGGGGCTAACGGTGTCGATTTCGGGAGACCCAAAATTTTCCTCCAGAATAGCGCTTCCAATTTAGGCCACAGTTCTGCCGGTAAGTTAGGCATAGCGTCTGTGCCGTAGGTTACTGTGGGGATGACCTTCTTTTTGTAGAAGTCTTTATCGATGAGGGATTCTTGCATTGATTTGTCATTCGGAGAGCTGTCTAGTGTGACTCCTAGATACTTAAAACTGTTCACCGTTTCAATTTGAATGGAACCGAGGCAGAGGTTGGACTTTTCTGCTTTCCTTGAAGTTTTTTGGAGCCTCATTGTTTTGGTTTTGGACACGTTGATTTCCAAGTTGTTTTCTTCCATATACCTTTGAAGGTTGTTTAGTTGTCGTTGGAGACCTATAGGAGTCTGATCCAATAGGATCAGGTCGTCGGCGTAAAATAAGCGGCTGATCAGGGTTTCTCCCAATTTCGGTGGAAAGGAGTGAATTAATTTTTCAGAGGCTTGAAAGTCCCCAAGATAAGTCCAGAACAGCGCTGGGGCGAGTGGACAGCCTTGCTTCACGCCTCTCGATGTTTTTATCTCCTCCGACAGGAACCCTTGTTGGTTTAACCTTACTCTCATTGATGTATTTGAGTATAAGGCTTTGATCGGATTCAAAATCTCAGGTGGGCATTTCCAGTTAGTTAATTTCTGCCATAATCTAGTACGATTCACTTTGTCGAAGGCCTGTGTTAGATCAATGAACGTGATGTATAAATCTGGTTTGCCTTCGATGATCTTATTTTTCAGTATGTTCAATATCATGATGTTCGCGTTCGTACCCAGGTTCTTCTTGAATCCTGTTTGAAGATTATCTTGACAGGGGGCGTTGATTGCCCATCTAAGGAAATGTTGCAGGAGAAGGGATCCGAATAGTTTCCCTATTATGTCCAAAAGAGCTATTGGACGGAAGTTGGATGGGTCGGCTCTGTTGCCCTTTTTATAGATGGGGACTATGTTCGCGCGGGTCCATGATGGCGGAATTGATCTGGAAGTTGCACAACGCGAAAAAATTATACTCAGGAGATGTGACCACTCTTCCGGGTGGGTTTTAAGATCAACATTTGTTATCCCATCCGGGCCAGGGGCGCGGGATGGTTTTAATTTCTTTATCTGTGCCAGAATCTCATCCTGGTCGGTGATGTTGATCCATGCAGCGGTAGTTTCGGGTGTTTTATTCTCAGTAGGTGTTAATTCTTTGAATACATTTTCAAAGTGGGCCTCCCAAACTGTAGCCGCGATTCCATTTAATTGGTCGGGAGGGGCTCCTGGCGTAGCCGAGTGGATGAGGGTCCAAAAATCTCTGGCATGATTGCCATTTATTGCCCTGAGGATATTTTCCGCGTCTTGCTGGAGCAGGTTGTGTCGATAACTTCTCAGCCAATTTTTATAGGTTTTTTCAGCTATTAGGACAGCTGCAGGTTGGTTTAGTGTCAGGGCGAGTCTTTTAGATCTCCTTAATTCTCTCTTTTTCTCCTGAATAAGTTTATCGAATGTGTGCCTCCGCTGTGAGTGGTTTTCCCTTTTCCTTCCACGTGGGATTCTAAAGGCTACCAACAATGGAGTGTAGTCAGCCGGTGGCGGCTGATTTTGTGCAGTAAGAGCTTTGTACGTTATTGTTAACGAGTTTATTGCTTTTTCCGTCATTTTCAATCTTGTGCCTTGCAATGTTAGGTCGATGTTATTTGGCATCATGCTCTTGTTTGGCGCCACTGAGGTCCAGGTAGTTTCAAGGAGGTTATTGTCACTCTCCTCTGTTTTTTTCACATTGAAGGCAGTTACCAGATTTAGTAGTGACCGCGAGACAAAGATGTGGTCTATTGTAGATTTGGAGTTGGCTCTTTCCCAAGTTGGGAGTCTCTTTAAATCGAGAAAAGCGTGATCGAGGTTTAGGAAAGATCTAGATTCCATTAGTTCTAGCCATTTAGATGCCCTTTGGTCGGTGGGTGGGACTTTCAATTTGGCACAAGAAGAGTTGTCAGGGTTGTGACATTTGATGTTGAGATCCCCACATATAAGTATGTGATCGATTTTTTGATTTAAGTGGATCCAGTCGATGTTTCTTTCCATTTCTTTAATAAATTTCAAGGTGTTAGTCGTGGCCGGGTTCCAGTATGTAGTGATGATAACCATCGACTTTGAATAGCCAACGGAGTTCTCTGTGGCGAATGACCAATTTAGCTTTATCATCAACATGTCTTGGGTCTCTTTCAATTTTTCTATGTTCGTTAGACCACGATCATTTCGGATTGCGATCAATAGGCCGGCGGTTGGTCTACCGGTTAATCCTTTTTTCGCTGCGGCTATGTTGGTCACAAACCCATCAATGATCGGAGGATGAAGTAGCCAAGTCTCTTGGAGGCAAATGATGTCATATTCATACCAGTTGATAGCGCTTGGGGTGGTTAGATGGTAAAAGCCTCTGGTGTTCCATGAGCAAAGTTTTATTCGGTCATGGATCCGAGTGTGATGGTTGTTGAACGTATCGCCGTAAGTATGGTTCGTTGGTGGCTATTTTTGACGCTGGGACTTCAAGGCCTTAGGCAGCCATGACCACATAGACCCAAGGGTAGAGGCTGTCGTGGGTTTTACCACGTTTGCGTAGGTCTCGTTTTGAACCTTCCTTTGGGTTTTCCTTAAATCTGTTGATTGCCGTTCTTCTTGGGTGGTTATTTGCGATACCGGGGCATTCTGAACAGTTGAGTATGGTGCATCTTTCCGTCTTCCGATGACTTTAGTGCTTTTTATGAAATCATGCTGCTGTTTGTGGGCGTGCTTTATGTCAGTTTTCCCCTTTGGGCGTATCGTGGTAGGTTCAGGTATTTCATTTTTACGAGTTTTTATTACCCTTGTAGATTCTCTTAAATCGTACCCCATGATTTGCAGGTCTTCAACTGCTGCTCTTAGTATTTTATTAGTAGCAGAGGATGAGATATAGAGATGGGAAATTGCCTTGTGGTCCTTATGACTCGGATCAACTATCTGGATGTCCGCAGATTTCAGCGCACGTAGTTTGGGGATGTAGCTGAAAAGGTCAAGGATTGATCTTCTATTTAGGATTACTTTGTCTTGGTTTTCTTGAGTTTGCTCAAGCTTCAGAATCCATCTAATATGAGGATCTTTTTGCGATAAGGCTCTGGGTGTATTTTTCGTCGTCATGGGTCTGTTGTAGGGTCTATGTGGGCGAGATGGTAGTTGTCCGACTTCGAAAAGAACACAGTTAGTTTCGTCGTGGTGATGATTTCGTCTCAGCTGGCGATGAGAGCGCGATCGTTCTTCACGCTTTTGGGGTGACGATGTTTTCTTTTTGTCGCGATGGACACGGGAAGCATAATGTTTCCTGTCATCATCTTGGTTCCTGGTGGTGGTCCTTCTAATATTCTTCAAGGTTGGGGGTGGAGGCTCAAGTCCTGCGTCTTCTACATTAGGTCTGGTTTGTTGTTGAGCGAGTGGCGTGGCTTTGTCGAACCTGAGATTTTCTTTCATTGAAGGAGGTGTCGAATACTCTGTTAGGTGTTGTGTGATGTTCATCAGCTCTTCGTGATTTAAGAACTCTTGGACCCCTCTTGGTGAGGGATTAGGTGGATCGTTTTCTTCCAGAGATGGTCTTTGGTTGACTTTCGGTGTAAGCTGTGGGGTTGGTTGAGTTGCTAACCGTTTTATCAATGGTGGTAATTTAGCCTTAGAAGAAGCTTGGTTTTGAGTTGTTAATTCGGGGTTTGAAATACTCGTAAGTTTTGTTGTACTTTCAAAGTGATCTTTTATGGTTTTACCAGCCGTTAGTTGTGAGACGGAGAACGTTGTTAAGTCAATAAATGCTACCGTTTGGGTGGCTTTTGTTTCACCTGGTATATGGATAGGCAGCATGCGCACTTCTTTTTCGGTATTGTTTCCTTTGGAAATTGGTGATGAAAGATGTTGTGGTTCCGGAAAATCACCCTGCTTCCGTTTCTGCTCTCGAGCCATTATATAACCTTCTAAAAAGGTCAATTTAGTTGACATAGTCGCCTGTATTGATGTTTGATCCTTCAAGTTATCGCTAATGGTCTCGTAGAGTTTAGTAAATGGGGCGAGAGCGATTGTCAGTGCCGACATCAGAGTACACATGTCTAGTTTTTTTGGTGGAGGATCGTTTGAAATTGTTGGGCTTTGTAGGGGGGGACTACTGCTCCGTGTGGTCGAGGGGTTTGTAGATGTAATTCCTGAGTTTGATCTTCTGGGGGGGTGATCTAGTGAGTATCTTCTATGGTGGTTATAAGTGTCAAGGTTGGAGAAAAAAGTGTCCAGGGGCCTTTCAGGAAGTAAGTTGACTTTGTGCGATGGAGGAGGCTTTTTTGTCAGCGAGTGATCAGGGGGGGAGTTGTTCGCTCTGATGCGTTCATCTCTCCCCGAGGGAGGGGACTTACTCACTGAGTCTTTCCCTGGTGATTGCTCCTCGACGTGACCGGTCAAGTCTTGTTTTTCTAAAGTTTCTTTTGGAGGGGGGAGGAGGGCCAATGAAGTTTTGGCTAAAGTGGGTGGAATTTGGTTAGCCATAGAGTCATTTGAACACGTCTCATGGGATGCTCCTTCCTGCTGCGAAGTGGCCGGGTGTGTTGAGTTTCTTTCTTTGGAGCACGGTGGATCGCTGTTAACCTCGGTTGGCACCAACACAGTCGCAGTGGTGTCAGAGCAGTTTGACCGCCGCTGTGCTAATGGCGTTGTTGTTGCAGCTTCATTCGTTGTATTGCAACTTGTGGATTGTGGTATAAGTTTTGAGGTGGCCAGCATGTTTGGGGGAAGTTCTACAGATTGATCATTTTCTTTGGTTGGAGATAGCGTGAGGTCGTCTACTGCTTTTGGTTGCCGCAAAGGAAGGATGTTCGGTAAGGGGTTCAATCTACGTTGTTTATTTGGAGGCGAGCTTTCAGAGGTCGCTGCCAGTATTTCCTCATCGGTCAAGTCTTGCCTTAGACCTTGAAAAGCCATTGAATGTTTGCGAAAGAAGTCCGTCAGGAGTTTTAACGGTTGTTGATGTTGTTTTGGTCCCTTTTTCAAATTTTTTATAGGGTTTAAGTTGCCGTTTACGTTGTCAGGATGGTCATTAGAATCTGGCTTTGTTGGTGAAGTGACAGTCTTTTTTTTTTTCTGATTCTTTTTTTTTTTCCTGTGTTTTTTTGTTATAATTTTTTTTTAGAGGGGGAACACCGGTAAGTCGTGGTCTTTTTTTCTGGTTTACCGGAGTAAAAACTTCTTCCCCCACCGGTTCATCGACTGCCGTCGATGGAGACGATGTGAGGTCCACGTAGGGCCGGGTCTGCATGTCTTCCTCTTCGATGGCTGCGTTCCCCACCCCCTGGTGGATCTGGACCTGCACCGTCAACACAGAAGGGGGCGGGGTTTGCAGCGAAACGAACGCCTGGGAGGCCGAGAGTCGGGCGGGCTCGAGCCCCATCTGGGCCGCTGATGCGGGCCGCAGAGCCCCATCTGGAGCTACCCTCTCCTCCGCAGCCCTGAGCGGAGGGCCCATCCGCCGCCTCACCTCCTCCCCAGCGCCAGTGTTGTCCTCCGACCGACCATTCCGGGATCTCAACGCCGCCTCCCCTCCGGGAGGTGGCGGAGCACCGGTCATGGCCGAAGAGAGACGCGGGTGGAGGGAGAGAGCCGAGGCCTCCGGGAGCTGACGTACATTCGGTGGATCGACCACAGGCCCTTCTGCCTCTGCCCCGACCCACTGGGGGGTGGCCCTGGGCGAAGACGGCCGTGCACTGCTGGGTAAGACCGGTGACCTCATAGCCTGGCGTGGTAAAGAATGATGGGTCGTTGATGCAGGCGCTATGACGTTAGTCCTTTTTAGAGGGTTTTTCTGCATTGAATCTTGAGAGGCATCATCCTGTGGCAAGCTTGTGTCGAGGGGGGGGTTTAGCGTAGCTGTAGTTGTGTTTTTTTTGGCAATGGCACTTGCGCTAGCACTTCTCAAGCGTCTGCCCGTGTCCTCTTCTGATTCTAATTGTGCCAGCGGTAGAGTAAGCGTCTTTGCCGGCTTGCCTAGCATGACTGCAAGACTGCCACTCCGCGTCCGCTCTGCGTAGGTAGTAGGTTTTTAAAGGTACTGTAGAAAGACTGGATCAGCACTGAAGAAAGACTGGAATGAAGTAGGGAAGGCAGACCAAGACTGCCACTCTCCGCCACTCCGCGTCCGCTCCGCGTAGGTAGTAGGTTTTTAAAGGTACTGTAGAAAGACTGGATCAGCACTGAAGAAAGACTGGAATGAAGTAGGGAAGGCAGACCAAGACTGCCACTCTCCGCCACTCCGCGTCCGCTCCGCGTAGGTAGTAGGTTTTTAAAGGTACTGTAGAAAGACTGGATCAGCACTGAAGAAAGACTGGAATGAAGTAGGGAAGGCAGACCAAGACTGCCACTCTCCGCCACTCCGCGTCCGCTCTGCGTAGGTAGTAGGTTTTTAAAGGTACTGTAGAAAGACTGGATCAGCACTGAAGAAAGACTGGAATGAAGTAGGGAAGGCAGACCAAGACTGCCACTCTCCGCCACTCCGCGTCCGCTCCGCGTAGGTAGTAGGTTTTTAAAGGTACTGTAGAAAGACTGGATCAGCACTGAAGAAAGACTGGAATGAAGTAGGGAAGGCAGACCAAGACTGCCACTCTCCGCCACTCCGCGTCCGCTCCGCGTAGGTAGTAGGTTTTTAAAGGTACTGTAGAAAGACTGGATCAGCACTGAAGAAAGACTGGAATGAAGTAGGGAAGGCAGACCAAGACTGCCACTCTCCGCCACTCCGCGTCCGCTCCGCGTAGGTAGTAGGTTTTTAAAGGTACTGTAGAAAGACTGGATCAGCACTGAAGAAAGACTGGAATGAAGTAGGGAAGGCAGACCAAGACTGCCACTCTCCGCCACTCCGCGTCCGCTCCGCGTAGGTAGTAGGTTTTTAAAGGTACTGTAGAAAGACTGGATCAGCACTGAAGAAAGACTGGAAAGAAATAGGGAAGGCAGACCAAGACTGCCACTCTCCGCAACTCCGCGTCCGCTCCGCGTAGGTAGTAGGTTTTTAAAGGTACTGTAGAAAGACTGGATCAGCACTGAAGAAAGACTGGAATGAAGTAGGGAAGGCAGACCAAGACTGCCACTCTCCGCCACTCCGCGTCCGCTCCGCGTCCGCTCCGCGTAGGTAGTAGGTTTTTAAAGGTACTGTAGAAAGACTGGATCAGCACTGAAGAAAGACTGGAATGAAGTAGGGAAGGCAGACCAAGACTGCCACTCTCCGCCACTCCGCGTCCGCTCCGCGTAGGTAGTAGACTTTTAAAGGTACTGTAGAAAGACTGTGTAACGCTCACCTGATTCTCGCAGAGGCGCCGGTCTTGACTGGGCGACTACCGTATCTTCAAAGGTGATGTGCAGCACCCGGTTGGCTCTTTGGGCTGGACCTCTGCGTCCTGTATGCCTGACGTGCAGAGTAAGATGTCTGCAGATAGAAAATACGGGGTTAATGAACTGGGGTTATTGGGGTGTCCCTATCTCTTTCCTCTTCTCCTCTCCTGTAGACCCCCACAGGTTAACGCTCTCACCTTAGGTAAGTGAATGCCGAGCTCTCCATCTGCCTCGGGGCAGGGTGCTGTAACCAGTTTCTTCACTGGATAGGTAGCGCAGGCCTCTTGACTTCAGAGGACTGCTGTCCGTCGTTTACTGCACGAACGGTAAGTTTCGAGTAACTCAAATGTCTTTAAAGTCTTTAATAATGATGTCTCTTGTTTTGCAGGGTTCCGGCGATGGCGGATGACGGGCTGAAGTGAGTTGAAGATGGAGCCCGTGTGATGAATAGAAGCGCCTGGAAGCACGTAAGTAAGCGCTTGTTGCCAGCTTCACGATGCGCTCTAACTGTCTTTTTATTTTGCAGGTACAAGTTCGGAGCGGCTGCAGGGTGCCGGGATACCCACTGGGTTAGACGTGGAAAGGAGTAATGGCACGTGAGTATTAAAGTTCCCCAATGTCTTTAAACGCACCTTGTTTTGTCTTTCAGATGCGGGATGCAGCGCCGACGGCCTCCGGAGCGTGCGAAGAGTTGGTAAGCTTTTGTCTTTCAGATGCCGGAATGCAGTGTGAAGACCTCCGGAGCGCACGAAGAGTAGGTAAGCCTTTGCCTTTCAGATGCCGGAATGCTAACCTGTTCTTTCTTGTCTTTATAGGTGTTGCTGAAGACTGGATTCAGGATGGTAAGCCTTTTTCCTTAGGCCCAGGACCGGATGCAGAAGACACGATGAGCGTTCTGCTGCAGAGGGTGCAGAATAACGCAAAGCAAGATTCATCCACCGGGTGTGGTTTAAATAGCCTCCTGTAGTGCTTAGGTGTCTCCTTCCACAGCCACGCCTAAGTAAGAAAAGAGTTCCTGGTAAAAAAAGAGTTCCTGCCTTCCAGAAGAGTTCCAGTGTTCTGAATCTAGGGAGTGGCTCCAGCCCCACCCAACAGGAAAAGTAGTTCCAAACAGAAGAGGATCAGAGGCTCAACTGGCAGGCAAGTAAGCAGCATGGTCTGCTGCAGGTAAGTCCACCCAAGCATTATGAGCCCGGCGCTTCCAGCGCTGGGACTGGGCATATTTATGAGCCTGGTGCCACTGGCGCCAGGACTGGGTCCAAAAGGTCCCAATTGGGACTGGTTGGCACTCGGAACCTGGGTTATGGATCTGCTTCCAAGGGAGTTGGGAAAACCCTGACCTTTTGGAAGCAGAGATCATGACAGACTGGATCAGCACTGAAGAAAGACTGGAATGAAGTAGGGAAGGCAGACCAAGACTGCCACTCTCCGCCACTCCGGATATCAATCAATATTCATGATAGTTACAATTATATTTTTTATTAGAAAACACAATGATATTATTAAATTTAAAAGATATTTGGTTTTGAAGTAGGTACAAACTTCACACACATATAGGTAATTATATACATATATAGACAAATATATGACAAATAAATAAATGAAAAGACCCACACATCTACATTCTGCATGCCATTCGTTTTTTTCCATTTCATCAAAACGTCAAAGGAACTAATCAGCATAATTGAGTAATGTTATATGTTGAATATGCAATTATCCAGTTTAAGAGGTTGTTTTTATTTTTCCTATACTGATTGAATTGGCACTCTTTTTTAAATGCTCATCATGTTTCTACTTTTTAAATAGCTTTACTCTCTTTAAAAAGCAACCAAGTTGTCCCCTGGCTCACATGATTAAAGGCACATTCAATAGGTGTGTGAAGTTTTGTTTGTTTGGTGGGTATTCAATTTCCCATGTTTTCAGTTACATCTTTCCTTCAAAATTCCAGAATAGAACAAACTAATCAATTATTCAAAAACGATCTAATTCTAAGCAATCATATACATCACAGGGGTTCATTAAGTATTATTTCATGGTATTAGCTGCACTGATATACTATGAAACTATTGTTTATGTTTACAGTAGCATCTATGTTTAAATGTTTTAATACCTTGAAAAAGATCCACTCAATTTCATTTGAGTGTGTTGTGACTAAAGTTCTGGATGTTGATAGATTTTTAGAAGAGCTCTGTTCTCTATAAATGATGGGTCACTTCAATATGACGTTTTTAAAAATGTTCTAACTACATATGAAATACATATAAACAAGTCTATATGCATGCATTCATTTTATGAAAGAGTATTTTGACTTCTGTGAGAAATGTATGTTCGTGTTGTATAAATGGCTATCCATTGGTCAAACACCCCTTTTTCGTTTTGGCTAATAGATGGCGCTGTAAGTGCTGCCTATAAGACACAACTGTTGCCATGGCAATGAAGGTTTAAGACTGGAGATGGCATGTGGGGATGGCTGGAATGGTTGTTGGGTTATCCTAGAGGATAGCTCAACATCAACCGCCTTGGAAGCAAGACAACGCAGGAGCAACACAGGTTTGATTGCTGGACCTGCGCTTAAAAACCTCTGGGTATTAAGTGCGTTATACATAACCATTTACAATGTATCTACCAATTTGACACCCCTCTTTAAGTGAAACGTCACTGGATTTCCTCCACTTCAATTCCTGCCCAACCACACACACAGGGATCTCCTTATCTTAATTCTCCCCAATCTTCTTATGAATCATAGGCCTACCCCCTTGCAAAACAGCTTGTTTTAAGACGAAACCAGTCCACATTAATGAAATGTCAGAAATGCCAAGCTAACGATTAGACGTTTATGTTGAACGGGACAGCATTGTTAGAATGGCACTTTTTTTTATATTAGCTATCATAAATAGCCTAGCCATGCGTTTAGCCTGCCTCTTGTTGCTTGATGTTTCAAATGAGTGAGCACAGAAAGGGTCATTCAATCTGCTACTTTGGGCATAAACGGTGCATGAAACAGAGATTTCCTGCTCCGAGATGGCTGTTGCATTCTTCAGCTGTCTATTCTGTCCTCTCCAGCTGGTGCGCCGGCGAGGGAGAGCACGTGTGGGGCCCAGAGCGCAAAAGAATACACACACACTCTCATGGATCTCATTTGGCCCGGAACTGCCTCCTAGTGGAGGGGGCAGGGCTTTTATTAGAGCGCCTTACGTCATCAGGTACCGGGACGTAAGGCATATACAACATTCCTCCTTTTTTTTCCGACAAATTATAACACAACATGCTAACTATGGTCATGTGAACTGATTCAACTTAACTCTACTGTGCATTGTAGTCCAGCACAACTTGTGGTCCTACCTCTCATAGTCTTTTAACTTTTCTGGGGCTCTCGGTGCAGTTCTTAGGGCATAGCGCCCACATCTAGGGCCTTTCCCCAAACTTGTTTCCTGTTGCATCTCACCTGACTTCTTTGGAGATGCCTCCCCCGGTTCATCCATTAGTTCGTCTGTCCTGTGCCTAACGGTCGACTCTTCCTCCTCAGGTTGTTGGTGCTCATCCTCCAGCGGCGACCCAGTTTCCTCCGAGGGCTATTGGTCCCCGTCAGTCCACATTTGTGTGGTACCCCCTTGAACCATGATGCGTTCCTGGTGATCTGTCGCTGCCCTCGTGTGGCTGTTATCATGGTTCCTCGCCGTTGAGTTATGGTCCAGGGGGCCACGTCCTACTGGGTATCCAGTTTCGTTTTCGAAGGGTTCCTATGTTTGCACTTTGCAGGGCACTATTGTCTGCTTTACAAGATAAAGAAAAGGCAACACAATTGCCTTTCTCCGTATTTTAATTGTCTTACAGTATAGCCATCCCTCTCTGCTTCCAGGGGATGAGCTGCAGCACTGGAGGGAAGTCCGTGGCGGGTCAGTTACAGGACCCCAATTCCTGCTAATTCTTCCGCATCTCTTCAGATCTCAAGGGACAGATCCAGCTTGCAGCTGAATTCAGACAGCCAATACACGTTGTAAATATAAACGAAGAGTAAACGCACAGCAGGTTCCATGCAAATTTTTTTTAACTTTACTCAGAAATAAACTCTGATTCCAGAAGCACCTACAGTGCAGTACGTTCTCTCTCAATTGTGTAAGAAGGACATTTGCGATTTGGATAACTAAGTTGCCAATTAATGGAATATGTGCCCGTTAAAAGTGAATTTGCACTGCTGAAAAGTGACTTTGCACTGCCACCACAAACCCTAATCCATGGAACCGTGCAAAGTGTATATTTGCAGTGCAAAGTCCGGGCAAAGTCAGCGCATAGACTTTTTTTGCAGTAAAAAATGACTATGCCCGGACTTTGCATGGTAAAAACACACTTTGCACAGTTGCATGAATCAGGGTTTGTGTCGCAATGCAAAGTCACTTTACAGTAGTGCAAATTCACTTTGAACCGGGCAAATATTCCATGAATCGGGCCCTAAATGGGTGTACCGTCAGCTCAGCAAAGACTGAAGAATTGTGTTACTCAGAGCGGACGTCCTTTTTAACAGCCCTGCGTGGTGTTCCAATGACTAGAAAAGATTTTGCATTTGATTATGATCGTGTGGCATTTATGAATGGGATCTATTCGAATTACATTTCGACATAACCCCCTTCAGAGTTGCCATACATGATCTTGATCAACAGGAAGTGGGTCAAATGAAATGGCCACTGCATTTAATATTGCTCCAAGATCATATGTCTTGCCATTCCTGAATGCCATAGGCTGCCAGGTTCCAGGAAAATGATCACTTCCACCCTTGGATTGAATACAGTCATTAGAAAGTAGTGCCTGTAAACACATATCTTCATATTTGTATAGATCACTCCATGCTGCATGCCTCCCAGTTCCAAGCTTGGTAACGATAAGTGTTGATTATTATTACATTAATTGCATGAATTACAGGGTAATTCATGCAATTAATGTGTGCTGAAAATGGGGGCGCAAGTGTCAAAATCGCAAGTGCACGCGTGCGAAAGCCGCGCAAGCACCCGTTTGGCGATTCATGGAAGGCGATGCGCGTGGCTTACCTGTGATCTGAGCTGAATCTGCGTGTGGTGCACACTTCATTGCTACATCCCGAAGGCTGTGGGCGAGACGGCCAGTGAAGGCCCACACCGGCAAGCGCCGACCCCTAAAAGGGGTTGGAACACGCGGAATGGGGAACAACACACGAATATGTGGGCGTTACGGGGGAAGTACAGCTGCCAAATCCTCGCAACGCCCACACGCGTGCTAACAACACATATTGATGGAATCGAACAGGGGTAACCCGCGCGCCACCAAAGACGCGCTAAGACGGAAACAGACACGCCAGGTAAAAGCTGTTGTAAGCGCCCACGCGCAGATTAAAAGTGCGCAGAAACAACAAAAAAGCTCATACCGCTACAATGAATGTACCGTTCCTCGCAGCACTGGTCGTGGGACACCGCAGGAGGAGAAGGATAGCCAGGCCTGCATTTTATTCACCCAGGACCAGCCTTTTTGGGATGCTTGATGACCAGGTCTATGGCAGGTACAGGTTGCCACCCATATCATCCTAGACCTGGTCGCTGAGTGGAAGGATGATCTCACATCACCCACTCTGTGCTCCCAAGCACTGAGCCCCTTGGAAAAGGGGCTCAATGTACTGCATTTCCTGTCCCCTGGCTCACATGATTGAACGCACATTCAATAGGTGTGTGAAGTTTTGTTTGTTTGGTGGGTATTCAATTTCCCATGTTTTCAGTTACATCTTTCCTTCAAAATTCCAGAATAGAACAAACTAATCAATTATTCAAAAACGATCTAATTCTAAGCAATCATATACATCACAGGGGTTCATTAAGTATTATTTCATGGTATTAGCTGCACTGATATACTATGAAACTATTGTTTATGTTTACAGTAGCATCTATGTTTAAATGTTTTAATACCTTGAAAAAGATCCACTCAATTTCATTTGAGTGTGTTGTGACTAAAGTTCTGGATGTTGATAGATTTTTAGAAGAGCTCAGTTCTCTATAAATGATGGGTCACTTCAATATGACGTTTTTAAAAATGTTGTAACTACATATGAAATACATACAAACAAGTCTATATGCATGCATTCATTTTATGAAAGAGTATTTTGACTTCTGTGAGAAATGTATGTTAGTGTTGTGTAAATGGCTATCCATTGGTCAAACACCCCTTTTTCGTTTTGGCTAATAGATGGCGCTGTAAGTGCTGCCTATAAGACAAAACTGTTGCCATGGCAATGAAGGTTTAAGACTGGTGATGGCATGTGGGGATGGCTGGAATGGTTGTTGGGTTATCCTAGAGGATAGCTCAACATCAACCGCCTTGGAAGCAAGACAACGCAGGAGCAACACAGGTTCGATTGCTGGACCTGCGCTTAAAAACCTCTGGGTATTCAGTGCGTTATACATAACCATTTACAATGTATCTACCAATTTGACACCCCTCTTTAAGTGAAACGTCACTGGATTTCCTCCACTTCAATTCCTGCCCAACCACACACACAGGGATCTCCTTATCTTAATTCTCCCCAATCTTCTTATGCATCATAGGACTACGTCCTTGCAAAACAGCTGTTTTAAGACGAAACCAGTCCACATTAATGAAATGTCAGAAATGCCAAGCTAACGATTAGACGTTTATGTTGAACGGGACAGCATTGTTAGAATGGCACTTTTTTTATATTAGCTATCATAAATAGCCTAGCCATGCGTTTAGCCTGCCTCTTGTTGCTTGATGTTTCAAATGAGTGAGCACAGACAGGGTCATTCAATCTGCTACTTTGGGCATAAACGGTGCATGAAACAGAGATTTCCTGCTCCGAGATGGCTGTTGCATTCTTCAGCTGTCTATTCTGTCCTCTCCAGCTGGTGCGCCGGCGAGGGAGAGCACGTGTGGGGCCCCGCAGGCTGAGGCCTGGCTGCAGAGCGCAAAGGAATACACACACACTCATGGATCTCATTTGGCCCTTAACTGCCTCCTAGTGGAGAGGGCAGGGCTTTTATTAGAGCGCCTTACGTCATCAGGTACCGGGACGTAAGGCATATACAACATTCCTCCTTTTTTTTCTGACAAATTATAACACAACATGCTAACTATGATCATGTGAACTGATTCAACTTAACTCTACTGTGCATTGTAGTCCAGCACAACTTGTGGTCCTACCTCTCATAGGCCCTCATTACGACCTTGGCGGAGAACCATGGTGCTATTAGCACCATGGTCCATGCCGCTAAGGTTGCAATTCCGCCATGGTGGTTGGCGGACTTACCGCCCCATTCCGACCTTGGCGGGGCGGTAAGTCCCCAATCCCCATTTACCCTTCCCCATTCCCATTTTTGCCCCATAGGGCATAATGGGAGTGGGGAAGGCGTTAATTACGCCACCGTAAATTACGGTGGCGTAATTAACTCCATGGTCCCTTAGCGCCATGGATTTTAACACCTGCTAAAAGCAGGTGTTAAATCCGCCATGGCGCTAAGGGACCTCGTACTCAGGCGGTAAGGGTCGGCGCTGTTAACGCTGGCGTAAACCCCTTACCGCCTGGGTCGTAATGAGGCCCATAGTCTTTTAACTTTTCTGGGGCTCTCGGTGCAGTTCTTAGGGCATAGCGCCCACATCTAGGGCCTTTCCCCAAACTTGTTTCCTGTTGCATCTCACCTGACTTCTTTGGAGATGCCTCCCCCGGTTCATCCATTAGTTCGTCTGTCCTGTGCCTAACGGTCGACTCCTCCTCCTCAGGTTGTTGGTGCTCATCCTCCAGCGGCGACCCAGTTTCCTCCGAGGGCTATTGGTCCCCGTCAGTCCACATTTGTGTGGTACCCCCTTGAACCATGATGCGTTCCTGGTGATCTGTCGCTGCCCTCGTGTGGCTGTTATCATGGTTCCTCGCCGTTGAGTTATGGTCCAGGGGGCCACGTCCTACTGGGTATCCAGTTTCGTTTTCGAAGGGTTCCTATGTTTGCACTTTGCAGGGCACTATTGTCTGCTTTACAAGATAAAGAAAAGGCAACACAATTGCCTTTCTCCGTATTTTAATTGTCTTACAGTATAGCCATCCCTCTCTGCTTCCAGGGGATGAGCTGCAGCACTGGAGGGAAATCCGTGGCGGGTCAGTTACAGGACCCCAATTCCTGCTAATTCTTCCACATCTCTTCAGATCTCACGGGACAGATCCAGCTTGCAGCTGAATTCAGACAGCCAATAAACGTTGTAAATATAAACGAAGAGTAAACGCACAGCAGGTTCCATGCAAATTCTTTTTAACTTTACTCAGAAATAAACCCTGATTCCAGAAGCACCTACTGTGCAGTACGTTCTCTCTCAATTGTGTAAGAAGGACATTTGCGATTTGGATAACTAAGTTGCCAATTAATGGAATATGTGCCCGTTAAAAGTGAATTTGCACTGCTGAAAAGTGACTTTGCACTGCCACCACAAACCCTAATCCATGGAACCGTGCAAAGTGTATATTTGCAGTGCAAAGTCCGGGCAAAGTCAGCGCATAGACTTTTTTTGCAGTAAAAAATGACTATGCCCGGACTTTGCATGGTAAAAACACACTTTGCACAGTTGCATGAATCAGGGTTTGTGTCGCAATGCAAAGTCACTTTACAGCAGTGCAAATTCACTTTGAACCGGGCAAATATTCCATGAATCGGGCCCTAAATGGGTGTACCGTCAGCTCAGCAAAGACTGAAGAATTGTGTTACTCAGAGCGGACGTCCTTTTTAACAGCCCTGCGTGGTGTTCCAATGACTAGAAAAGATTTTGCATTTGATTATGATCGTGTGGCATTTATGAATGGGATCTATTCGAATTACATTTCGACATAACCCCCTTCAGAGTTGCCATACATGATCTTGATCAACAGGAAGTGGGTCAAATGAAATGGCCACTGCATTTAATATGGCTCCAAGATCATATGTCTTGCCATTCCTGAATGCCATAGGCTGCCAGGTTCCAGGAAAATGATCACTTCCACCCTTGGATTGAATACAGTCATTAGAAATTAGTGCCTGTAAACACATATCTTCACATTTGTATAGATCACTCCATGCTGCATGCCTCCCAGTTCCAAGCTTGGTAACGATAAGTGTTGATTACTATTACATTAATTGCATGAATTACAGAGTAATTCATGCAATTAATGTGTGCTGAAAACGGGGGCGCAAGTGTCAAAATCGCAAGTGCACGCGTGCGAAAGCCGCGCAAGCGCCCGTTTGGCGATTCATGGAAGGCGATGCGCGTGGCTTACCTGTGATCTGAGCTGAATCTGCGTGTGGCGCACACGTCATTGCGACATCCCAGAGGCTGTGGGCGAGACGGCCAGTGAAGGCGCACACCGGCAAGCGCCGACCCCTAAAAGGGGGTGGAACACGCGGAATGGAATGGGGAACAACACGCAAAAATGTGGGCGTTACGGGGGAAGTACAGCTGCCAAATCCTCGCAACGCCCACACGCGTGCTAACAACACATATACATTGAATCGAACAGGGGTAACCCGCGCGCCACAAAAGACGCGCTAAGACGGAAACAGACATGCCAGGTAAAAGCTGTTGTAAGCGCCCACGCACAGATTAAAAGTGCGCAGAAACAACAAAAAAGCTCATACCGCTACAATGAATGTACCGTTCCTCGCAGCACTGGTCGTGGGACACCGCAGGAGGAGAAGGATAGCCAGGCCTGCATTTTATTCACCCAGGACCAGCCTTTTTGGGATGCCTGATGACCAGGTCTATGGCAGGTACAGGTTGCCACCCATATCATCCTAGACCTGGTCGCTGAGTGGAAGGATGATCTCACATCACCCACTCTGTGCTCCCAAGCACTGAGCCCCTTGGAAAAGGGGCTCAATGTACTGCATTTCCTGGCCACTGGGTCATTTCACCTGACACGTGCCAAAGTTGGGGGCATCTCACAGCCCACGCAGTCACGCTGCCTACACCAGGTGTTGGCGATCATGACTGCAGGCCCCTCAGTCTGCAGGCACATATACATGCCCAGAACACCTCCAGAAAGGCAGGCCGTGGTCCAGGACTTTTACGAGGTGGCACACTTCCCCAAAGTGCTTGGTGCCATTGATTAGACCCATGTGCCTCTACGTCCTCCTAGGGCTACTGAGCACATCTATCGCAACCGCAAGCACTGGCATTCCATCAAAGTGCAGGTGGTATGCGATGCCAAGGGAATAAAGAATTCTGTCTACGCAAACTATCCAGGAGCCACCCATGATAGTTTCATATTCAGAATGTCACCCCTAAACCGGGACCTGGAAGCTGGGAGGCATAGCGACACATGGCTCATTGGTCAGTACAAATGCCTGTGCACATGTTTGCATGTCACACACAGAGAAATGGCAAAACCCAACTAATCACAACAATTATCACCTCCCCAGGGGACAGTGCCTATCCTCTGAGCACCTACATGATGATGGCAATACGGAACCCCACCACACCACCAGAGGTAAGATAGAACGCAGCCCATATTGCAACTCAGGGCATAGTGGGACGCACATTTGGAGTGCTCAAGTCACTTTTCCGCTCCCTTGACCACTCTGGTGGCCAGCTGCTATATGCACCCTCAGTAGTGTGCAGGATTATTGTGGAAGCATGTGTCCTGCACACCGTTGCAACCCGGCGGGGTGTGCCGGTGGACATGGTGGTGCCCCCACATCCCCAACCACATGCACGCCCGCTGCGCATGGGAGGGGAAAGGGAATGTGGCGAGGCAGCCCGTACCCAGCATGTGGCAACATTGTTTACCTAAAATCCCACCCCTGAGGAGTGCACACAGGCCTGGCACATACCAGATGACAATCGATGATGACAACCCTGCCACCCTGAGATTGATTCCCTGGAAGTGCTACATATTGTGCATCCCTAGCTACTTAAAGATCCAATGCTGTGTCAGTGAACGTCACACATTCATGCTGCATAAAGGACTACCCCATTGCAAAACAGCACATCCAAATACTGCTATGTCAACCAACCCCTCCAAAACCCCCTGTCACCCCCCCGAGACACCATGGCATGCAATGTGAAAGCAACCAAATAAATGCACAAAACATGACACAACTGTCACAAAGTGCACTGTCACAAATGGAAACAGGCCACAGACAATTCCCTCTCACATATGAAAAAGAACCTACACACATGACCATATACTTACCAGCATGACAAATCATGAATACAGGACCCAACAATGCCAACGTCTGACAGTGACCTATACAATAGTCCAAGTCTCACAATCTGACAAAGGCAGCACATCGACCCCGCCCATCTTCAGTGTGTTGCTGTTAGGTAAATGTGGCAGGGTACTGCATACAGCATGAACTGCATCTGCAATGGAGATAGGGAAGGTAACACATAAAGAAAAGCTACATGTAAATATGCATAATGAGCAATATTGAATACAATATACAAATCAACCATGCAGTGGAGAAACCATCATTAATCCCCACTACGGGTCTATACACAGTTTGGACTACAGATTGGCCACACGACTGATGGAAGCCCAATGCCTCTGTGTAAGTTACTGTCACACAGTGCCACCCTTGTGAGCCCATGGAAAGGGGAAGTAGGAGTGGTATATGTTTCTGAACCCCAAGTGCCAAGCCTCAAACACAGACAAGCCTGTATGGGCCCAGCTGGAACACACAGTGGATGCCTACGGGTGGCACACACAGCAACACACTGTAATATGAATGCACAATAGACAAAACAAGAGGAAAAATTAAAATTAAAAAAGAAAAAACAAAAATCAAAATTGGCCATGGCCGACGGGGGGTGGGGGGGACCACCCAGGTGGGCGGAGGTGGGAGGAGGTGCATGTCTCACCCCAACACCCACATGCGTGGATGTTGAGAAAAAAAAAATCTCTCCCTGGGCTCAT
The DNA here is from genome assembly GCF_040938575.1 of Ambystoma mexicanum. NCBI lineage: Eukaryota > Metazoa > Chordata > Amphibia > Caudata > Ambystomatidae > Ambystoma > Ambystoma mexicanum. The sequence goes on along the minus strand of NC_090936.1, from coordinate 1,122,994,838 downwards.
GGTCTGCCCGGCTACCCAATAGTGGGAGAACTGCTGTCGCTGTCGTCACCCTCTGGTGCTACATGAGAAGGTGTGCATGTTACGGGAGGCAGACCATGCAAAGCCCTGGCATGCTCCTCCATGGCAGCAAGCATGTGGGTTTGAAAGGTTTGGTTCTGCAGGATGATGGTCCAGAGGTCCCCATGCAGCACGTCACTGGTAGCATGGATTTCTGCCTGCAAGGCCTCATGTGATGCACTGATCTCCTCACGGGTTGCCGGGAGCTCAGCTGCGATGGTGCATGTTAGCTGCTCCAGCTACTGTTCTGACCGTCTACTCCAGGACACCTCAAGTGCACCCAGAGTAGCTCTGAGGGAGGTGTTATCTTCCCTCAGGGCATCCCTGTGGGCATATGCCTCTGCAGATATGGCTCTGTGCAGAGCCCCCAGTTCAGCCCATCAGTCCCTGGTGGTGGCCAACATGTCCTGCCTGTGTGAGCGGCACGTGGACCGCGTTGCCTGCTGCTGGAGTTCCATCTGCCTTTCGAGGGGGGGCGGAGAATGGAAGTGGTCACCCTACCTGTGACAGGACATTTGTGTCAATGTCTGATTCAGCACCTGAGCCATAGAGATCCTCGGAGGTGTACCCAGAGACAACCGTGGACAGGATGGTCTGTAGGAACAATGGATTCTCATGCGGCACCACCCCATGTCCTCCAGTGGTGCTTGGTTGGGACTCTGAGTACTCCTGCCCCTGCACCATCTCCTCCTCCTCCACAGCATCTAGTGCCTTATCACCTGCACAAAATGAAAGGAGAAGTCATGAAGACACACATGAACAGCATAGCCGACAAAAATGGGCATCACAATGTACAAATCCAATACATTAATCAGATAGTGACACATGACACAAACTCAGCCCTGCATGCAATGGCAATGAAGTGGAAGGGGACCCTGAAAGCAGACGCTGATGACTCCAAAATGGAAAAACAACACATGAGCTGCATGGTGCATAGCACCTGCATCACACATAAGGCTGTGAGTGGCATGCACCATCCACAAACATGACACATTCCAGCACACAGATGGCACGTAGCATAGCCATAGCAGAACTGACAAGGACACCCTGATGGGAGTTAATCACTACTGTCCCCCATTCATGTAAAACGCATATCATCAAACAGAACATGCAAAAGAGTGGGACAAAACACACATGTGTCACATGCTGCAACAACGCCAGTGTTTTCAAAAACAGTGATGGGAGGCACATTGATTAATCAATGGCAGGTCACTTTGACATGACACAAGTGAATTGACATGTTGAAGGTTCAAACAGTGCTCAGAAATGAGCTGGTGCATTAAATGTGTAGGTGCACAGCAGTCAATCAGCCTGATTGATGGAATTATTTACGTGAAAAATGCACATTTGCGTGCCTTTCCGGCCGAAAATCCCTGTCTGAAGTATGGTGATTTTGGGGCAGAAAGGCTCGCAAATCTGCCTTTTTCATGCAAATGATTACATGAATCAGGCAGAATAAAGAGAAAAAACGGTAATAACAATGTTGTGGAATGATGGCACTTTAAGGGCAAGTGAAGTCATCATGTGCAAAGTGTTTGCAGTGGTCAGTAGGGATACAGTGTACCCCAAACCCAAGGGCGGGTGATGGCTTGGAGGCACATATGGCAGTTATGACTACACAGCCTGACCTGGCACTCGATCACAACACATCACCCAAGCAACGTACACATGGTCTGGACACACACACATGGGGACTCACCGGACATTGTCTCAAGATCTGGTAGGTCTCCAACGCCTTGGATCTGATCCTCTGTGATGAACCCTCCAGCGATTGCCTCATGTTCTGTGAGTTCATCTTCCTCTGGTGGTGACCCACTGCCAGTCACCAGAGTAGAGGCGTAATTAGAAGCTAGCTTGTTTTTTGAGGTCATTCCATTGCTTTGAGCAATCATCAGCTGCGCGCTTCACAAATCCCAAGGAACTAATGTGGTCGACGATGCACAGCCAGTGGGCCCTATGCTGAGCAGGAGTTGTCTTGCACCCTGCCATCACTAGCATGGCGCGGCCATGTTCTGACATGTAGCCCACAAGTGCGTCTAGTTCCACATTATTGAAACTTGAACGCTTCCTTGACGTGCCGGAGGGGCGAGCCGTGTCTGGGGTCCCAGCCTGTTCCGCAAGAGCACTCTCCTTCCTCTTGAGAGGTGGTGCGGACCCTGAGTGGCTTACGCCACTCCGGTCTGTAGGAGCAGAAGCGCAGGTGAACTGGGCACTGGAAGCAGGCAATGGCACGATGACCACAGGTCTCACTGCAGGCATTGGCTGCTGGGTGCTGTTGCCAGGACCAAGCAGCACAACTGTCTTGGTGTGAGGGGCCGAGACCAACACTGTCCCGGCTGGGTGACTCCGAGCCAGGGTGGTGTCAGCTGCAGCTGCACCTGCAGCCTCCTCACCCTGGCTACTCAGAGCAGCAGATGACATTGCTGTCCCACATCCACGTGACCTGGTGACAGCAACTTTCGCCGCCACATGTGGCTTGGACTTCATGACACGGAAGTCGGCCTGTGAGTCACCCCGTGCCTGTTCCGTGACCAATCCGGGCTGGGCTAGCAGGGCCTGAGCTGGGATGGTGTCAGCTGTATCTCCCTGACCCACTGGGGGGGGCACATGTGTCCCTGAATGGTCCTGGACACACTGCCCTCTTGGGCCACCCTGCCCACATTGCCCACCGCTGCCACCTTGGCCACCCTGCTCATCCTGGCCATGTCCCGCTCGCGGACACCTCTTGGAGGTCGGCCACCTTTGCCTCCCTTCCCACCATGGCACTGATGTACTTGTGCGAATGGGAAGTGCAGAAGACAATTATCCTGGACAATCGGGGAGAAGGGGGCAGGGTACTCGATGGAATAGGTACCCCTGTGCTCCTGCAAGGCTGTCTGTGACCCCTTGGGAAAAATGACAGGTCAAAAATACAAAATACTCAGGCACCCCATAAACAAAAACAAACGTGCACGAGAACCCTCGGTAGCCCATATGCGTGGAATTAAGGACCTGCAGTGTGCTTTGGCACCCAGAAACACAAAAATGCGTACGCGTGGAACACACAGACTACAATCACCTCTGAATTGGTACGCGACACACGCGGCAACCACAGTGGAAAAATATGTGCGCAACTCACTGTCTGCCTGGAAAATGTACGGAAAAAACACAAGAATGTGTGCGTTGGCAACACCCCCGCCAAAACAAGAATTGAGCTCTGCCGCAGTAAACAAGGAGTACGCACTGCAATCATTGTGAAGTAATCATCTGTCAACCCGCAAGAATTACAAGAATAGGACGCTCGCTCTCCATAAAAAGCATCTACAGGAAAATGACGTCTTATGCGGACCTTTCACCTGTGCGCATAGCAACTCCTACACATGCATCACATCACTTACGCGCTTACGTGCTAAGGGCCTTTCCTCAAATTACATGCACACATGCTGATTTTTCATGTGCCGAGTCACTCTGCATCAAGCTGGCCACGCGACAACACACGGAAGACCGCGCTCCTGCCCAGAAGGCCATTTACCTGCCCCCCGAAGCCATGATCAGCCTCCTACGAGCCATCTGCTGCTGCCAGACTGCCTGCTGCCAACGTGCCCTGCAATTAGGTGCCTGCACATCAGCCATCACCAGGGGCCCAGTTGCTGTGACCACCCCTGCTGGAACACAAGACTCCCGACTGGTGTTCCATCGCTCCACAGCCCAGCCCCAGGACCCAATTGCCCACCACACCTGCCTCGGGGTTGCTATGTCGGGCCAAACACCATCTGGGACCCGTGGCGACCCCCCCGGCAGGGAGGCAGAGGGCTGCCAGCTTCATTGCTAAAGAAGTTGGCATCCTGGTGGACGAAGTCCTGGGGCACTATGATGCCCTCTTCAGGCAAGCATGCGCCGACAAGAATGCATGGGAGAGGATCTGGTTGGACATTGTGGGTGCCATGAATGCAGAGGTAGTGGCACCCTGCAACTGTGAACATGTCCATAAGCGCTGGGAGGACTTCAAGTCCAGGACCCTCAGGAAGTCCTGGTGCCTCTTGGACGCAGTGGATGCAGTGGAGCGCCGGGTCCAGCTTACCACCAACCAGATGAGGGTCCTGGAGTGCATTCACCCACTGCTTCACCACCAGGTCCTCGAGAGGCAAACCCATCTGGAGTTGAGCGGTAAGTGTCCATGCATTCTGATTTGACACAGTGTATGTTGAGGTGTGGCAGGAGTGTGCAGCTTGGACATATGTCTGACATGGCTCATGTATGGATGTGTGTGTGCAGGGACATGACCGTGCTGCATGTGAGTCCAGTCATGTGTGCTGCACATCAATGGTGTATGTGTTGCAATGCATGATGCACAACTGCATGTGAAGATGCACACAAGTGTGTATGCCTTTGTTTGGACTCAGCCATGTTTGGAGTGTGACACATGGATGCTTGACCTACCTTCATGTACGTGCACGGTGTACATGTGTGTGTGTCTGGTTGGTGTGTGTGTGACTGTGAGACGCCATGAATGTATGTGACACAGACATGTAGGTACCCGATTGGCAGATGTGACATAGTGGACGAATATTGCACTGTGACAGGAGGTAGAGATGGCCAGATGCATGTCTGTCTGGTGGCGTGAGTGCATGTGAATGGCATGATCCATGATGCTTGTGATCATGCCACCCTTAGGATGCTCATGCAGTTCCATGTGAATGGATGCAGATGCTTGTTGCACGTTTCCTGCTTGTTTGTGCATGTGTGTGGGTTCAATTGACCTGAGTGATATGGAGTGTGATGCCGTCTGTGTTGTTTGACACTGCCACTCATGTGCTATAGTCATGTGTCTAGCAGACTATTGTAAGGTGTCCTGATGCCTGTGTGTGTTCTGTCTCTCCCTGTCTGCAGCGTTGACTGATGAAGAGGGCGGAGACGGCGCTGTGGAGCCCAGCGGCAGGGGTGCAATCGCCAGCCGGAAACGCAAGGCTCTGCCCCATACCAGGTAATAATATCTTCCGGGAGTGAGGGGAATGGTGCCGCATCCATGGTTGCAGCTGATGAGGGGAGGTCCAAGAGGCCAAGGTTGGATGTGGATTCATCGCCAGATGAAGGGGCAGGAGCATGCTACGGGAGATGGCAAAGAGTCATACAGGTTGGTGGGTGGTGTTGTTGAGGAGGAGGCTGTTTCAGACCCATGCATGGGGCCTAGAGGGAGTGATTCCACTGGTGCAAGTGGTGCAGTCCAGGGGCAGGGGAGGTGGCAGCACAGGTCGCTGTGGATGTGACTGTGTGTAATCCTGTCCCTGATCGTGTGACTGAATCATCCTGCACCAGCAAGGATGCCTCTGTCCAGGCCCGTTCGCACGTAGGGGATGTATCTACATCAACTGACCTTCCACTACCTGAGGACGAGGCAATCCATGACAGGGTTGAGCCTGTCCTAGTCGGTGTCCCGTTGTGCACACGGGTGATTCGGGATGATGTGCGTGCTTCCAGGCAGGACATCGCACATCATTTTGGACACCTATGTGGCCGCGTCGACTTGCTAGGACAGGTCGTTGGCACAGGGTTCCTCCATGTGGTGGACGCTCTTGCAACCCCTCCTCATCTGCACAGCCTATGCGCCAGTTGTCCTCTGTGCCGTCTTCCCACCCATGTCTCACATGGACACCCTGTGGACCTGCCCCATCCACCAAGACCAGGCTGGTGGAGAACACATCCCTGCCACAGTCGGGAGTCGGAGGACCAGCAGAGGTGTTCACCCCAACAACTGGACCCCTGCCAATGGAGGATGTGCAGGCACCTCCGAGCGTGGCACGAGCACCGTGGCACCGGGGGATCCCATCGTCCCGGAGGCCATTGTGGTTGCAGAGGCAGTTGACATTAAGGCGGCGGCAGCCGCAAGGTGGGAGGCATCAGGCCTCGGGCTGTCTACATCACAGAGGCAGGCATCGGCCGATGGGCAGGAGGACCCTGGACTATGTGTGTCTTCCATGTGGCAGCGGTTGGGCCAGTAGATAGGTGCAGAGTAGCGACGGGCGGAGAGGGACAGGGCAGAGAACTCCATGCACCGGGCATTGAGGTGGGCAGCATTCCTTAGCCCTCAAGGACACATCCCAGGCCCACCTCCGGGACATCAACATGGAGTTCAATGATGCCCTGGCCAAAGACATAAACATCAAGAAGTGAGCTGTAGGACTAGCCCGCCTCCATTGTGTATCGTTAATTAGGCTTAGGTTTCCTTTCGTTTCATTTTTATTTTGGAGTTGATGGACTTTGCTCCACTTTTTGTACATAGTTGTTTTTCTGTAGGTATTTTGGTAGGTTTCATTTGGTTTTGGGATCATGGACCTTGAGAACTTTAATTGTATATAGTTGTGGAACTATGGACATTTTTATTTTCAGATTTTTCATACCCATGATGGAATGTTTTTTTTTTTTCATTTACCTTTTGGATTATGATTTTCATTTTTCAGGACATGGACTGCTGGGATTTTATTCTTATTTATTGATGACATATTTTTGGGAATTGCCATTTCAGCTCTGTTCACCTTCATTTATCCTTGTCATTTTTAGTTTTCGTTTGTGAGATATTTAATTTAATACATTTTCATCTGTTCATATATTTCGGTTGTATGCTCTCATTGGTTTGGTGCATGTGTCAGTCGTCATTGCCTCAGTCATGTGGTGGTAGTGGTGTGTGGCCATGTTTGTCATGTCTTTATGTGCATACATGTATGCTTCTGTGCATGGCATACCATGGGGCCTGTACTGGGAAGTGGGGACAATGGATGGGTGTGGAGTTGCACTGTGGGGGGCAGTGTGGGGTGGCATTTGGGTGGACATTTGGTACATGGATGTATGTTGTGTCAATGTTTGGTTGGGTGGACATGAGGATGCTGTAAGTCTAGTAAAGCACCTTACGAGAAGAGACCATATTAATACGGCTATAACATTGTTACACTGGCTCGGAGTCGAAGAGAGGATCACGTTTAAATTCCTTACTCTTGTGCACAAATGCCTCTTCAGGAAAGCATCTTATTATCTGAAGAAGAGTATTGTACCCCACACAGAGAAGAGACAGCTGGGTTCAGCAGGAAAAAACTTTCTTGCAGTACCCAAACATAACCTCAAATCAGTCATGGGCAGATCCTTTGTAATGCAGGCAGCTCAGCTGTGCAACTCCCTTCCATTGATCTTGAGACTACAGGAGAACCACTTACAATTTCGAAAACTCATGAAGACCCATATCTTTAAGTAAACCCTTCTCTAGATTCTAAGCTTCTCTAGCTGTTTCTGCAAGATCCTTAGATAGTTTATGTTTTTGTCTTTGTTAACGCGCCCTGAAGCCTGCAGGCTACCGGCGCTATAGAAGTCTACATTCCATTACATTACATGAGTCGGGGCCTGCTGGCAGGTTGCTGTCACTGGTGGGGGTGGTGGGACATGATCGGGGCCTGCTGGTAGGTGCCCGTCACTGGTAGGGGACATGAGTCGGGGCCTGCTGGCAGGTGCCGGTCACTGGTGGGGGGGCATGAGTCGGGGCCTGCTGGCAGGTGCCGGTCACTGGTGGGGGGGACATGAGTTGGGGCCTACTGGCAGGTTGCCGTCACTGGTGGTGGGTGGGGGGACATGTGTCAGGGCCTGCTGGCAGGTTACCTTCACTGGTGGGGGTTTGGGGACATGAGTTAGGGCCTGCTTGCAGGTTGCCGTCACTGGTTGGGGTGGGGGACATGAATCAGGGCATGTTGGCATATGCCCGTCACTGGTGGGTGGAACATGAGTCGGGCCTGCTGGAAGGTTGCCGTCACTCGTGAGGGGGACATGAGTTGGGGCCTGCAGGCAGGTTGCCATCACTGGTGGAGGGGAACATGAGTCTGGGCCTGCTAGCAGGTGCCTGTCACTGGTGGGGGGACATGAGTTGGGGCTCACAAGTGCATGGTGCCATGTGGGCTGCCTGTGGGGCATGGTCATGGGTGTAGAGGGATCCCCTGTGATGTGGGCTGCCTGCAGGGCATTGTCAGGTGTGATGGGCTGCCTGCATGGCATGGTCAGGGGTGATGGGCTGCCTGTGGGGCATGGTCAGGGGTGATGGGCTGCCTGCGGTGAATGGTCAGGGGTGTTGGGTGGTCCCCTGTGGTGAGGGCTGCATGCAGGGCATGGTCAGGGTGATGGACTGCTTGTGGGGCACGGTCAGGGGTGTTGGTTGGTCCTCTGTGGTGTGGGCTGCCTGTGGTGCATGGTCAGGGGTTATGGGCTGCCTGTGGTGACTGGTCAAGGGTGTTGGGTGGTCCATGTGGTGTGGGCTGACTGTGGGGCATGGTCAGGGGTGTTGGATGGTCCCCTGTGGTGTGGGCTGCCTGTGGGGCTTGGTCAGGGATGATGGGCTGCCTGTGGGGCATGGGCAGGGGTGTTGGGTGGTCCCTGTTGTGTGGACTGTCTGTGGGGCATGCTCAGGGGTGATGCTGCAGTGGGGCATGGTCAGGGGTGTTGGGTGGTCCCCTGTGGTGTGGGCTGCCTGTGGGGCATGGTCAGGGGTGTTGGGTGGTCCCCTGTGGTGTGGACTGCCTGCGGGGCATGGTCAGAGGTGACGAGCTGCCTGGGGCATGGTCAGGGGTGATGTGCTACCTGTGGGGCATGGTCAGGGGTGTTGGGTGATCCCCCGTGGTTTGGGCTGCCTGCGGGGTATGGTCAGGGGTGTTGGGTGGTCCTGTGTGGTGTGGGCTTCCTGCGGGGCATGGTCAGGGGGGTTGGATGCTCTCCTGTGGTGTGGGCTGCCTGCGGGGTATGGTCAGGGGTGATGGGCTGCCTGCAGGGCATGGTCAGGGGCGTTGGGTACTCCCCTGTGGTGTGGGCTGCCTGCGGGCCATGGTCGGGGGTGAGGAGCTGCCTGCGGGGCATGGTCAGGGGTGTAGGGTGTAGGGGGATCCCCTGTGGTGTGGGCTGCCTGCTGGGCATGGGGAGGTGGGGAGGGCACACCCAGGAGGGCCCACACAGCCAAATCACGTGAAAGGTGCACTCGCGTGCCCCGAAATACACATACCCCACTTGCACCAGCCAAATCGCTTGAAAAGTGCACTTGCGTACTCCAAAATACACCTACCCGCCCGCGCCAGCCAAATCGCTTGAAGAGTGCACTCACATACCCCAGAATACACGTACCCTGCTCGTGCCAGCAAAATCGTGTGAATAGCGCACTAGCGTACCCCAGAATACACGTACCCCGCTCGTGCCAGCGAAATCGCGTGAAAAGCGCACTTGCATATTTTAGGCAGAATCATATGCAGTACCCTTTGGGAACACCACACACAATTAAGACTACAGGTGCAAGTACAAATTCATCTTTGGTACAAGCCTGTACTACACAGTAAAGTGGTAGCGATGGCTGAGCAGCCAGACTTATCTCAAGAGTAAAGTGAGCAGTATCAGAAGTTACACAAAGGACAGCAATTGCTATGGTTCAAACAAACACTGACTCAGGCTATTTGAGTAAAATAATATACATTGATTAGGTGGCGATGCAATAACACCCTCCTGAGAGACCAGGTGTTTAAAGAGTTTTTTCAGAAAGAAATAGAAGCCAACTTTGAATAAATGACACAGGGGAAACAGTAATGGTCACGGTATAGGACGCGGCAAACACCACCTTCCAGGGTCTCCTTATTGCGAAGGGTTCGAGGAGGAAACGGAAGAGGGCATTAATAGAGACCAAACTTCACAATGACCTATGTGTCATGAGGGCACGGCTCACCAAAGGGGACGTGGACCATGAGGTCCTCTTGGAAGAAATGAGGGAAAAAAGACGAGCCTTACACACAGTTCTAAAATGGAGAAGTGGTAAAAGCAGAGATATTACGAGAAGGGAGACAAAGTCGGGACCTTGCTGGCACATAGGATAAGGGGGAATAGAGCAGAGAGACGGATTGAGGGTATCCGGGATAAAGCGGGAAGGGTACAAACGACAACCGAAAACATAACGGAAGCGTTTGAGGGTTCTATAGGCAACTGTATACCAAACAGGAGGTGTGTCTCCAGTTGAAATCTAAAAATATCTGGAGGACAGAATCAGAACTGGAGGCCCTGTAAAGGGAAATCTCAGAAGAAGAGGTAGAGGGGGCCATCAAACGGTTAAAGGTGGGTAAGACTCCAGGGGGGGATGGTTATACAGCCGACTTCTTTAAACAATATCAGTAGGTCTTGATACAATCACTGACCAAGCTATTCAACCAAATTAGGAGCCCGTAGACTATTCCACCGACATTCCAACAGGCCATGATCATGGTAATACCTAAACCGGGGAAGGACCTGGCGGAATGTGGTTCGTATAGGCTCATTTCACTTTTAAACGTTGACGCAAAGCTCTTTACTAGGATTATGGCGACCTGCCTGGAAAGGTCCCTACCCCGATTGATCCACCCGGACTAGGTAGGTTTTGTGCTGAACAGACAGGGGGCCGACAGTATGTGCAAAACCATACATATATTAAGCTCCAGAGAGGTCAGAACGGAAGACGCCCTTCTCCCTTCCTTGGATGCAGAGAATGAGTTTGACAGGGTGGGCTGGCCCTTCATGAATGATGTTTTAGCATCCCTGGGCATGGGGCCAAAGTGGTTGGGGTGGATCTCGGCTCTCTACTTTGACCCATCGGCAAGGGTGGTGAATCAGTAACATTCCCACTGGAGAGGGGCACGAGACAGGGTTGTGACTTCTCCCCCCTTATCTATGCATTAGTGATGGAACCCTGGGCGATAGCAATTAGGGGGAATGAGGAAATCAAGGGCATAAGGGTTGGGGAAATGAACTGGAAGATCAGACTTTTTGCCGATGATGTGTTGCTGTACCTCGCCAACCCATCCCAATCCGTGCCCGAGATACTGAATAGCTTGGAAAGATACGAGGCCCTCTTGGGTTACAAGGTCAACCTAGGAAAGTCGGTTGCATTTACGGCAGGGCACCTCCCAGAGGCAGAGAGGCAATATGTTGAGGGTCTCCCGTTCTGTACACAGGCAGATGGATTATGTTACCTGGGGATTCAAGTACCAGTAAACCTGGGTGATCTTTTTGCCGCTAACTTTCCACCCTTGTGGTCGGCAATTAAGCGAGACATAGAACAATGGGCGAAATCCGGCCAGTCATGGATGGCATGCCTCAACTCAATAAAAATAGTGATCCTCCCCAAATTATTATATTTATTCCAGATGTTGCCTACCCAAGTACTTAAACTATTTCTTCTTTAGGTCACGCGGGCCCTCTTGTGATACCTCTGGGCTGGAAAGTACCACAGAATTGCCTATGATGTATTGACAAGGCCCAAAGATGAGGGTGATGTGAATTTCCCAGATCTAGACACATATTACAGGGCTTTTCAATTACGAATCCTGGTGGAACACTTTTTGATAGGCCCAAGGAAACAGTGGGTAGAAATGGACAATGAGCTCTTCTCCAGTTACACTTGATGAATGGTTATGGGTTCCCAAAGCACGCATCCCGAGGAGAATACTGAATCACCCAGTCATTGGGGTACCATGATCTATATGGAAAGAGGGGGTTACTTTAGATGGCTCACAACATGGTCCTCCCCTCTAAGCTGTATCTCTGCTCCTCCGCTCAGTGCTGGAATTGACAAACCACTAGCCTGCCAACAATGGTATGAAGCAGGCGCTAGAGGGCGGAGCAGCTTTCGGTGGGTGGAATATTTATATCCCTAGGGGAATTGAAAGAGGCCCTGGGTCTGGAAAAACTCTCCCCCTTCCGATACTTGCAACTAAAAGGGGTCCTTACAGAAAATAAATGGGGAGACAGACTGAGGAGAGACCTAACAGACTTTGAGAAGTTCCTGACCACGTACAAGGGTACGAAGGGTGTGGTATCCAGGCTCTACGGCCTTCTGCTGTTTGCAACCCCGCAAGATCCCCCCCTGCCCAGGTGCAATGGGTAAAGGATCTTGGCACGCCCATCACGACAGGAGATGGATCACAATGTGTAGACAAGCCAATCACTCAACGACCTTGCCTCAATACCGCCACCATGCCCTGAAATTGATCCATAGATGGCACTACCCCCCGCAGAGGATAGCTAGGATGAGGAAGGGATACGACCCACATTGCTGGAAATGCCGTACCAAGAGGGGGGATTATGTGCACATGTGGTGGAAATGTCAGGTGGTGCAAACCTATTGGAGCGAGGTCCTGTCCTGGATAAAGGGGGTGGATGGTGTTGAGAGGACCCTATCCCCATGGTTACTGTTGTTTGGAATTGAGGTTGAGGGGGCCCAAAATTATCGCATGATCACATGTTACAGGTTGTTTTGGTTGCTGCCAGGTGTTGTTGAGCCCAAAATTGGAACGCTCCCCGAAGCCCGGGGGAAAAGGAATGGGAATGGGTCATTAAACTCCGAGCAATATACGACATGGAGTTCCTGACCCATTTAATTGAAAAAGACCAATATTGAGGGATTATGGCTTCCTTTCTTTGAAAAATACGGGAGAGCAACTTGAGGACTTTGGATTGTGCTCAACAAAATGTCGAACTAGACCACTGACCCTGGAGGAGCCCATTTGAAGACCCGGAAATGCTCAACAAGAGGGAGAACTGATTAACAGAAAGTAGGGCCCCACGTTTAGAGCACTTTTGCGAGAGCTCTCCTTTGTTTGAAATGTACTGAACCACACTGTGTCTGACCCCTGTTCTAACTATTAATGCTGGTTCCATGGTGGGGAGGAGGGAGAGGGGAAGGAAGTGGGAGGGGTGGGGAAAGGTTATGGTTACAGCTAAGTATGTTTTTGTGTTTCACATGTTGTTATGTTACTGTCACAACCTGAATATTCAATAAAACTGAATTTTCAAAAAGAATATACATTTATTTACACCATCAGTTATTAAACAGTTCACTAATATAAAGCAGCAGAACATCACAATCTTAATACACTACACACCACCCAATGAATTCTGGACACGTTAAGCTCAAAATGAAGTGTGAGCAAAATGTCACTCCAGTAATTTAAAAAGGTAGGGAAAGACAAGGTTATTCAAAATCAAGCAGCTCCAACAAGTAAGTAGGCAAGACAATCTAGGAAAGGCTTACTACAACTAGGAATCAAATCAATAGGCCTGGGCCAATGTTAATGGTTCAGAGTCTTTGGAGAGGATCACACAGTTCAGAGTAGTTTGCAGTTAAGTTTATGCCAAGAGTTTGAAATGAAGTTGGTCGGAAGAAAAGTTACTTAAAAGAGTAGAGAAGGACAAGCCCTCGGATTAGTGAAAGATTTCAAACACTTTCACTACTGTCGGACGGAACGAATGACCGGATTTGAACAGTACCTTAGTAGAGGAAGAATGCTGTAGCTGAGGCAGAATTTCCTGGCAGGTCCTGCAGGTTCACAGTTCCTGAAGCGACTGTCGGACTGACAAGAAGGAGGAAGACTGGAGGATCCTACACTGCCCAGGGAAGAAACCAGCAGCAGAGCAAAGCGACCTGTTGGTTGGTCCCACCAGCTCAACGGAAGAAGATTCCTAGCAGATCTTCTCTGTCATCAAAGTCTATGAGATTCGGACCTGCAGCAGGGCTTCACCGGGAGGCTAAGTAGTTGCAGTAGTCCTCTTTCATCAGCTTCTCTTTGGTTCTCTCAATCCAATGGTGGCTCTGCCTTCCAAGTCCCAGAGACATGCTTTTTATACAGTTTTTCCCCATTCACACAGCCTGGCTGTCAATCATACAGCAGGGTGGCTGTCCTGGCAGGACAGTCACCTACCCAATCAAACAAGAGTGCGACTTGGGTCTCCAAGGAGACCCTGTGCAGGGGGCCTAAAACCCCTCCCTCACATCCTGTCCACCAAGACACTAATGTGTCTAAGGATGGCGAACAAATAAACCAAACCTGGTTTGGCGTGCAGAGTAAAACACGAAAAAGACCTTTACAAAAAGAAATGGCAAATAAACCCAGCCGGAACCAAATAAAATTAAAAGGGGTCCGGCAGATTAAAGTTTGAGGCTTCTAACATAGCCTAAAACTGTACCAAGGCTATTTTCATAGTCTGCGGTAGGAAAGAAATGGTAGATACCACTGCCACCATCCAAATCTTAAAGAAAGGGGAACAAAATAATGTTCCATGAGAATCAGACGAAAAGGGGTAATTATTAACCCTTTCCAGTACTCTGTGGAAGATAGTTTGTACTCGGTCTGTGAATTTAAAAAGACTTGTACTCCAGAGGCCCCAGGAAGGCCCATAGAGCTGAGGTTCGCTCAGAAGTACTTTAAGACGAGATAGCTGCACCCTTGAGATGGATGGGGGTACAGATGTATTACTCCAACACCAATCAATAAGGACAACTCAATGGTTTGGCAAAGGGAGTCCGTTTAATGACAAGACAAAAAACAGGGAGTTATGGATTTCAGCAGTGATGCGATCATCCTTCTTGCTTCAACTCCAACGAACTTCATAAAAGTTGCAACTTTTATACTCAAAACAGGTCATAATTGACGTGTAACATTCAAAAGTTAACATGCAATTCTATTGGTTAGGAAAAGGTTACTTTACTATAGGTGCTACATCTGGATATGGTAACGGAGTAAGGGGTTAGGGTAAACACTGTCAGGTGGGCGTCTAAGCCCTTACTTCAAACATGACTACTGTAGATGTCACTAAAAGTACATCTCATTGGTTATACTAACTATAAGACCGTAGATTATTTGGTCCATTGTGATTGGGTTGGCACCAATCCCATGCATAATTGTCTACTTTGCTTAGCAGCACGCAGAATTGTTGGTCAGGTGCGAGGTGCCCCTTAGTTACCCGGCCTTCCTCCAGCCCTTGTTACAATAAATCATAACTTTAATAGCCATGTGTCGATTATTACACTGTGGTTGGCCTTGAAACTGCATCTTCTGTCTGGAAAAGTTCTGATATCTCTGCTTGGTCCGGTGCCAAGCGTAGGTGTGAACCCCCGCTTCTTCTTGCTAGGCTGGTCACGTACTTCCCACACCATGAATTTGTCTAGTTTCCCTTAATTTGTGTATTTGATTCTTATTTAGCCCGCCACCTCCCTACGTCTTCTTATGTCGACGTTTCTGACGCAGGATATTCTGTTCTTAGTTTCAATTAAATGTAGCTACTGTTCATAGCTTCTATTTGGTATGACCTTGGCTTCCCTGGTACGAGTTGCATCTTCCGAGTTTCCCTTCAGCCGTCCCTCCTCGTGTTACTAGAATATGAATCTTCTTTCGTTTAGCCTTTAGTAACCTGGGTTGGTTCTGCTTTTGTGCAAAGTAGAAATATACTTATAATAAGGTGCTTCAATTGAGGTAGAATATGTATAATGGTGCTTACCGCACTACTCTTCTACCAAGCATAGAAAGCGGCACTGTTCTCTTAGCTTTCTTGCAGTTCCAAGCATATTTACAGGTGTAAACCAGTTGAATGTCTTCATCTTGCTTACAGGATGAACTTGAGGTTCAAGATATCTTTATCCATGGTGTTTCGTCTCTGTGTGTCATTCTTTGGTTGAATTGTCTTCTGTCTGTGAGTTTGTCTGAGTCCTTGTGATGTCACCATTCGTCTTCCTTTACAGCCTTTTTTGGTTTCTTCCGGGACAGTACTTAGGCAATCTTCATTTCGTTTCATTTGCTGGTAGGGTTTCCTCAATGGATACATTACTGTCCATGGTTTTCTGGGTACCGGTACTTCGATAGGTGTTACTCTTCTAATAGGAACTGGCCAGAGCCCTACTGCGGCTCTCTGCTGGCTTATTTGCTCATCATACGTCACATATTTTGGTGTGAACGTTCATGGAACTTCAAAATGGGCGACTGGAGTGCAAGCTTTATTTGGGACCTCCACTACAGACGAATAAAGTCAATGGCAACTTTACATGTTCTGGAATATAGCAGTCAATCCCAGAAAATGGAGTATAAAGTGGGAAGTCTGAAAAAGACAACCCTGTGTCACTGCACTAAAGGTGCTGTGTGACACACAGTAGAAAAATGATGCCTATGGAGTAGGTGAGACTCCACATTCTATGAACACAAAAATGTAAAACACTCAGCAAAACACATGTAAGAGTGGGAAAAAAGGCTTACTCTCTTAGCAGGTGAAAAAGGAAAAAAAGTAAATCCTAGAAATCCAGCAAAGCTGCTGAGGGACTCAGTAGATAAGGGAAATTTGCCATTCTGGAGAATTATTCCTAACAGCGTACACCCAGATTTGCACACCTGTGTGGTGAGGAGTCACATGCAAAACCTGCAGGTAGCCCACACCAGAGGGGACCCCCCTACACTCCAGACCATCCCCCGCAGGCAGCCCACACCATAGGGGACCACCCTACACTGATGTCCATGACCCGCGGGCATCCCTCACCACAGAGGACCACCCAACACCCCTGACCATGCCCCGCAGGCAGCCGACACCACAGCACACCACCCAACACCCCTGTCCATGCCCTGCAGGCAGCAAATCACACCTGACCATGACCCGCAGGCAGCCCTCACCACAGGGGACCACCCAACACCTCTGTCCATGTCCCGCAGGCAGCCTACACCACAGGGGACACCCCAACCATGACAATGCCCCGCAGGCAGCCCACACCACAGAGGACCAGCCTACACCCCTGTCCGTGCCCCGCAGACAGCCCTCACCACAGGAGACCACCCTACACCCATTTCCATGCCCCACAGGCAGCCCTCACCACAGGGGACCACCCAACACTGCTGACCATGCCCCACAGGCAACCCACACCACAGGAGACCACCCAACACCCCTGTCCGATGCCCCGCAGGCAGCCCACACCACAGGGGACCACCCAACACCCCTGTCCATTCCCCGCAGGCAGCCCATCACCCCTGACCATGCTCCGCAGGCAGCCCATCACCCTGTCATGACCACTGCTTCCAAAGAGTCAGGACCTACCCAACATCCTTGGAAGCAGGCTCATAACATATACTATCGGCACCAGCAAGTCCCAATAGGGACCTTTTGGACCTTGTCCTGGCACCGGTGGTGCCAGGCTCATAGCATGGACCCGTCCCGGCACAGGAAGCGCTGGGCTCATAACAAGTGTGAAAGTGCTTGGGTGGACCTACCTGCAGCAGACCATGCTGCTTACTTACCAGCAAGATGATGTTTCACTCTCTTCTGGCAGGGACTACTTTTCGTTCTGGGTGGGGCAGGCACCACTCCCTGGATCATTGATGCTGGACCCCTTCTGGAAGCAGGAACTCTTTTGCCTGGGCGAGGCTGTGGAAGAAGACACCTAAGCACTCCTATGGACTATTTAAACCACACCCGATTGGTGCAACGTGCTTCGCGTTATTCTGCATCTGCAGCAGGACGCTCACCGTATCAGCTCCAGCAAATCTTCAGTTCCGGATCCTGTGAATACGAAAATTACCTGCTGGGAACCAATCTTCAGTCTTCAGCAGCTCCTGCAAAACAAAAGGCACAGGTTAGGCAAAGGCAAAGTTAGCGGTTCAACTTACCCGATCCATCGGCAGCATTCAAGGCGTTTTTTCTGCATTTCTCGTCCGGCATCGGGCCTGCAAAGACAAAGAACATTGGTTAGTAACGCTTAGTTACAAAACTGCCTACCTGTGTTACGCTCGCTCCAACTCTGCTCGCGCTGCATTCTGGCACCTGTAAAGACAAAAGAGACATTAAGGTGCATTCTACAGCCCTAGAGCAGCCTTTCTACTTACGTGCCTTCGTATTCACCATCTTCTTGTTACGCTCTCTGCCACGAACCTGGGGGAGCATCTTCTTCGGCACCGACAGCATCTGAAAAGGAAAAGACATAGACATTAAGGAGATAAGACATTTGAAGAGAGCAATCTAAAGGGAACTTTAATACTTACAAGTCACGCTCGTGCAGCACACGGCAGCATCGCTCTCAACTTACCCTCTGCAATCAAGAGGCTGAACTCATATCCAGTGAAGTAACTGGACCCAGAGCCCCTGCACAAGCCGCAGGATGGAGAGCCCAGCATTCACCGATTTAAGGTGAGCACAATAATCGACCAAGTACCACGGGGAGAGAGGGAGAGAGGGGCTTGGAACTTCTCCCAACCTTCCAGCCACTAATACCTTGATTTTCCACTTGCAGACACCTCACCCTTCAGGTCAAACTTTCGGTGAGAAAGGGGCCAAATCCGGGAGCCAAACGAATCCTACGCCTAACGTTGAAGACGGTTTCACCGCCCAGTCAAGACCCGCGCCTCCGAGGGAACCAGGTGAGCGTTACAAACCCCTGACCATGACCCGCAGGCAGCCCTCACCTCAGGGACCACCCAGCACCACTCTCCTAGCCCTGCATGCAGCCCACACCACAGGGAACACCCCTACAACCCTGACCCTGCCCCGCAGGCAGCCCACACCACAGGGGACAACTCTGCACCCCTGTCCATGCCCCGCAGGCAGACCCTCACCCTAGGGGACCACCCTAAACCCATGTCCATGCCCCACAGGCAGCCCTCACCACAGGGGACCACCCAACACCCCAGCCCATGCCCCGCAGGCATCCCACACCACTGGGTACCACCCAACACCCCTGCCCATGCCCCGTAGGCAGACCATCGCCCCTGACCATGCCCCGAAGGCAGCCCATCACCCCTGACCATGACCCGCAGGCAGCCCTCACCACAGGGGACCACCCAGCATGCCTGCCCATGCCCTGCAGGCTCACCGTCACCCCTGACCATGCTCCACAAGCAGCCCATCACCCCTGACCATGACCCGCAGGCAGCCCTCACCACAGGGGACCACCCAGCACCTCTCTCCAAGCCCCGCATGCTGCCCACACCACAGTGAACACCCCTACAACTCTGACCATGCTCTGCAGGCAGCCCACACCACAGGGGACAACCCTAAACCCCTGCCCATGTCCCGCAGGCAGACCATCACCACAGGGGACCACCCTAAACCCCTGTCCATGCCCCACAGACAACCCTCACCACAGGGGATCACCCAACACCCCTGACTATGCCCCGCAGGCAGACCATCACCCCTGACCATGCCCTGAAGGCAGCCCATCACCCCTGACCATGACCCGCAGGCAGCCTCACCACAGGGGACCACCCAGCATGCCTGTCCATGCCCTGCAGGCAGCCCACACCACAGGGGATACCCCTACAATCCTGACCATGCCCCACAGGTGGCCCACACCACAGGGGACAACCCTACACCCCTGCCCATGCCCCACAGGCAGACCCTCACCACAGGGGAGCACCCTAAACCCCTGCCCATGCCCCGCAGGCAGCCCTCACCACAGGGGACTACTCAACACCATTGACCATGCCCCGCAGGCAGCTCACACCACAGGGGACCACCTAATACCCCTGTCCATGCCCAACAGGCAGCCCACACCACAGGGGACCACCCAACACTCCTGTCCATGCCCCGCAGGCAGCCCACACCACAGGGGACCACCCAACACCCCTATCCATGCCCCGCAGGCAGCCCATCACCCCTGACCATGCCCGGCAGGCAGCCATCACCCCTGATCATGACCCGCAGGCAGCACATCACCCCTGTCCATGCTACGCAGGTAGCCCTCACCACAGGGGACCACCCAACACCCTTGTACATGCCCCGCAGGCAGCCCACACCACTGGGGACCACCCAACAACCCTGTCCATGCCCGCAGGCAACCCATCACCCCTGACCATGCCCTGCAGGTAGCCCTCACCACAGGGGACCACCCAGCACCCCTGTCCATGGCAGCCCATCACCCCTGTCCATGCTACGCAGGCAGCCCTCACCACAGGGGACCACCTAACACCCTTGTACATGCCCCGCAGGCAGCCCACACCACTGGGGACCACCCAACAACCCTGTCCATGCCCCGCAGGCAACCCATAACCCCTGACCATGCCCTGCAGGTAGCCCTCACCATAGGGGACCACCCAACACCCCTGTCCATGCCCCACAGGCAGCCCACACACCAGGGGACACCCCTAAAAGGTCTGCGTGCAAACTATGTTTGAAGACTTAGAGCAAATCATGGTAAAGCCAAATATCCACAGACCAACTACATAATTTTGTATTTGTAATGACACAAACCTGTGGGTTCTCTTTATTTCAGTTGAGGTTTTTTGTTTTTTAAAACAAGTGGGCATTTTGTACAATGTTTTCGAAAAAGGTAGTCAGAAAGGAGCTTAAGAGATGGCTAGCAATGACGATTGATGTCAGTCCCTCTTGTCTAATGTAAATATTTAAAGTTGTTCATTAGAAATAACTGGATTAGAAGAGTTACAATCTGCTGATTGCCACATATGTTTTTCTGACCTAACTTTTTAAGAGGGTCAGCAAAATGGTGTCATGTTATAAGCAGCACTGTTGTCACATGATGGGTACTTTCGGCTTCATTACAGGTATGGCACTGTGCGTAAAAATGGCAGCGAAGAACTTTACTGCCAAAAACTGGAGGATGTACTGTGGCTGGATTACGGTTTGCAGCACATCTGCCAACATTCGCTTAGAGTCCTATGCACTCCAAAAATGGGGAATGACACTGCCTTGCTGCCACTCATAATCATGTGGACATTCCATTGGGCCAAAATGCAGTGACGGCAACAAAGGTTGTGGCAGCCATGTTGCAGGTGTACTGCTGGATTATTATAAAACTTGTAATGCGATCTGGAACTTGATAATAAAGTGATGCGTGTATCACATATGTAACTAAAACAACTGCCTTGTTAAATCTGCCGCTGTCTTTTGGGTATACTTCATTGCTGTAATGGTGCACATTTTTGACTAACCTGATGGAATCTGGTCTTAAGAAAGAACCAATGGTGAGTGTAATGAGCATTATTGTCCTTACTGATTGACTCTAAAGCAAAAACAAAGAGGTGATGACTAGAAGGTTTACAATGCATCTTTACCACCGGCATAGCTCTGAGCAACCCTCCAGACCATTGTTTTTTGCCTGACAAGCCATTACAGATGGGGAAAGACCATATGCAAATCAGGTTTGGTCCCACATCAAAAGTGGCAGTCCAGCCCAAACTGCTAGGTCACATCACTTCTGAATGAGACCACAAGCACCCTCAAACATGTTTCGGCCTTTTTAGGCCTCATCATTGAGGAGTAGCTTGGGTCTTCAATGCTCCCACTAAGCTGTGCGCATGTGCGCCTGCCCCAGCATCCTTCTCGGTTACGCTCAGAATTTTTACAGTGCATACAGACAATTCCCATCTAATCAAAAAGATGTAATAAGACACAGGCCACAGCAGGTACCTAATATTTTCTTCTCTCAAAATGAAGCTACATTATAATAACTAGTCTTGATATTCTGGTCTAAACAACTTACTTTACCCTACTATGCAAGCCTGACCCTAAACACCCAATAAAAATAATACACCCACAAAGAATATGAAAAAGTGGCTCCATGAACAGAAGTCATAACTAAGATATGCTTGCACACATTAAACACATTATCTTCCCTCCCCATCTATACTTGACTCTACCCAATGTACACCTTATGACTCAAACATCTGACCCAGGCCACATTCAGATGTTACCAGACAACCTTGACTGTCTACCATGGCTCTGTAAAAGGTTACCTGACTTTGACA
This sequence comes from Ambystoma mexicanum, assembly GCF_040938575.1. Classification (NCBI taxonomy): domain Eukaryota; kingdom Metazoa; phylum Chordata; class Amphibia; order Caudata; family Ambystomatidae; genus Ambystoma; species Ambystoma mexicanum. The sequence goes on along the minus strand of NC_090936.1, from coordinate 1,122,973,260 downwards.
TATATCCACTTGTTTTATGTTTGTTAGAATATGAATGACATTCAAGCACATGAATGGTCTCTTTACTCATGGTACCTTAGCAGGTGTGTCACCCAGACTATATAACCCAAATGTCAGCTCAAATATCATATACTGATTGTAAATAACCAGCTACTTTGATGTGTATTGGACATATGTCACACACACACTTTAAATCAGCCGCCTTAACACATTGTACAACTCAATTAATTTGTCCTCTAAGGATTTTGCGTAGACATATGTCACGCTCAAAGTCTCCTACTTTAACATTGCTAACATTACTCTATAAGTGGAGAGAAACATTGCAACAGCATTGACTTGGCCTGCAACCGATAATCGGTATGGACTATGCCTGGCAGTATTCGTATATACTATTAGGGCAACAGATATTCAGATAACTATAATGCTTTTCACACAATCTGCAGCCTTCACAAGTTTTCAGAGTTCCATGGGGCATAGACCTTAACAAATTATATGGCAATTGACTTCTATACAAACACGGTTGCACTGAGCACTTGTATAATCCTAACCAACAATTTAAAGATGGGTTATGTTGCAAACACTCGTGTATCCACTTCATAGAAATTATGCACATACAGATTGATGACAATATCTAAAACTGCACATGATATGATGGTGAAGTGTTACATATTTTTTACTCACGCAGTATTGTTGGTATGCAAATATCCCTGTTAGTGTTTTACAGCTACAATCCCTCAATTTTTACAGAGCCCTGTACACTACTATTGGAGGCTAGCATAGGAGCAGTGGAGGGGTATTGATGGAAGATCACAGGTGAGCAGTCTGTCAGGGTGAAGAAAAAATCAGCAACTTTTCGAAAACTAAATCAAAGGTTTGGCAGTACAGTAAAGTGAAGAAAATGCATTGATTGTCTGCTAAAGGATTGGAAACTCTAGGATACTGCACCTTCTGTTTCTTTCTATGCTCTGCTGCTGAGGACTTTTCAATATAATCATGTGTTTGCATTTAATGCCTCTAGCAACCCGAATGCATGTTGTTCAACTAATAGCAGTGAATTGCATAAGAGTGGTCCCTAGTTAAAGAGGAAGGCTCTGCATCTGTTGTACCTCTGAAAATTGCTGCTATTTACTTAAAAGGCAAATATATGTGTTTTTCATCTACGGGGCTCCCGACGAAACCTCAGAAAGGCTCTTGTTGAATTTTGTCTTGGCTGTGGTGAGGACACTTCATATGTCAGGGTTACAAGCATGGTCCTGATATGATTTTGCTCCCTACTTGGAATCAAATGATTTTTCAGGGAATATAAAAGTAATTATCTTTGCGAGTAGAGATATTTCATGCTTATTAAAATGTTATTTCCCTTAAAATTCCTCTTGAGATCGGCCAGTAATATTATTTGAATTCCTATCAATGCCACTGCACTATTCGTCACAGATTTGAAAGAATATCAGTGGAACTTTGTGTGTAGAAGCAGGGAGTAGGCTCCTATATGTTCATGGTTTCCTGTTTTTGTTGGGTACATTTTCCTATTTTTAGGAAGTACAAAATTGAACGTGTATATGCCTCTTAGCTGTAAGCCTGTTTTTGAGCAAATGTTGTGACAACTCACATGACAGCATACTGTGGATAGTAAGCAGATCCCCAGGAATTCTGTTAATCATATTCTGTGGTGCAGTTGTTCTGATGCAAATTTCAGTACACAAATTAGGAGAGGCATGTTCTCCTGGTCCTTGAACTACTTCATTAAAGTGGCACATAAACTGTTGTTTTCTGACACATTCCTTTTAGTTGCCATTATTTCACTTGCAAAAATTGCATCTTGTCTACATTTTTTGACAGCCAAATCAGTGATAAGCGATATGTGTTTTTGTACACTTTCTGCAATGTCTTTGAGCAGTTTCAACAAAAGAATAACCAGAACTAAACCTATTGTTTATCCTGAGCATAGAAAGAGTTTTGCACATACACTTTATTTCTCTGTACAGGAGTACAGGAGTACTCTTGGTAGGTATTTGGCATATCTTGAAGTCCTCGACTGGATGATGAGCGACCCTTACAGCACATATAAGATATTTTGTTATTTTAGCCTATATGTTTGGAAAAATGTTCTAAAATGCACCTTTTACCCTGATTTGTAACAGGTTGCAGTGGTTGGGAAGGGGACACTTCCTTCCAAGCTCTTTGGAGATGGTAGCTCACTAAGTATGCACCCTCACAAAGTGGCTTATCTCAGTAAGGTGCGCACATGAACAAATAATGTGTGCACGAAAGCTAACCATTTCCGCACTTAGGGAAAAATAATTAGAGTGTCTTGACTCCAAAGCATACCCATTAACTAGAGAAGAAGCCAACAATAACAAGGATTTCAGAGAATAAAGAACACTCAGTTACATTTCCTACAGATCGTGAGGGGTCAGTCTACTCTATAAAGTACATTGCTTCGTGATTATTTGCTTGTCCTTTTTGCCTAGACTTGCATAATAGCCTGGCAGTTAAGGGTTTAAGTAAAACGTGAATCTGTGTACGATGGGAAAAACAGAGAAAACACGTGTATGGGAAGTTTACTTTTTGAAGTGCAGTTATTGGGAGGTGATGCAGATTGCCTGTAGTTTTCACATGTCATAATGCACAGAAATATGTCGAATAACAATTAATCCAATCTTTATTTCAAATAAAATCAAGATAGTCTTTTGCATTAGGTACATCTGAATTCATTACACTAGCAACATACCAGTGTGCCATTTTTCAAGCTTAACATGTACGATGTAAACTATTTAAAAGAAGAGTACTGAACACAAATAATCAGATATTACAATATCCTACAGTCTTGGTGTCACTTACAAAACTTGTATGTCATAGTTCCACCTGTTGCATAGGTTCAAGCTGAGACTTTCTGAAATCGACTAACCACATTATGCAGCTGATAGCATAAGAAAGTGGAGTTTAAAAAAAAAACCTTGTTATTGATATTTATTGGTAATAATCATTCAGAAATCTGAGAAATACGTTCATATATATATGTGAAAAGCAAACGGGATTAATGGAAATGCTGGGTTTAGCACTTCACAACCAGTGAAAGTCCTCCAGGTAACATTATGTCCCGCAATTCCTATCTTAAACGTATTGGTGGCATGGTCACAATTGGCTATTGGCATGTAATTGGTTGAAGGGCAGAGAAGTAAAAGCAATGAGAAGGTACAGAATTCCAAGCATCCTGTGCTGTGGGTATACCCTACTGCATGCACAATAGTGTTTTGCAAACGGATTTACAATGCACAGAATGCTATGGCCTCCAGGTTCCTCGAGGCAGGTGCAGAGCAAGTTGTGCCCTTATCGCCTAAGGAGTTGTTGTGTTCTCAATCTTTGAAGCCACTTTTTATCTTTCCTATTCAGCTTCATAGCACTGCTAGTGTTGGGATGCAAGTGCAATGCCCCTACTGTGGAAAAATATTTAGGCAACGTAAATTGTACTAGCAAAGAGAGATTTGATTTTATTTATTTTATTTCATTGATCATTTGTAAGGTGCTTTAAACAACATAATTGTGTTTCAAAGTGCCAGGAAGCCAAATGGGAGGGGAACAGGTTAACTAGTAACAAGGGCAAGTAACAGAAGCAACAATAATGTATATACCTCAGGGTAAGTGCTAGTACAAGCAGCTCTCAAGGCTGGTTAGTGGAGCCACAGGCAGGGGCCCGTAGGGCAATGCAGTGGGGAGAGGGGTGCTGGTAATGATGGGGAGGAAGGACTTGAGAGCTTGTGAGGTTCATGAGGATCAGGCAACCAGTCACAGCGGCAGTGGGGTAATTAGCAAGGAAGGGAAAGAGGGAAAGAGGTAGAGATATTTAGAGTTTTGAGCAGTTTCTGGAACTTAACGAGGTCTGGCTCAAATCTGAGGGGCAGAGAGGCTGTACCAGAGGGAGGCACCAGCTGCGTGGAGGGATCCGCCCCCCCCCCCACTCTCTGCTTAGAGAACTGTTTGACAGTCAGACAGTTGGAATTAGATGACTGTAGTGCGCAAGTATTTAGGAGGGAAAGTTGGAGATAGCGTGGTCCCAGGCCCCAGAAGGCCTTATGGATAATGCAGACGGCCTTGAATGTGATCCTTGCAGCCAGTGGCAGCCAGTGGAGAGATTTTTGAGCTGGAGAGATATGGCACCTGGGCTTGCAGCCAAGGATAAATCTTGCAGCCTTATTCTGGATTAGCTGGAGGGGGTGAAGAGAGGTGGGAGGGAGATTGAGAAAAGGGCTGTTGCAGTAAAGCAGCCTGGAAAAGACCAGAGCTCTGGAGACATTGAGCTTCTGGGAGAGGTTGAGAAAAGAAAGAATGCCTGTGAGGAGGTGGTGCTGCAAGTGGGAAGTTTTTGGTAAGGTCCATGATGTGAGGGGGAAGGAAAGAGCAGAGTGGAAGATGACCCCAAGGGTTTTGGCCTCACAAGATGGTAGGGCAAGAGGGCACAAAGACGGTGTCCAGAGGGTAGGAGGAAAAGAGGGTATATGTTTCCTGATGAGTTGGATCCCTGTCTTACTAGCATTGAGACAAAGATCATTCACAGAACACAATGCCTGAATGGCGGACAGACAGTCGGGGATGACAGAGGAGGAAGAGAGGGAAGTAGAGGGAAGTTTGAAGGAAAGTTGTGTGTCATCAGCATTAACACAGGAAATGAGGATAGAAGGAGGAAATCAGATGAGCAAGATATAATGTGATGTGGCATTTATAACACGCCTATACACAAGTGTTTCAAGGTGTGACGCAGCAATGTGGGGAACAGAAGAAAGACAGAGACAATGATCCTGCTAGGTCAAGTATCATTCAGATCGCACAAGTGCAGGGGAAGTGGGAGAGGCAAAGTGCAGTGTGGGTGGGGGGGAGGACAGTGCAGTACATGGCATAGATAGAATAAATAAACAATAAGAGAAGTACGGCCAGCTGGTGGCAAGTGCAAGGGTAAGTGCAGACATCAGGTGTCAAGTGCTGGTGGAGGACTGTAGGGATACAGAAAATAGTCCCAAAGTGCGGGGTTGCCAGGGAGGCACTGCAGGTGTGCAACTGGGGGGGGGGACCTGGGCCCGAGATTACAGGGTGGCCAGGTAACCAGTGCAGTTTCAGCCAGGAATTCAGCAGGGGAGAGGAGGGGAGAAAGCAGAAACAAATAGGAAGGTTTTGAGGTGCTTCCAGAACCAGAGATGGTACTCCACAAGTTTCAGGGATACAGGGAGGCTGCTCCAGAGCGAGACCCCAGCCGAAGAAAGAGATCTACCACCAACTCGTTGCTTAGAGAAGCGACTGACCCTGAGGGAGTTGGAGGCAGATGAGCAAAGAGCTCAGGAAGTAAGATATTCAGGAAGAGAGAGTTGAAGGTATTGAGGCCCCATAATTCCTTGTGGATAATGCAGAGGGTTTTGAACTTAATCCTCGCAACCACTGGGAGCCAGTGTAGAGATTTCAGTCCTGGAGAGATACGATCCCTGGGCTTGAGGCCAAGGACATGTCTCACAGTCCTGTTTTGGATGAGTTGCAGAGGGGAGAGAGTAGAAGCATGCAGATTTAGAAAGAGGCTGTTGCTGTAGTCAAGCTTAGAGAGAACCAGAGCTCTGGAGACAGTGAGATGTTGGGGGAAGGAGAGGAAAGGAAGAATACCTCTGAGGAGGTGCAGCTGTTAGTGGAGAGAAGGAGAGTGTGGTGTCGAAGATGACCCGAGGTGGGCGCAGGAAGAGGGCCAAGAGAGGCTGACAGATATTGACAGGAAAGCAGGGAGCGGGTGTACCAATGAGGAGAAACTCAGTCTTACTGGCATTGAGGCAGAGACCATTGGTGGCACACCACTCCTGGATGGCAGACAGACAGTGAGACAGACAGTCAGAGATGAGAGACGGGGAAGAGGTGGTAGACGGTAGCCTGAAAATGAACTGATTGTCATCCGCATAGCACTGAAAGTTGGGGCAGAGAGGTGCAATGCGGTGGGCCAGAAGTGCCAGGTATTGGAAGAACAGCCAGGGAGAGAGTTTTGGCCCCTGGGGGACACCACAGGTCGAGATGGAGATAGAGGAGAGGAAGGACCATAGTTGGACCTGTGAGGGTCGATCAGAGAGGAAGGAAGTCAGCCACGACAGGGCCTGACCGTTGATCCCCAGGTTATCACAGATACAGTTGAGCAGGATAGCATGGTTGACCGTGTCAAAGACAGAAGAGAGATCAAGTAAGATGAGGGCAAAGGGGGTGCTGGAATCAAGGTTAGAGAGCAGGTCTTCATGGATGTTCAGGAGAGCAGTTCACATGCTTCTGGCAGCTCTGATGCCAGACTGATGGTCATGAAGACAACCAACAGATTCAGTGTGAAGATTAAGCTGGGAGATGGCCAGCTTTTCCTGGAGTTTGTCCAGGAATGGAGTTATGGAGATTGGGCGATAGTTAGCAGGGCAGGCCGGGTCAGCAGAGGGTTCCTTAAGAAGAGGATTCACAAGCGAGTGCTTCAGGGGAATGGGAAGACACATGTGGCAAAGGAGTGGTTGCAGAAGTCAGCCAGAGTAGGAGCAAGTGAGTCAATGTGGTCCTTGATGGTTTTGGAGGAGCAGGGGTGGACCTGCTTTGATGAGACTTTCATGGATCAGACTTGATTAGAAACCTTGTCTGGGGAGAACAGGGGAAAGGCAGAAAGGCAGAGAAGGAGGGAGGAGTGGTGGCCGCAGAAGGGGCAGGGGAAGAGCAGGGTGTAGAGTGGGGAGGCGGAGAGGATGAGAGAGAGGACAAGATGTCCTGAGCCTTAGAGATGAAATGAGAAGCCAGAGCTGTGCAGACAGACTGGGAAGGGACAGGAGAGGTAGAGACTGCAGCAGGTTTGCGTTTGCGTTTGAGGGTGACGAGGTCTGAGTCATACCAGGAGGGGTGAGATAGATGTTGAAGAGTCAAGCCAATAGGCTACAGCCCTGCTGGGGGACACCACAGATAGAGAGTGTGCTGGAGGAGGAGAAAGGACCCAATTGCAGCTGAGAAGGGCGGTTAGTGATGAAAGAGGTCAGCCAGTCCAGTGCCCGGTCAGTGATGCCGAGGGTATCACAAAGTCATTTTATAAGGATGGAATGGTTGACCCTGTCAAAGGCGGAGAAGAGATCAAAGAGAATGAGAACAGCAGGAAAGATGGAATCGAGATTTGCAAGCATGGTTTCATGGGTGTTTAGGAGAGCAGTTTCCATGCCTATGGATACCTGGCATCCAGATCGGTGGTCATGAAGGCAGCCAACAAGATCAGTGTGGAGAGTCAGTTGGGAAGGACAAACTTTTCCAAAGGTTTACCCAGGATATGGGTAATAGAGAAATGGCGATAGTTAGCCGGGCAGGAAGGGTCAGCAGACAGCATTTTTAATAGAGAGTGCACAAGGGCGTTACTTCAGGGATAGAGGTGAATTAGTGGTTACAGAGGTTTGCAAGGGCTTGGGTGAGAGAAAAGATGTTGTCCTTAATGGTTCTGGAGGAGGAGGGGGCACCTGTTTGGAGGAGGCCTTCATAGAGCGTTAATCTTTATAGACCTTTATAGACCTCCTTCAGTGTTATGGGCAGGAGGGAGGAGAGTGAGGTGGGTGGGATGGGATGAGGGGTCCAAGGGAATCAGGGAGTGGGAGAGGCCAAGGCATTGGAGAGGCCAAGGCAGTATAGAGGTCCTGTGAAGAAGAGAGGTTGAGACTGCAAGAGGATTCACAAGTTAATCTAAGTTAATCAGGAGTTTGGAAGAAAAGGTTGAAAGAGATGAGGTGAGGTAGATCCATTGAGAGAGGAAGAGGGAGATAGGGCCAGGAGTTCTGTAGATAGCGGCAAGGGTGAGGGAGATAGTGGAGAGACCCCCAGCCTACAGTCAAGGCATTCAAAAGAGAAGTAGAATTGAGTAGGAATGATGGAAGCAGGGATGCACTCAGGGAAGATCAGGGCCACTCCACCTCCAATCCTGGTGGGTCTGGGTTTGGAGAGGATTTTGTAGGAAGCAGAGTGTCAAGAGCAGTGACAGAGCTGGCACTGAACCGTGTCTCGGTAAGAGCGAGGGCATCCAAGTCAAGGTCTACAAGAAGGAGACAGATGTCAGAGGAGGGTTTGACAGCAGAGCGAGCATACAGAGTAGCTAAGTGTAGCTAGTTACCACCTTTGAAGGTTTTCTGAGTGGATGTACAGGGGCCTGGTACTCCCATCGGTGGTGATGGAGAAGTGAGGGGAGGGGAAGAAGGGGTGGCTGGAGAAGGGAGGATGTTTATGAGAGAAGGCAGATTCTGGTCGAGGAGGAGAAGAGCAGGTTGTGAGCCTTGGGCCTAGGCAATCAGAAGTATGCAAGGAGGACTACCCATCTAGTGCCACCATTAATGGTTGAGGAGGAGAAATGAGACGGAGTGGAGACCAGGTGTGGGGTCCATAGATCAGGAGAGGGGAGAGTAAAGAGGATGTCCATGAAAGTCTGTCTGGATGTGGTGTTTACGAGAAGGCCTGGGTTGGAGTCCAGGAGAACTTTGTTCAGCTTTTTCCTCCAGACTTTGTGAGAGATGAAGGACACGTGATAGAATAGCAGTTGGAATAGATTGGAGAGATGGAGAGTGTCATGGGAAGAGTGGGGGATAGAACGATAGAGATGGGAGCTGCAGAGTGCATGTAACCTCACCATGTGGCCTAGCAGCCAGGCAGGCACAGTGGAGGAGGTGTGCAAGGGAATACAGACCCTCTTAGATTCAAATTTCCCCAAAGGCACTAAAACAGCACAACATGGAGGATGCAACAATTTAAAAAGCACACCTAGATTTGATTTAGCCCAAGAGCACTAATACAGCACAACATGGAAGATACAACAATTTAAAAAGCGCACCTAGATTTGATTCTGACAAAGAGCACTAATACAGCACAAAATAGAGGATAAATATGGGTAGGCACTCTTAAGGAGGAAATTAGGGTTTGGCACTAGTAGGCAGTAGAAAATAGGATACAAGTGATATGTACAGTAAATAAACATGTCAAGTGGGAGGAGGAACAGTTTGCAGTCAGATTGTGAGACAGAGGATGCAGGCATCAGCAGACAACCAGATGTTGAGGATCAGGGGCAGGTGATTCGGTCTGCTTACCGGTGACGAGTAGTGGCACATTTTCATCAACCGGAGATGCAGGGGTACAGTGAGTCTGATCTGTATGCAGAGTGGGTTGGGGGAAGGTTGCAGGGCCAGATATGGGCATTAGTTCTGGGCCTTTGTGATGGGGGCCAGCTAACGTCTGCCAGTCCACTAGATGTGTGAGGCCATTCAGCTGTGTTGTTCTGCGGTCTCCACAGGAACGCTCCAAAGATGGTGGCAGCCATTTGCCGGCAAGCTGAGCACGATAAGCACTGATGTATCCCTACTCGGTCAGTGCGTGGTCTAACAGATGTTGAAGCTCAAACAGCACTGAATCAACATGCCCATGTGCGGTCAGCAGCGTGTAATAAGCGCCTGCTCTGGATATTACCAATAGCATTGCTGAGGCAGAGGCTGATGGTTGGAGAGATCGGGAGTCCAGCAGGATAATTGGAAGGAAGATTGCTATTTAGTGTCAGTATTTTGCTGTTTGGTTTGGCAATTCTGCACAAATTTTATTTGTATTTAGCATTGACAAACTTTAAGAGAACATCACAGAGCCTTGTACAATGAAAGAAGTAACAACAAAGGTGATAATGTTGCTTATATGCAGAGGTTAGAGCTAAAGCATGTTTAATGGTTCATAGCTAGTAGAAGTGATAATTGGAGTAGTGTTTTGGTTGTAGTGAGGAGAATTTAGAATATGTTGATTATTAAAAGTAAGGTAGGGTAGGGCTGTCTTGTAGAAACATGAGGGCTGCAAGCCATGTAGCAGAGTTTCACCATTTTGGATTAGGCCTGACTAGAAATTGCAGCTTTTTTAGTAGTTAGAGAATTAGATCAGCCGTTGGAACTTTGCTCTCTATATTTAGAGTTTATGCATCATTCCCACTGGGGCACGATCAGACTGCAAAGGTCGAGGAAAAAAGGGAGGGCACAGCGCAGATATTAAGTTAATTCTGTCATGTTGAGCAGCTGTAAGGCAAATGATAGGCCAAATAATCAATGCACCTTTTGCAAGGGAAAACATGTTTTATTACATGCAAAAGTATCAGAGGGTCCTGCAGAGCCAAACTAACACAGAGCTTGTCCTACCCAAAGGAGTTTCATTGTTTATAGCGAAAAACTGCAAATTAACAAAGCTATGCACAACACTCCCCACTGGCTAATACGTATATACAGTTCTAATTATCTCCTAACGTCCATTACCCTATCGGTCGCACATTATCTAAAACATATTCCCACAAACACTTCACCTGCTACATTGTCATTGTGAAACTTAGGAGCTGATTATCCACCAGATACTTTGTTACCAAAATACATTTCTTTAACAAGTGAATATTCTGTAGGGGGATGTGACCCACACTCATACGATAAAAAGATTACAAAGGCCAAATAACCACTGTACCGCTTTGGAAGGGAAAACAAGTTTTATTATATGCAAAGGTCTTCAATGGTCCCGTAGAACCGAACTGACATGGAGCTGCCCATGCCCCAAGAAGTTACAGGTTATGTAGCGGAAAAACCACACATTTACATACATAATTTATAAAGACATCCCACCACCCTCATTGACTAGCACCTATAGAACATGCTAATACCACACTTTATCTAAGCCCAGTACCCTATACACGTGGTCCACTAAATCGGCACTATTGAATCCTAATACATGATTGGTATGCAGGTACACGGTTACACTAATAAGTCTTGACCATCATGTGATGTGCACCCCTCCAACCCAGACGCATCCTAAGTAAGGTTGGAGAGGCCATCTTGATAAGACAATGGACCTTCTCATTATATCCCACGCCACAGCAGACACAAGCTACAGCACCCTCAGCCTTGTACAAAATGTACTAGTATCACCTCTGCTCCTCCTATCCCAAATCACTGTACGTTCCAAACACAACTTCACCCCTTAAACCTCCGATGTGCTCAGTAATAACGTGACCAGGGCAACACTCCTGAGTCTGAATTTCAGGGATTTATCTGATTTGGTTATGTGTCTACTTGTAATTTATATGGGATGACCACTCATTGGGTGAGGGCATTATTTCTCTAACTCTTCGCCTGGTCTGTTGCCATCAAAAAACCTCATGCCTTGTTCTCATGGCTTTGTCCTTCATCCCTACCTTCCCTCCCTCCATCTAACATTTCATTCCCAGCGGTTTCAAACTCTGCATCTGGATACAATTAGTGATTTATCTGTGCGGTGCATATGCCTCTGACCTTGCCTTCTCTCTCCTGGGGATGTAAAGGGAATGTGTCTTGGTACTGATGTAAACAGAGCTGGAGCTCCACATTAGGGCCTTCATTCTGCTCATTGTGTGCTAGGACTTGACATCCAATATGGTGAAACTCTTGCCATGTTGGCTCACTGACCTTGCGTTTATCGCATCACCATTCTGACTGCATCTTCTCTCTTCACTTTCTTCAACTCCTTCCTCGTACCTTACTCAAAACATGGATACATAGGAATGAATAATCTGTTAAAGTACATGCACTTAAACGTTTCTCCTTATGTTTCAGAGACAATGGCAGCATGCCTGTCAGCAACACTGAGCGCTGCAACAGGACATTGGGCCTCATTACAATGAGCGAGGACCTGTAATGAACGGTGCCTGTAAGGGACCGGCACTGTTCATTACGGGCCGCCTCATTACAAGGTATGCAGCGGGTCCCACTCAGGACGCCTGGCCAGACCAGGCGTCCTGAGTGGGACACGCTAGCAGACCAGGATGCTAGCAGACCAGGATGCTAACAACGGGCCCGTCATTAACGGGCCCATTGTTAGCATCCTCCCCGTTCCCATTCAGCTCTATGGCGGCTCAATGGGAATGGGGATGTAACGGGTCCGGGTCCCGAGAATGGTAATTACCGGGCCCGCCAAAGTCTGCATGGCCTGGTAATTCCCTATTCATGGAACCCAGACCCTGCACCGGTATGGGGGTAGCCATGCCGCTAAAAGCGGCATGGCTTCCTCCATACTCGTAATGAGGCCAATTGTATATACCAGAATTACTGGAGGAACTGCACCGCTGATGGATGTGTTTTGGATTTATGTAAACTTTGCCTATCTCCACCTTCTGCCAGCATGGAAGGGTGTGTGCTCCCTGACGACATTACACTCTGCTGTCCTTATCGTGCCCCATTCTCAGCTCACTATCATAAATGTGCCACAGCCGCCCCCAGAACTGTGCACCATCCCCACTAGCAAGCCCATCGATCAATGAACCCCCTGACTATAAATGCTCAAATTAACTATCTCAAGAATTTGCTGACAAGCTTTAGACAACACTGGATCAATTTCACGTATTCCCCAGGATTGAGAGATTGTTTACATCCTTGCTTGTTCCAGGTGTCCAAGCTGCAGCAACCTCCAAATGGTTACAAATAAACCAATGGGAGATGCTGCAGTTAGTGGATGAGACAGAGCATGGTCTCAGTTTGATCCAAGAGGAGTTGTGCGCAATTCGGTTGATGACACTACAGAATTGGCACATTTTAGACCTCCTCACTGCCAGTGAGTTCATGTTGTATGTGCACGCCCCCAGTGACTCAGACAATGGGTCCATTACCCACACTATTGGGGCCCTGCACAAAAGGAAGCAGGATTCGGAGAAAACAACTGGCTAGATGTGTGGTTTTCATAAGCTCGTCTTGGTCAGGTCTAGCTATAAAAGTGCTAGTTCCCATTGTTGTCCTTTTATTTGTTGTGTTCTGTTCCTTTCAGCTTGTCCTTTGATGCTGTCCCAAGACATTATCCACAGATAATAATGTTGTTTATATATTTAGAGCTTAGTTCTAGGATACATTTAATAGTTTGTTGCCAGTAGTAGTGATACTTGAAGTGGTATTTTGTTTGTAGTTTGGAGAGTTTAGAATGTGTTGATCTTTAGTAGTAAGATAAAGTACGGGTTGTCTAGTAGAAACATGAGGGCTGTGTGCCATGTGAGCAATAGTTTTGCCATTTTGATTTATGTCTGGCTGGGAATAGCAACATTTTGGCAGTTAGGTGATTAGATCAGCCATTGGAGATTTTTCTCTGTTTGTTCACAGTATATACATTCCCCGGTGAACGGTCAAACAGAAAATAAGGGAGACAAGCGGTGCAAATAGCAGGTTAATTTTGTTAGGTTCACCAGCGCACATGAGCTGGGAAAAGAATGTTGTTTTCAGTCTATTAGATTAGTGCTGCAGCTGTGAAGGATGCTAGCAGCATTCACTATGCTGTTTTGACCTGCTTTGCCTTGCAGGTGCAGGTTGGCAGAATTGTCATCTAAATGGACCATCCTGGTGAGCCAGCAGGCAAAAACGGACCCCCACTAAGACCCAAACCATGACCTCATGCCTGTCTGGCTTGTCCGGGCATGGCCGGCGTTGCGCCTGCACCCTTCCTCCTTCCATCTCCATCTACCCTCTGACTGCCACTCCATTTTGAATCTAGACCTTCATCACTTCACGGATCGCAGCATTTCGGATTGTCTCTGACCAGGTAGGTGTTGCTGCCAAGCCCTGTGATCTGGCCGTGTGCACAGCATCCTGTCTCCATCTACCTGCATAGCAGCTCCTACGAGTTCTCAAGGCAGGCTCCCCTATCGTATTGTTTTCTTTCCTGCTATTCCCATACGCTCCACACTCTGGCTCTCTGCCCTTCTTGGGGCTCTTTCCTGCTCATCTTCCTCACTGTCCTGAGCCTTGTAGCCATTTTAGTATTGTTCTCCTTGAATGTCTCCCATATCCCGGATCCCTGTTCATGGCTCTTGACTGATGTTTTGCACACCTGTTGGCATCTGCCTAACGCGCTTCTGTTCGCCTTAGCTCCACCCGTCTGTAATTCTACCAACCATGCCACTACTGTTTTTAATCTGCCCCTCACTATACATTACTCTGACTGTGTCTGCCTATGCTACCACAGACTACCTAACTGATTAATATCTTTCACTTCTACTGCCATGGCCTGGTTCTGCAACTCTGACACTACCAATGTTTATGTGGATACTGTCCACCTCCATACCCACGCACTTTAACCCTGTGATTCTGACCTACCCTGGTTATGAGGTTTGCTGTATTATCTTTACAATGCATGGTGTGTCTTTCATACTTACTCAGCCATTTCATTGTTTTTATTTGCCGCCAGCTGCTGCGTTTTGCATGTCATGCCCCCGTGATCCATGAGGTTGGCTTCTCAACTGTTCCCCCTTGTTGTTGTCACCTTGCCTACCTATTAATGCATACCTTTGTCGCCCCCACCACAAGAGATGTTGCCCTCCCCACTGTCACCTCACCTTAACCTTTTCTTTTTTCACCTGTTCACTTGCATAAATGTTCCTTCCTCCTCACTCCTTGTGCTGCTTCCCTGCACCTCCCCTCCTCCCGCCTCCCCTCTTTGTTCATGTTACAGCACTTGCACGTTCTGAATTGTTGCACGGCTTAGTAGGATTGTTTATTGCCTTGTCTGTCTATTTACCTCTCTTCTCCCCCTTCCTGCACTCTCGTCCCCACCCCTCTTTTTTCATGTTAAGGCACTTGCACGTTCTGAATTGTCGCACGGCTTGGTAGGGTTGTTTATTGCCTTGTCTGTCTCTTTGCTCCTCTTCCTCCCTGTCTTGCACTCCCCTTCTCCCTCATTCTCCCTTCCCTGTTTTGCATTAATGTTATCGCACTTGCACATTTCAAATGTTTCAAGACCTAATAGTTTTTGTCTGTTCTCCCATGTTCCATCAGCCCCCTGTCTTGAAGCGCTTTGAAACACCATGTGGCTCAAAAGGCACATTACAAATAACCAATTAATCAAATGTAAAAAAAAAATCAGGGCCTGGTGTTGAGCACTGCCAGGACATAGAGCTAGGTTTTGAAATACTGCTGCCCCAATTAAGAGGTGGGTGGTCCATTTGAACTTCAGATGTTTGAGCAAACAGAGTGAATACATATGAGAGAGTAATTCCTAAGAATGGTGCCTTGACAGTGTTTTTTATAAGCACCCAGTTCCCAAGAGAGATAAAGTAGGAGGCATTCTACGGGCGCAACGTGTTCTCGGTTGGGAGCAGCAAGAGGTAATGCCAAAAGAGTATTGCTGCAAGGTTGAAGAAACCATTTGCGAGTGCCAAATTGTCTGGTTTTATGAGGAAGCCATGGTGTCACTAGGCAGGATTTACTCATTAGTCACACTAGCTCCCTGATTGGGTCGTCTCGGAGTATGCGCCTCACGAGTTGGCCAAAGTTACCTTCACCAATAAGGAGAGTCCATTGTTGCAACTTTATACCTGAATGCAGTAGACCAATTACTTCACAGTGTTTTCTTGTGACTGCACTATTTTGGCCATTTTGCAAGGGCCTGCGTTTAGATATGCTTGACCAATGGGGTGATGAACTATATGGGATGTTTAGATTTTTGTATAGGTTTTAGCCAATGGGGAACGTGGAATTATGTTGTATCTGATATGTTTTGCTCATGCTAAAGTGAGGTTCTGTCATTTGAAATGGGCCTATTGCTCATGGTTTCAGTTTTCAGTTCTATGGGACTCACGGACACTCCCGGCCGTATTTGCATATATAGTAAAACTTTGTTTTTCCTTTCTAGCAATGCACTTATTTTTTGACACCTTGTGGAGTGATTTTTGAACCTAACAGGTTTTGGGTATACCCGACACTTGACATATACTGATGTATTGTGTTCTTGGGATGGAAAATAATAAAATATGATATTTTGTGGAGAGGTTTTAAGCCCCAGTGCCTTCGGCTGCTCATTTCCTGTTTAGGCATTTAACCTCAAGGAAAAGCGTAAGTCTAAGCACTCATAATTGGCTTCTCACTGATCCTTGTCACTGCCTTGTGCTCTGTCCCTGCCCAATATTCCATATTGCTTCAGTCAGGCAGTAGTGTTTTCTTAATACCGACTGGTGGAATTGCATGATAGAATGAATTCTAATTTAGCCGGAGTGCTTGTAAAGTTTCATGACAATGCATGTTTTTAATGGAGGGAATTGTAGGAGTTGATGTCACTGGACCAGGTTCTCAGAAGTTAACAGGAATGAAAGAGTGCTAAGGATGTGCTCAGTTCATTTGTGTTCACTTTAAAAAAGTGCAGTTCACTTTTTTCTGAAAGGTGACCAGCGTATTCTTTGTGGGATGTGTGGCAGGGCAACATATGTACTGGCCAGCCCCCTTGCATAAATTAGTGAACGGAGCTTGCTCCTGACTCCACTGTATGTGCTAAAGAAGGGTGTGGTAGCACATCTACTGAGAATAAATGCGGGTGAAATACCCTGTTCTATGGAGTTTCTCCCACTCAGAAGCGGCTACAACCATGTTTTAGCTCACTGCCACTTCATGGAGGAGAAATATACATTTGCATATCAGTCTGGTTCCACCCATCTGGCCAGTCCAGCACCGAAAGGCTAGACCATTCTCCTCTGTACAAAGTAACATCAGCAAGGCCAGACATGTGCTTTCGGTCTTGTTGGGGATCCTCAGAGCGGCGAAGCTACGCCTTTCAAAGGCACAGTGAGCAAGGGGTCCACATCTGGATTAACCTATGTTACTTATGGGCAAATCCCAAGTTTTGCAAATTAAAAAGGGGGATTGAAGCCCCCCTACTCAGAACAAACATGGGCCAAATACCCTGTTCTGTTGAAATGATCCCACTCAGGAGGGTCTACAGCCACGTTTTTGCTCACTGCACCCCTCACAGAGCAGAAATATCCATTGGCATGTAAGTCTGGTCCCACCCACAAGGGCAGTCCAGCACCAAAATGCCATGCAGTTCTTCTCTGAACAACAGTCCCATCAGCAATCCCAGAAACATGTATCAACCTTTTTGGCCCTCCTCAGTGAGATGAAGTTTTGTCTCTGCAAGGCACCGTGAGCAAGGGGTTCATGTTTGGATTACCCAGGGATACGTAGGTGAAAACGCAAGTTTTACCATTAAACAAGGGTGAGGGAGCCCCTCTTCTGAGAATGAGCAGGGGTAAAATCCCCCTTTCTATGGAATTTCTCAAACTCAGCAGGGTCTAGAACCACGTTTTAGCTAACCGAACCCATCACAGAAGAGAAAATAGCCATTTGCATATCAGTCTAGTCCCACCCACAAGGGTAGTCCCGCACCAAAATGCTATGTGTCTGAGGTTGTTATTGGTACTCTTTTTTAGAGGACCCTGCCAAGCATTTCGGTGCTAGACTGCACCGGTGTGTGGAAACAGACTGATAATTAAATGGATGTTTCTTCTCTGTGAAAGGCGGAGTCAGCTGAGTCTTGAGAGTCTTCCCTGAACTCCCTGCTGCTTTGCTGACTGAGGAACTCTTCCATTGCTATTGCCCGGAGGCGGAGCCTTTTGCTACCTGCACCATAAGACCCAAGACTCTCCGCAGAGCGAACGCAGAGTCAGTTGAGTCTTGAGAGTCTTTGGAGGTGTGGTGATGTGGCCATCAAAAAAATGGGTGAGCCTGAGCCCTTGTCGGGTTCAAAAGGAAGAGGACGAGGAACTCAACATCCCTTGACTCGACTGCAACTGCGCTGGGGGAATGAAGCTGTGCTTAGATTGGAAGCAGTCACGGACAATCAAGTAAGAATAATTAATGACAATAATTACCTGCCTAACAGCTGCAAGGGGCGAAGTACGCCCAAAAATCGGATGCTACTTGATACAGCTTTTTAACTTGCATAGCTCTCCAAATAGTGGATCTAAAACAATGATAGCAGCAGTAATGGCTGAGCAGTTGGTGCTTCCTGCTGTGACTTCACCATCCCAAAAGATTTCTTACCCTGAAAATACGCAGTTGCCACATTGCACATCACCCAATGGCCCCGCTGTTCCTGTACATGCTAATATGCCCGTTACGGCGCTTAACGCTGTGTTAATATTCCCACAGAATTCCATGAGCTCTACAACTACCGAACTATTCAGTCCCTGCCGAGTTCCTCACCTGCCAGGGCTGTTGTGGCAGGCGGCGCCGTGTTTTCGCTGTCTCGGAGCTCCGTGTGCATTGGAGCTCTGCTGTCCTGTCCCAACGGGACGTTGGTTGGCGCTGCAGTGGTGGCGTCCTTCGGGGCAGCTCATGGAGCCCCGGTGGAGCCGCACGCTGTTGTGCCTTTGGGGCTCACCCAGGGGGAGGTTCCGAGAGCGGGCGCTGCGGAGTACCCCCTTGGAGGGGCTCCGAGGGCTGGGCTCCATGTAGTGGATTGTGAGCAGGCTGTTCCTGCTCTGGCCGTCATAGCCGAGCATGCGTGGTCTGCATGCCAACGACGGCTGCCTAATTTTAAACGAATGATAACGGGCAGAAAAGTGGAGTTTAATATACACGCGACTGCATATTTCAGTGCCTCAGAAATTCCACCTGTCAGTCTAGAAGAGCGAACAGCTTCTAATTCAAAAGAAACTTGTGACAGCATAAAAAGCAGGGCGGGTTTTACTTGAACACATTTTAAATTTCCTGAAGCTGCACTCCTAACCCCTGTTTTTCACTAGAACATTGGAATATACCTACATCCACTGCACACTGATGTACAAAATGAATATGAACCTATGGGACACAATAACAGTGTATTAAATGTGAGCCCCTTATAAGGAGAGCAATTGGAGTCCAAATTGGGGGAAACTGTACAAGACTCTCCACCTAACAACAGCGTGCAAGACGTTTTCAACTGCAAGACTCATGAGGAACGTGATAAAAGCGGACCAATTTTGGGTTTGGGACAAGCGCCCGTCCAGATAGGTGTTGTGCAGTCAATGCATGAAGAGAGGCAATCCCTTGCCACAATTTTAGCTTTAGATCCTAATGAACTGACACAAACTGTTGATAATGCAACAACAAGTGCAAATTCTCTTGAGGTAGTAAACAAACTGCTACAGGATCTAACGAAAATAAATTTGGTGCGTATTGCCCCAAAATCAGATGGGTCTATAATTGAAGGCAGTAACAAGGCACTATTAGAATTCAGCCTGGATCAATTCAAAAACAAAGGTGCAAAAGACATTGTTGTATGTTCTGTTCCGTCAAAGCGTAGAAGGATTGAAGACAGCGATTCCACAGGCATTATTTGTTCACAAATAAGAGTACAGAAGACACAAAATACAATATTGCCTACACAAAATTGTGAAGAATTGGTTCAGAAACCTACAAATTTATCGACTAACAAGACTGGTTCAATTGGTGAAAAAGAGTCCAGTTGAGAAGATTCCTCCACAGACTCATTGTTCATAGAATGAGAGTATCCTAAAATGTGCAGATTACAGCATCGATACAGGATAAACAAACCAGATGGACCGGTAATTCAGGATCAACTGCTCACAAAGCTCATGCGAGACTTGCAACCAATATTAACATCCACAGTGACAGTGTCTTTGAGCCTGTTCATTAAGTTGTATGAGCAAGTGAAGGACAGCTTGAATGATCTAACTACTTTAGTCACCCTGATGAATTCCAAAGTGGTCAATTTGGAATACGATAATAACCTATTTAAGCAAATGTTCTACAAATCAACAAACAACATTGACAGTTCTCTGGCGACCCTAGTAGATCAAAAACAAATGAACAGTGACGACAAGAAGCATCTGGCTGGTGTGGCTAAAGAAGCCCTCAGTCTATCAAGGCACCAAAAACATCATGCTTACGAGGGACCTAGCGTGCAATCTAGACCGGACCTTGCTGTACATGTTAGTGATCCTGTTATTATACGATCTGCAGGCACTGAATCAAACAAAGATGTTAACAAAGAAGCTCTATCTGATACGCGTGTAGAGGTTCTTACTGTAATCAAACAAGCAGGCCAGAACTTGAGTGCAGAGCAACTAACAATGGATAAAGCAAGTGTAATAAAAACACAGATAACAAACAACATAGAGAATGGAGAACATGCCAGTGAGGCCAAGAGGCTTACAGCCATTCCTCTGATTGGTGATAAAGAACACACCGGGGAAAATTCATCCGAAAGAGCAGTAGACCCGAGTGCTGAAATTACATCCTTTGCCATAGCAGTGGAAAGTGCTCAAAGCATAGGAAACAGCGCAAATGGCGATGCACAGACACCTTCGACATCTGCAGATCCCAGAGGGCGAACCATAGACCTAGTCAGTCTTGTGTTGCCTGTAGATACAGACACAAACTCTGTTGAAGATGTGTTCCCGATCTTCAAAGTGTCTCAAAAAGAAGTTTGTAAATCAGTACAACCAAAACCGCCTCTAATTAAAAAATCTAAAAATCAAAAAGGAAACAGAGCTCGGATAGTTAACAATTTGAGAAAATTCCTCAGAAACATAAAAGCGGTAAGTGTTACTATAGCATTATTTTGGTTCTCACCAAAAATAAATGGAGTGCCCATGAGTCATCTCCAAAATGCAGATGACTTGATATTACTAGACTTAACACCTATTGGCCTCCAAAGAAAACTGAACGCACTGGGACATTATGTAAACGCGTCAAAATCAGAAATACTCGTCCTTGAAAATCTAAGTGGCAAAAAGCAAAAAATTGCATCCTAATTTCCGCTGGCATATGGATAATACTGTGTTGAAGATTACAATGAATGCACGCTATTTGGGCATGCAAATTAATTTGAACATCAATGACTCCCTGTGGGTCGAAACGATGAAAAGGAAATGCCGTATTCTAGCAGTTCAAGCTACTGTTCTAAATCGAAAATATGGTTTGTAGAAGGCCTCTGCTTTCAGTGTTGGCCTTCCACAAACAAAAAGTGGTTCCTGCATTAATTTTTGGAGCAGAATGTGCATTTGGCTACCCAGAAGAGCTATAGAGCACGATGGAGAAAACTTTTTGGTCCAGAGTTTTGAGCCTGCCCAAGGGAATTCTTACTGCCTGTATTTGTCATGAACTCGGCCTAATATCCATAAAAGCTAGAGTGTGCTGGAACATGCTCTCCCTATACGGGAAAATCACGTTGTCAGATTCACAATACAGTTTAAGATCTTGCAAGCAACTATTTATTGTAATGAGAACGCAATATTTGCCCTGTGGATGAAACGTTGTAGCGATATAATGCTAGATCACGACATCAAGCTCGAGATCTTACAAACAAATCCAGAACATGCAAAAAAAATGTTATGGCGACTTGATGGGTGCTCTACCTGTGATCAAAAAAGAAAACATCGAATAATGAAACATGTTCCACATGAGAAAAGAGCATTTAATGAAATTCAAAATTTCTGGAAATGATTTCCTGACACACAGCGAAGAAAACTGTAAATGCAATTTCGTTTAAATTTGCTCAAAACAAGAGAAAAAACAAATATATGGGCAGGACTAAACAATGAGAGTAACCAATGCAGGCTTTGCAAAGCTTCGGAGGAGACCTTAAAACACTTAACGTTGTTCTGCCCTTTACTCAGGCGAGAAAGAACAAAACATCTGGGAAGCTTCATTGAAAAACGTTCAACATTAACCGCACTGGACTGGTGGCAATGAATGTTCGACGAGACCGACAGGCATTAACTTTTTTTCTTGAAGATATAGTGCAACGATTTCGTGCTGTAAATGAGGAATTGTAAAAAGTTTTTTTTTTTCTTTTCTGTTTTTATTTTTCTGTTTTTTTAACACATATGTACCAAAATGATGAGAATTGTTCAAAGATGATCCAGTACATGTTCTCGAACCATTATTAATGGCTATGTTTAGTTTTCTTTGTGGGTATTTCCTCTGCATTCACAGGTTGCCAGTTCGGTCTTTTTAGAAGAGTGCGATTAATGGAAGTGTTCGTTTTTTCTGTGTGTCTTTTTAACTTGAATTACTGATGAATCATTTTGTATAGATGAACTGTTTACTTTTTAAAAGTTTGTAATAAACCATATAAAAAGAAACAAAAACAAAAAGAAAGGTAGAGTGAGCTAAAACGTGGTTGTATACCCTCGCACATGGTCATCTTCCTATAGAGCAGGTTATTTGGCTGTGCAGACCTTTGTTGAAATATTCAGGTACTTTGGTCTTCACCCTAAATTAGCCAGGGGACTACAGACGTGGACCCCTTGCTCACTGCTCTTAGAGAGACAGCTTCACCTCACTGATGATGCACGATTAAGCTGAAACACGTGTATGGGGTTGCTGATGGTACTCTTGTTCAGAGGAGAATTGCTGAGCATTTTCGCACTGACCTGCCCAGGTGATGAGACCAGTCTGACGTGCAAAAGGATACTTGATCCCTGTTGAAGGCACAGTGAACTTAAACATCTTTGTAGACCCTCCCGAATGGCAACCTACTCATAGACCAGGTTATTTGCCCTTGTTCGTTCTTGGTAGAGGGGTTCCTATTCTTTGTTAGACTTCTGCATGAGTGGCTCTCTTCTCCCACATGAATGTTTATTTATTTATTTATTTATTAAATTTATATAGCGCGCAGGCAGCCCAGGGGCATTGTGGCACTGTCACTTGCAAGGAAGACTTAGTTACAATGTGTGTTGTTAGCACATTTCGCTGTCTGTCCGTCACTGTCGAATTTCAATCAAAAAAAGCCTTTCTGTCCCTGTTTGGGCGATAGAAATGCAAGTGAGACAGGCATGTTTTAAACCACAGCTGTCACAATTAAAGAAAAACGCATGATAGGTTCAGAAATGACCCGTCATGATGTGTGCTTCCCCTTGGACCTGTTCCCAACAAGTGCAGGGGAAGGTGCCTCATTTCAGTGCATTTCAAAGCGCATTCATTTTGTGAATTTGGGACCTGCACGTAAATGTGAATAAACACCTCTTATTTTGACAAAACAAAGGGATTGGTTAAGGGCATATGAATATGTGTATCTGTGTTGAACACATCCAGTTGTTCTTTGAGATTAGGGCGCACATTTCTTTGGCGCAAATGGTGAGATGCTCTTGCGCTTCTCGTCACTTGACAAAAAAGGTTTGAAGAATATGGCCCAATATTTGCTGAAGATGTGTGAAAGAAAAATAAGCATTTCTGTATACAGTGTCAGCTGACGAGGATATACTATTTCGTGCTGATTTTGTTCACCAATATACATGTTAGATAGAAGAGGCCCGTTTTAACAAACTGGATCAAACTCAGGAAAATCTAATGTATGAATTTCATCTGAATTTTACCCTTTTGGGGTAAGAGTCCCATGCCAGTATTGATCATCTGGGAGAGTTCAAACTAGGAATCAACTTGACTAATAATGATAATGATCTGTTATTCATATAACACCTTAAGCCAAAGCACTTTACAGAGAACCTATTTACAGACATTTATCATCCCAACCGAAGATGGTACTCGACCTCGGAAGGATAAAAGGCTGAGTGGGTCTTGGCGGGATTCGAACCTGTGACCTGCAGATCACACATGCTCAACACACTAAAAATGATTATGATCTGTTATTTATATAACACCTTAAGCCAAAGCACTTTACAGAGAACCTATTTACAGACATTTATCATCCCAACCGAAGATGGTACTCGACCTCGGAAGGATAAAAGGCTGAGTGGGTCTTGGCGGGATTTGAACCTGTGACCTGCAGATCACACATAGATGGGAGCAGCTAGCGCTCAACCCACTGAGCTATTTTACCGGCTGCTAAACTAATGATGGCATTCTCGGGAGCCACCAGTGTGTCTTGACCAACCTCGCCCTGTCTGAATATGTCCACTAGGTATAAAGTAGCTCCTTTATTACACTTGCAAATGCATTTATTTATTGATTGTATTTCTTGTATGGCGCTGCATGCCCATGGGCCTGATGATTCATTTATGTAGCCTGAGCCAGTTATTTCGCCAGACTAATAACATGATTACAGGTGTGACTCAATGATGTAAAGATATTCTTTTGGGGGGAATCATTTAAATTAGATTAAGTGAAGCGTGATAAGAGTACACAGTATGCCTTTGTTAAACAGCTAAAATAAAATAAATATAAAACTAGTTGATCAGCGTTGAGGCACAAACCCAGCCATTTTGTCTCATAACCTCTCAGCGGCAGAATGGTCTAATCTGCAGGCCACACGTGATAGGGCTGAGAACACATCTAGTGGTTTGCGTGCCTGCGAATATGGCACTGGCGTGCGTTTTTGATAAGGCATGCTCGCAGCTGTGTCAGATTGTATCGCAGCTATTTTGGGCCACAGCAGTGGTGATGTGTTTTGATGAACTGGCCATTTGGAGTGATAATAAAGAGCAATATTAGCCCTGTAAAGTTCAGTGCACTGGTGCTTTGTTGAAAACGGATGGGTGTATCTGTATTGTGTTTGCCATGGATTTCTATTGTGACATTATGAGTTCATGGGGACGTGTGTGGAAGGGTCATGGAGAATCTGGAGTATTTACTGTATATTATTTTCCTGCCTACATTTCTGGAGTGCACCTTGACTCATACATTATTATACAGCTCACCTTGCAAATTAGGACAGAAGCGGATATGCATGTAATGGTTATACGAATAAGCAGGACGAGTGGCAGTGCACTGTGTGACAGAATACTCAGGGAACAATACGATGAAATTAATATGGCGCTTTATCCTAAATTGCCCAGCATTTGTCTTGCCATAAAGCACATTATTCTACCGCTGCCAATTACACCAGGCAACCGGGCGCGTGCCTTGCTGACAAGGCGAGTTACAGGAGAGCAAATGTAATACTTCAATGTAAATATGGCTTTTAACATTTCAAAAACATGGATTTGTCACTTTCAATGCCAACATCAAATGTCCCGAATCCATTTTAATCCTGGTTGCCGGGAACTGAGGTTGTTGCAAGCATTCACATGGGAGTCTTAACAAGGAGAAAGTGTCCCGGTTTACATGTAGAATTACAGCAATTTTTCATGCACTTAATGAGTCTAAATCTATTTAATGGAACTATTCCCAGGGAAGCACTTACGTGTATGTATGTGTTTGTTGTTTTTGTGTGCCTGATATTATAATTTTGTACAAACAACATAGTATATTACGTTACTTCTCTCAACAACATTGCATTGCTTGTTTTGCCTTTTTTTCCCCTAAATGCCATCTTGAGCAAATCATTTTTTTTTCTCATACTTATTTTTTAGAGATTTTTGTTAAGACAATCTTTATGATCCCTCGTGCAGGGGGAGAGTGTGTGAGTAGTATCTCCTCGCCCAACTGTAGGCGATCTGTTTTATTAGTGTGTTTAAACATGTTACCACTAAAAGCCTGAACCAATCGGGGACTGGGAGACCCATTGCAAAATGGTACATGTGGGCTAAAAGTAAGGGAGGATCTTAAGTATTTTTTGCTAATATGTAGGTGGTACTTAGATCTGCCAATAGACTGGTGACGGTCCTTCTTCTGGAAAATCAGATAAGGGAATGTGTTTTTTTACGGCACTGTATTTTATTTGGAACTGGCCAGACCTTGATATTATTTTTAACTTGGGTA
The DNA here is from genome assembly GCF_040938575.1 of Ambystoma mexicanum. NCBI lineage: Eukaryota > Metazoa > Chordata > Amphibia > Caudata > Ambystomatidae > Ambystoma > Ambystoma mexicanum. Next base: position 1,122,947,851 of record NC_090936.1, on the reverse strand, counting down.
CCTACGTGAGCACGGCCCTGATAAGACGTTGGAAGAAAATTTTACATTTAAACTGAAGTGGGGAGAATTCCCTTTTTAACATTGTGTTTTAACTGATTCTCATTTTTTTAATATTTTTTTGTTTTACAATGATGTGTTTAATGATGTATGCCTCCTGGAGAAACCCGATCAATAAAAGTGTACCTACTACAACTTCCCTTCCATAGACGGATCCACTGCTGACATGTATGGGAAACCCTTCACTCAAACCGTGGTGAAGAAGACAGCTGGAGTTGTTTACCCATCACCTCCAAAGTACTGCAGACTGGGCAGAATTTGCCTGGTGGCATACCTCGTGGAATTTTCATCCAGCTGTTAGTTTCTCACCATCATTAATACCAAATCAGAAGCCTAAGAAGAAAGTACAAAAACAGTACAGATTTATACCAATTGTGTCCCAGTCATAATTGTGGTGCTATTTGCATGCACCACCTTTGGGCCCTAAGACATTGGGATTTGTGTTGCAGGATCCTAGGAAAACAGCATGATCTCAGTTTAGGGTTCCACAGTGCCCTCCTCCTGGATTCACACGTGGCCTGCTTCACCATTTCATCCAGTGATCCCTGAGCTATGCTCCCATTTCTGGAGGATAGCTCTGGGGAAGCATGCTCGCCTTGGGAGCAAGACGATAACAGAGCAACACAGGTTCCATCCGCGGGTCCCTGCTTAGAAACCTCTGGGTATTAAAGGCGTTATAATTAACCCGAAGAGAGAGGGTGGGTTGACAAAACCTAGTTGGTTGGTGGCGCTGGCAAGGTGGTTGGTGCCCCGTAGTTAGTACACAAATCAGTTCAAAACCACCCAGACGCTGACGGACCACCGGCCCAGAAATCTGCTATCCAGCATCTACTCAACGCCCTACTTAGGGTTCTTCTACATATATTCCAATGGGAGCCCCCACCCCAACTTCAATGCCTTGAGAAAGACTTTGGTTGAAACGCGCGTCGGCTGTTTTTTCTATTGTCACAGTTCACCAACCTGGTACACTGTACCCCAGGTGTTATGCTGCACTTGAAATAATAAATATGCCTGCACACACAAAAACATTTTCCAACTGATTTGTGTAGTAACTAAGGGGTACCAACCCCCTTGCCAGCGCCACCAACCAACTAGGTTTTGTCAACCCACCCTCTCTCTTCAAACTTCCTGGGAACCATGGAGCCTGGTTCCCTGACAAAACCATGTGGCCTAACCTTGAATAAAGACGGCAAGATGCGCAGGGGACCTGGCTGTCCCGAAACCAACCTCCTCACCCCTTGCAAACGTTATAATTAACCCATCATATCATACCAGTGGTCTAAAGGATCCAGTGGTCTGAAAAATCCTACCACTCCACCTTTTTTGACCATGCATTATAGTGCAGTGGGATCACCGTCTGCACTCCCAACACCAAATTGACGTTCTCACCCATGTATTGAGTAAATACAATAAAGTATGGTCGTAAATCAATTACTTTACCATTTGTTTACAATTATTATAACATACCTTTAACTTTCATTCACAGTGTCTTCTCTGTATTGGCAGTGGGCAATATAGGATGTATCATTCCATATCATATTCTTCTTCTTCTTATTATTATTATTGTATTTATTGAGTGCAGACCTCGCTTCGAGTAACAATGGAGCGCTGTTCAGAGGCGTACAACAAACATTATGAACCACAGTATATTTTCTAAGTCAACTTCTTAGATGAAGGGAGTCAGACTGCACCTTCCACCAATTTGTTTGTTACATGGTGGTTGAAGAAGTGGGCTGCTAGTCTGTCTAGGAAAAGGAGCCTGGGTGCCATAAATGTCCATGTCACCCTAGATCAGCTATATATCATTGTGTGACAGCCACAAGGAGCATCACCAGCACAACATATAAGCTAGCACTACAATAATTGAAATTCATCTTTTGACTGCATCCAAATTTGTTTTGTGAAGTACCAATTTGTGGTTGTGCAGCACATCTATGGATCTGTGAATCACTGCAGTATTCAAAGTCAATGATGTTATATGGAATCAATAGCCAAGGGGCGGTGGGTCTCTATTCACGATGATGCACATGTCAAGTTGCAAGCTGCGTGCCATCCACAGCCCAGAGGCGCGCCTTCCCTGCTTAGAGGCTTCCATGTGCCGGAAGCTTAATCCAATAAAATAAGAATTCATGAGCTAACATCAGGGAATTGTCAACAGATATTCAGGACATTGTTGAAACCCTCACCCCTTGAATATTTCTCATAATCTTTCACTTGACTATGTGCAAGCAATGTAAGAGCCAATTTCTTCTTTTTTCAGGCCTTTTCTGAAATTGTACATCACTCGCAGGGTTGCTTGCATGTCTAAATTTATCACATTTATGTTGAATTTAGCTGCATTCTGTGTACACAGTTATTTTGTTGATTGTAGCTGCATTTTCAGTATAGCCACGGGGCTGAATTTAGCTGCATTATGAATTTTTCTTGGTTAAACATAGTTACATTTTGAGTTTAGACTCTGTGTTGACCTCTGCCACAAACCAAGAAAACACACAGGTACGTATCACACTCCATGCTTATGGAAGATAGCCAAAGGCACGACCACCCGCACGCATCTGCTATCATACACAGACTACTTTAAGACGGATCACACAACACTGCTGCCATAAGAATGCAACTATGCCCACAAGGCAAAAATGTGGACTAGCTGGACACATAATGAGTCTCTTGCTCTCGCATACTTTCCAGACTATCTCACAGCACCCATCCACATGCCTCCTCGACATGGGTATCTATCACGGGCTTGGCCACCTCAACATAAATTCAACATACATTTGTATTGGCTAAAATATACACATACACATTCTAAACTCTTTCTCAGCACTTTGAGGCTATACCAAAGGGAAAAGGCGATATACAAATGACAAATTAAATTACATGAATTGTTGACTTCACTTTAAAACAAACCTCCATCCAATTAAAAGCCAATGTTCCAAATGTCTTGTTGATGGGTTCACAAAATCAACATTGTTTACCAGTGAAGACAGTGGTTTATGTGATTTATAAATGAATAGCCGGAAAAAAGAAAATATGATTTCTTTTTCCGTTTTTAGTGCCTGATAATTCCATGTTTTTGAAGCATTGATCTTCAAACTGTGGGGCACCCCATTTTGGGACACGCATATCTGGGAAATGGAGGTACGAGATCCCAAGAGGAAAAACTCAGAGAGAGAGAGTGTGAGAAAGAGAGAGAGAGAGAGAGAGAGAGAGAGAGAAAGAGAGAGAGAGAGAGAGAGAGAGAGAGAGAGAGAGAGAGAGAGAGAGAGAGAGAGAGAACATTGCACAAACAATGAGGAAAAGACACCAATTGCCCATGTGGCAGGTCTGAAGCGAGACAATGAGAAGGAACAAAAGAGAAGAAGAGAAAAGAGGTAGAATGAAGGGGGTGGATGTAAGGGACAAATAGAGCAAGTGTCAGTGGAATGAAGGGAGGAGAGACAATTGAAGAAGCAAAAACAGATGGCTGGGAAGAAAAAATGTATGACAGGAATGGACTGGCTGAATGCGACAGTGGGAAGGAGATGCAGAGACACGGAGGGGAATTGAGAGATATGATGAAAGAATTGAGAAACAGAATTACACTTATTGTTAGGGAGAATTCTCAAAAATGTGCTAATTTCCCTTATCTTTTGAGACCACCAGCAACTTTGCTGGATTTCTAGGATTTTAATGTTTACCTGGAAAGAGTGTGAGCCTTTTTTCCCACTCTTTCATGTATTTTGATGTGTGTGTTGCTTTTGTGTTCTTTGGATATGGAGTTTTTAGACAAACTCCAAAGGCATTGTGTGTCACACAGCACCTTCAGTACAGTGGCACAGGGGTGTCTTTCAGACTCCCCAAGGTTTAAATATCTTCTCTGGGACTGACTACCGTCTCCTAGAGCATGTAAAGTTAAATTGACTTTATTGATCCTTTTAAATTCATAGACCCAACTCCTGCACCGTTGGTTTTCCCAGTGAAGCCCTGCTGCAGGTCCGAATTGCCTGAAACTCCATCGACAGAGAAGCTCCTTCAAGGACAACTCCTTCCCTTGAGCTGGTGGGAACAACCAACTCGTAAGCTGCCTGGACACCGTCTCTATACTGGTCGAATTTTCTTCAGAGTGCTGTTGAAAACCGGATAGCCAGTGAGAAGGATACCAGTTTGTGGGCTTTAAGGCACTCACACCTTAAACCAACGCTTAGCCAAGCACTGGGCAGTGCAGGAACCTCCCGACGTCCTCCTTCTTGTCCCCACGACTGAAGCTCAGGAACAGCGAGATCTGCAGGAACTGCCAGGAACCACTGCCTCAGCTACAGCTTTTCTTCATCACTAAGGTACTGTGCAAACGCGGTGTGGAAATCGTTTCTGCCGTGGTGAAAGTTTGTGAAACTTTCCCAAACTTTGGGGCCTTGTTCACTCCTAAACCGACATATAACTCTTTTTCTGGCAAACTACTTCCTCAGCAAAGATTTAACCGTTTACTACCAGAACTGTGCTATCCTATCCAAGATGCTGAACCAATGACTTTGGCCCAGGCTTATTGAAGTGAATTGCTGGTTGTAGTGAACTAAAACTATTTGCCCTGCCTATGAAAGTAATTGTGCTTTAACCTTTTTTTGACCTTCTCCTTCTACCCCTTTTGAAAGTAACTGAAGTGCCATTTTGCTCCCACTTCAGGGGAGCTTAACTTGTTCAGAAATGTATTGGTTGTGTACTGTAGTGTATTAGTGTGTGAAATTGAGCTGCTTTTTTACTAGTGGAATGTTTTCAAATGACTGTGTAAATAAATGTATATTCTTTTACCAAGAAACCTTGAATAGTGTTTGTTTGAACTACTGTGATTGCAAGTCCTTTGTGTAACATCTTGTACTGCTCACATTACTCTTGAGATAGGTCTGGCTGCTCAGCCACTGCTACCACATAACTGTGTAGTATGGGCTTGTAGCAATGGTGAGATTGTGCTTACACCTGTAGTCTTAATTCTTTGTAGTGTTCCCAAAGGGTACTGCATGTAATTCTGCCTAACACCTATTGTGAGAGAATAAAAGAGAAGAAAGCAGACAGACATATACTAAGAAAGCATAGATCTCAGCAACACACAAATCAGGCGGGTAGATCATACTCAAATATCTTTACTTTCTGCTCATTGTAGCCCCGCATTTACAACGCAAAATGGGCGGTTATTCAAAATATTTTGATTGAACATTTATATATATATTGGTGAAAGTGTGTTTGTATGTCCGTGGTTGGCTCCAGCCCCATAACAGTTGTTGGGCTGAAATGTTGGCCCAAGGTCAGCATACCAGTCTGAGGTGTACTGGCAATAGTGAAACTTAACCAACCCTACCCTTTCAACCTGCACAGGGCAGGGTCCAGCCCTGTGCTATTGGTATAGGCGATTTCAGGAAATTGCCGATTTTGCGATTGTTGGCTCCAGCCCCACAACAGTTGGTGGGCTGGAATTTCGGCCTGAGGTCAGCATACCAGTCTGGGGTGTACTGGTGATAGTGAATTCTGACCAATCCCACCCATACACCCTGCACAGGGTGGGGTCCGGCCTTGTGTTATCAGTATAGGCGATGTTGGGAGATTGGCGATTCTGTGACTTTTAAAAAAACCTGGAAGTTATGACACAATAAAACATACACAAGGCATTGCAGACCCCTTTGTGCATGTCAGCTACTGACTCGTGTAACGCCGGGCAGAACTGCCAGTTCCATATAAAAATTACATAATAAGTACCCATGTACAACAGCACAAAACAGTAGCATAACCTTGTTAGGGCTGTACCAAAGCTGTAGTGTGGATAGTGGAAGTATGCACGTACCGACCAAAGCATGATCAGAAGTCCTTATAAAGAGAGTTCATTGATAAAAGCCCCCTATCACTTTGTTCACATTTGTTGGCTAAGACCAGTGCTTTATTACCAGGCCAGAAAATGTGCAGGTGTGAATCACATCCAATGTATGATATGATATGATATGTCATTAATAACGTGCCTGTACAGAAGTGTTTCTAGGCACGACAGGACAAGGAGGGGAAAACAGAAGGAGGACAAAACAATAATCTTACTACGCGTTCTGTCATTCAGATCATGCAAATGCGGGAAAGAGGGAGGGGATAAGTGCTAGGAGGGAAGAGAGAAGTGCAGATAACTCAATACATGTTGCCAGTGGATGGCTCAGAGGTACAATGAGAAGGGACTGTATGGTTACAGAGACAGACCCGTACATGCTGGGGGAGGGGCGGAGGCAGTGGAAGGGCAACTGGACATGCAGGAGTTCAGTGGATGGCCAGATGACCATTGCACAGAGCAGTCAGGGACATCATCAGGGGAGAGGAAGAGAGAAAGCAGAAGTGAAAAGCAAGGTCTTGAGTTGCTTCCAGAACCAAAGGTGCTTCTGCTCAAGTTTGAGAGACAGGGAGACTGTTCCAGAGGGAGACCCCAGCCGAGGAAAGAGATCTCCCCCCCACTCTCTGCTTGGAGAAGCCTCTGACCCTCAGAGCGTTGGAGGTGGATGAACAGAGAGCTTGAGAACAAAGATGTTTAGGAAGAGAAAGTTGGAGGTAGTGCGGTCCAAGGCCCCGGAAAGTCTTGTGGATAGTGCAAAGGGTCTTGAACTTGATCCTTGGAGCCACACGGAGCCAATGAAGGGATTTCAGAGTTGGAGAGATACGATCCCTGGGCTTGAGGGCAAGGCCAAGACCAACATTCCTGTTCTGGATAAGTTGTACAGGCTGAAGCGTAGAGACAGGCAGATTTAAAAAGAGGTTGTCCGGCCTAGAGAAGACCAGGGCTCTGGAGACAGTGAGCATCTGGGGGAAAGTGAGAAAATGCAGAATACTTCTGAGGAGGTGCAGTTGAAAGTGTGACTTCTTATAAACATCAGGGATATTAGGAGAGAAGTATAGGGTGGAGCCGAAGATGACAACAAGGTTCTTAGCCTCACAGGAAGGAGCAGGGAGAGGGCCCAAGGTGGGCAGCCAAAGAGAGAGGGGAAAGGAGAGAGCAGGTGTCCCAATGAGGAGGATCTCAGTCTTAATCCAATTACGGCAGAGATCGTTGGAGGCACATCTTCCTGAATTGCCGCCAGACAGTCAGGCATGAGAGAAGCAATTTGTTTCCAGTCCATTTTTTGTATCAAATGCACAAACCTATTATGAGGAAAATCAAGCGAGCTGGATAGACCAAGCAAATATAGCATAGAGGCAGTTATTGCTGTGGAGACCAATAGCTCTATCTAACCAAAAATCATTCACGGGACTCGAACATGCTAAATATGAGAAGTCTGCATGAGAATATTTGCATCTCCAACAGGCTGTGATAAATTCTGGATAACATTTTTTATAATATAATATGATGTAATAATGTAATAAATAAAATAAAAAGTAATATAATATAACATATGGGATAATGTACCCCTACCATATGTTATATGGTTATCCAAAGTCAACAAGGATGTAGGCCGAGTTCCTTTACATGGTTAGGGAACTACAAGGTGACATGCATTATCTATTCTAACTACAGTAGGGTGTACTTTACTCCTTATAATACATGGCCACACACTTACATCTACTTTAAAATCTGGCATCTTGCTTAATCTAAGGTAGGAGTTCTTCCATCTGATGATCATATAATGATGTAGCATTCTACATGTTGCCAGGGTTGAACATGAAATCAGCCACCCGTTCCATGTTCTACACATGAAGATATGACAGTTGAAAGGGAGCTGGTGGGGCTGAGAGACTATAATAAACGTCTCTGTAAATGTACTGTATCCTGAGACTTAATTTCACTGGTGATGAGCTGGTGTTGGCAGGTGACGCCACCCCGAGTAGCTGTGCTGTTTGTGAAGACTGCAGTTGCTCGTTGGCCCAGTAGCAGCAGCTCTCTGCAATCCAGTGACAGAGGCCCTCGGTTTGCATCTGCACAGCAGAAGTTCACCGTCCACCAACTGAGCGGGGACAAACAGCACCTTATTCAAAGCAAGACATTTATATTTACAATTGGAGCACACAGTTCTTCGCGCACATCACTATATTAGAGGAATGGACCCAACGTTGTCCCTCTTCAATGTCAAGGCATCCAAAGGTGACTTGCCATCTGAAAGCCATGTTACCAACCAAGCTCTGCGAAGGAAAATAACGGCCGTCTGAGAGCCCTGTCTCAAAGCACGCTCTTCAAGGGACAATAAAGGGCACGTTCTCTAAAAGGAGAATAAATGAATAATAGGGATGAATAAAGGTAGAACGAAACTAAGAACCCCTGCAAACAGTGCCATATATAAAAAAAACAATACAAAAAAGCATAGTCCAATCACTAAATAAAAATGTCATCATGTGTGCATACTAGAACTATAAGAATTGGTGAAGTTGCAATTAGACACAGAGGTATACGTGAACATAGGCTCACTGATGCAGGTTGGTACACATGAAAGAATGCCTGACAAGACACAAAGAGGCAAAAGAAACAAAAAATGCAACATGTGCGGCCTCCCAATTACTTTCTTGAGAATAAAGGGGAACCTCAAGTGACATTGAAGAGACGAAAAAAAAAAAGATTTGACCACTATGTGCAGGCAGTGAATGGGCCTAACTACTTCAGTGAAAGAATGACATTTGTATTAATACACTGTTTAGGTATCCATGGGCAGGAACAGTTCAGAAATCTGCCAAAACTGAACGCCTAAGAATCTGAGGGGCGGACGGAATATCAGAAGTTTACCAGGATGTTGGACAGGCACTATGACAAGAAGGTCAGCATTGTGTTAGTAGAGAGGTATCATTTTGGTAAGAGAGTTCAAGAACAAGATGAAAGTGTTGAACAGTACATCGCTTCTCTCAAAGGGATGGCCACGTCTTGTGAATTTGGAAATATGCTGGAGGAGCATCTCCGAAATCAAATCATCCTGGAGTGTATTGACAGAAATATTAGAGAAGCATTGTAGTCGAAGGGTGGACCGTCCTTACATTAGGTATTCATAGTTGCCAAAGAAGTGGAGCACACCAGTAAGTGTGTGAGGGAACTGGGAAAGAGGTTATGTGCTGAAGTAAAGAATAGTGAACCTCCATCATCCTCTGGGGTTTTAGCAGTACAATCGAAGGAACAAGAACAAAAGAAACATTTTGTGTGGAAAAAACCTTTCCGTAAAGAGAAGACTGAAGGAGAACAAATAAAACATTGTGCTAGGTGTGTCAGATTGTTCCATATGGCCAACGGTGATAAGTCTCTTGCCCTCAAATCCCTATGCAAGAGGTGTAATCACAAAGGGGCACTTCCCTAGTTGTGGCAGAAGTAAAATGGAATCTACTGATTTCCTGGACAAGCTCTGTGATATGGCAGAGACAACTTTGCAAGGAGTAGCAATATATATGGTGATTAACTCTGGAGGGAAATATGCGCACATGCCAAAGTAGATATATGACACAGTCAAGTTGAGCAATGTGTTTCTCAACAAACTTGATATTAAACATGTGGCATATGGTGGCAAATGGATTGAATTGGTAGGATGGTTCAAGAAATGTGTCACAAATGGGAATGTCTAGGTGCCAACAAAGGAGAACATATCTCTTTTGAGTTGGTCGTACCAGAAAAGACTTAACATTAAGTAGGACCCCAGTGCTGTAGAGGCGGTCTTTGCAATTGATAGCCAGTGGAAGTGTGATGTGAGAAGCGGCATGACAATCAACTCACAAGATGAACTCTTGAGGCACTATGTATCCAGGGATGGCTTGGGTGTCCTAAAATATGTTCACACCAGATAAAGATGAAAGGAAATGGTAGCCCAGTAGTTCACAAACTATTGAACATCGCCATTGCAGTGAGAGAAGAGGTCATAAAATAATTGATACTAATGGCAGAAGAAGCAGTTACAGAAAGAGGAGCTTCAGAGGAATGGGTGTCACCATTAGTAGTATTAAGTAAACCTAAAGGAAAACTGAGATTAAGCATTGATTTGCGGGCACTTAATAATGGTGCGTGACAGACATTCTCTTCCCAATATCACAGAAATGCTTGGTACTGTAGGGGAAGTGGTATGGCTCTCTATCTTAGACTTGAAGTCAGCATACCATCAAGTTAAATTACATGCTGCAATTAATAATTGTACAGATTTTATCATGCCAGAGGGACAATTCCAATGTGTTTGCATACTGTTTGGCTTGGTTTCGGCAGTGGCTGTGTACCAGCGCATAATGTATCAACTTTTTGTTGATGAACAAGGAAATATATGTTTCCAGAATTAAATGTTGGTAAATGGAAAGACCTTAGATGAACATAATATGAGGTTAACAACAGCACTGCATGTTCTTGATGCAGCTGGCATGATGTTTAGCAAGGAAAAATACAAGTTTCATAAAGAGTCCATACAATATCTGGATAATTATATTTCCAGGCATGGCATTGAACCCAGATCTGAATTAGTTAATACTATTAGTCGTTTTCCTAATCTCCACAAAAAGGAACAACTACCATCATTACTAGGTATGGCTGAGTACTATGGGAAGTTTATTCCAATATTTGTCATAGGACCTTTTTGGTGAAAGGGACACAATTCAGGTGGGATGCTCAATGTGAATCTGAATTTCAGGAGAGAAAGCATGCACTTGATTAGCCACCTGCTCTGAGAAATTTTAAACCTACAAAGAGAAATGTTTTGACGCTTGCAGAGAGAATTCAAACAGGCTTTTACTGTTGCATTTGCATCTAGAGTTCTATGGTAATCTGAAATGTATTATTCAACCATTGAGAAGGAGAAGTTGGCCATCAAATGGGCTGTGGAATAATTCAGACCATTCATATGGGGTACCACATTCATATTGTGATCAGACCACAATCCGTTAAAGGTGATATTAACATGCAAAGGCTTGTACAAGGTGTCATTCTGCATAAGGAAGTGGATTGCTAACATACAGGAACAAACATGGAAGGGGGAATATTTTCCTGGTGTACAGAACAAGATAGCGGACTGTTGAGAATGACAAATGTGATGGAGGAATTAGAAGAGGAGGAATATGGACAGCAAGTGTTCAGTGTACTGCAATGTACAATTTCAAATTAAAAGTGGGATGAGGTGATGCTCTCAGATGAGATGTTGAAAGAATTGATGCGGATGTTCGAAGATGGAGGCATGAATGCATTGACAAATGGTGTATAATGAGTTACACGTGGAGAATGGGTTTGTTAAAGGGTGACCAAATTATTCTACCAGAAGGAGTGAGGTTGACGTAGTTGAATGTAGCACAGCAGTGTCACTAAGGAATGTCAAAAACAAAACAGGCAATGAGAAAAGATTATGGTACCCAGGGATGGATGTACAGACTGAAAGAATGATCAGAGATTTTAGTGTGTGTTAGAATTACAGTAAGGGTTGTGTAAGTAAGTCAACCCCTATGACAATAATGCCCATTCCCATTGAGCCATGGGAGAGAGTTCGTTTTGATAGTGTTGCTCCTGTGAGGAGTCAAGGGAGACAGGAATACTGCATGGTGCTAATTGTTTTTTTTTGTTGTCAAGGTAGGTCAAAGTACAGTGGGTGCACAATATATGTGCCAGTGACATATTTTTTTTTTACACAGTTTTTCAGGGAGAAGGTTATCCCACGGTTCTATTAACTGAAAATTGAGTCAAGATAGTTTCTAGAGAGACGGAAGATTTTCATAAAGGAAGTGGAAAAGAACATTGTACGGGTTCCGTGTGTAATCCTGAAACAAATGGATCAGTTGCAAAGTTTAACTGTGTGATAAAGAAAAGCATCCATGGTGCCATATTAGAAAGAAAAGAATGGAAACATGCAGTGAGGGGACAGTGTTGTGTCTTGCAGGTTCACACCACATTCCACAACAGGCATGTCTAAAGTGTGTTCAGGATGGTTGGGTAGGTCACATATGAGTAAAGTGCAATTGGAGAGTGTCAGGATAAAAATAAGAAAAAAGCCAGAAAGGAACACTGCTGTGTATGACGTATGCAAAGCAGTCAAGATAGGCAATGTTTCAGAGGGGGAGTTGGTGCGTATTAAACTAACTCCTGGTCTGCAGATGTATGGGTTCTCGTGGTCCAGGCATATGATGGTTACTAAGACAATGCATTACAATGCATTGGGCTTTCAGAACGTCTGATGGGGGAGTGTGGGGTAGGTGTAAGAGTGGAGTGAGTTGTTCTGTACTGTACCAAGATGTGGTGACAGATAAAGAGAAAGCAAGGGTAACTGAATGCCCTTACGCCATCAAGAGTGGGTAAAGTGTGAGAAATAGTGCGTTGAATAATCCTAGAAGGAGGCCAATGTATCTATCTGGATGTGCCCGTTGATTAGATTCTGCCAGTTGATAGAGTGTCCAAACATATCCAGTTAACTGGTTCTTGCTGAATGGCTATTTTGTGTTGTTGAGGTTGTCATCCTGTTGTGTAGTGTATGTTTTGTGAGGAAAGGAGATGTGTAGCAGTCCACTCATTGCAAGGGTTGGAACATGGAATCAGACATCTGATTCCATGTTGCACCTACGAAGATATGACAGTTGAAACAGAGCCGGTTGGGCTAAGAGAGCACAATAAACGTATCCCTAAATTTACCGTATTCTGAGACTTCATTTCAAATAATCAATGAAGAAAATGTTTAGAATAAAGGAAATATGCAGCTTGTAATGTGTTGAAGAAAAAGAGTTTAAGCACTTTGATAAAATGCTTCGAAACAAACATTTTCATTGTGTGCTTTAAAATAAGTAATGAAATTAGTGCCAAGGGTGAGGTATCTCGTCCTTGGATTACCTCCCTGTTGCCAAGGACGAGATACCTCGTCATTGGCACTTAAGGGGTTAATGAAACAGAAAACGTTACAAGGCATTGAATGGCGGAATACCAAAATCAGCAAAAAAGGCCTTGGAACTGGGGTGGAAAACCCATGGCAGTTAATTAAACTCCATCAGTGCAAAACATTAACATTGCACCATAGACAGTTGCTTGTCAATTAATGACTGTGAAGTGTCACAGAAAAACATAGTTTGCAAGCAATGAATCTGAAAAGCTTTTCACAGCTTCAATTAATTGTTGCAGTGACAGTTGGATTTCTGATCTGTGCTGGCAAGCAGCAGGCATTGTGACATGACAACTGAAGCGTAAAAACTATTTACAGAGCTTTAGTGATGTCATTTTCCTATTGCAGGTCAGCAGTGATGTCACAGCTAGCTTGTAATAAGAACACGACTTCCAGGATTGTATACAGGGATTGCAGGCTCCAATGTATTACATCCTAATACAGCTGGTGATGAAATTTAAAATGGCAAAGATGATGCATGTAATTCATAGAGAAGCTTTGAGTCTGAGCACATTTCTCCTACAATTATTTGCCGGCAACAGCTGTGCAAAGCACAGCTTCCCTCTTGTGATAAATGATAACTGACAAACAAAAAGAAACATTTTATCACAAGACTGTAAATGTAATACGAAGCATTACAACATGTTTCAAACTGAAAAATTGTTTGATCACTATACTCTCTGGCAAGGTTTGAGGAAGTGAGGTTAATCGCTTTCCTACTTCTCTTCTTGGCTTTTAATAAAACATCATATTTATTGCTGTGGGACCTCTAGCCCTCTGTGTGATTTATTACAAAACAAATCATCACTCATAATCATATTTTTAATGTTTATCACACCTCACTCAATTCCTTTAATATATTGGAGTCATTTGGGTATTGTGGTCAAAGGTGAGTTCAGGACCCTTAGTCCTATCTCACTCCTATCAAGGAAGAATTGAACACTAAATGCCCGATTGATGAAATACTTTGTGGGGAAAATAGGGACTTTGTGGACATTCAGCGTGCAAAACCCCCCTTTGTTGTATAATAGAACCTTGCGTGGACCCCGCAATGGTCTGGCACGTCTCTGCGTGCAGGTGAGCGCATTGCGTTAGACTCCTTGCAGAGCATGGGTGTGGCCTGCACAGAGACAAAAATAGGGGACAATTATCGATGAAGAATGAGGAATAATATGGGTGTGCTGATGGATGGGACACGCACAAGAAAAAAACACCCAATCCACTGCAACCTCAACCAGATTCATGGATTCCAAAGTGCAACCTCACGTCGGGAAATGTCACACTCAAACCCTGTGATCCAGCTGCAACTTGATAGCATGCTTAAAGTTGAACTTACAAGGATCCAATGCTATAAAGAATGCAATGCACACCATACTAACGTCGCACAGCCACGATGAATGTTGCAATAGAGGTAGCCATCATATATGGACCCAAAAGAAGGGGAAGGTTTCCCAGACCCCAGATTTCTGCTACACGCACCACTCTGTTTGGGAAGCCCGATAACCAGGTGTAAGCAAGGTACCGGTTCCCAACCCATATAATCCTAGACCATGTCAGGTAGTGGGAGGAAGTCCTAGCATCATCCACCATATCCTCCTAGGCCCTTACTCCCCTTGAAAAGGAGCTGACAGCACATTTAATTGCCACTGGCTCTTTCCAGCATACCATTGTCATAGCTGGTGGTATACCACACAACACACAATCCTGCTTTCTCGACAAGGTCTTGGCCTGTGTCACATCACGTGCATGTCTGTTTTGGCACATATAAATGCAGAGAACTCTGGAGGAAAGGCAGAGAGTGTGCCATCATTTATATGCGGTTGCACACTTTTCACATGTACTTGGAGCCATAAACTGTACACATGTTGTGCTACGACCGAATGACCAAGCACATATAATACAATCGCAAGCACTGGCATTCCACCAATGTGCAGGTTGTCTGTAACACAAATGGAGTGTACATGCAAGTAAATGTCAATTTTCTTGGAAACACGCATGACAGCTACATTTACTACCAGTCAACATTCTACCGTGCCCTGCATTTGGAAAATATGCCAATACCTAGATCATTGGTGAGTATGGACTGGTACGCATCTGCATGCATGCAAACATGTCACACACTGAACAACAGACCATGACAATAAGGGTCAATAACAACCATGTAAATATTTTCAGAGGTCAATGCCTATTCGCTATATCCGTTCATGATGACGCCATACAGGAATCC
The DNA here is from genome assembly GCF_040938575.1 of Ambystoma mexicanum. Taxonomy (NCBI): domain Eukaryota; kingdom Metazoa; phylum Chordata; class Amphibia; order Caudata; family Ambystomatidae; genus Ambystoma; species Ambystoma mexicanum. The sequence goes on along the minus strand of NC_090936.1, from coordinate 1,122,932,776 downwards.
TGCCACACCAGCTGAGGTAAGATATATTGCTGCACATGTGGGGATAAGGGTTATCGTGGATAAGCTGCACACAACCAGCTTGTGCAAACATAGTTTACATGAAAACCTTCCCTGCACACACAGTGAGGCCACAGCCCTGGTGTCATTCAATGATGAATTTGGGCATATCCTCCGTGCCAATAACAATATCCTGAGAATGTGTGTCTGTGGGAGTAAAACTGTGTGTTTCCATTCGACATAGTATAACATGCAACAAACATCAACACAGTCATAGCAAAGGGAAACAACAGAATTAATTTTGTTGTCAGGAAGCACGTTCAGATCCCAGCCCCTCCCAAATGATTCACATTGTAGAATGAATACAAACATGTGGGGAATGCACAGGGGTGGGCATAAGGGGCAGTGGGGGATCATGTGGGTAGAGTTGACTGGCGAGAGACACGTGCAATGCATAAGCACATACATATTCAAGTGAAAAGTACCACTTGCTTTGCAGCAGTGACACGTACAATACATTGCATGCGCAGGAAATACAGAACATCTGTATTTGACAGTAAGCCTCAATCATCACAGGCTGTGTATGAAACACAGAACAATGAGGCCCCTACTCTCGCTTGACTATCAAATCACAATCCCCAGGCAAAGCATGGAGCATGCACGTACACACACATACAAGTATATCAAGTTACAACTTTGCACAATTAGACAAGAATGCGAACAGTCAAATGGGAGGAGGGCTGTGGCCGATTGTGATTGTCATACCCACGGGAGCCAGGGCAAGGATCCTGAGCTGCCAGAACACAAGATGAGATATAGGACACCAGCGTCCCCCCATGATAATGGCCATCACATTTGAATCACCAGACGCCCAGGGATAAAGATCATAAATCCATTAATCAGATGGATCATTGGGACATGCAGGAACCCCAGGCCAACCCCTTGGGATGTGTACCTGACAAATTGGGCAACATAGAACAACAAGGTCCTACATTTGTACCCGGGAGAGCAAAGGGTGATGCCAACATCAATAAGAATGCTGCAGGGAGGCCTGATGGTGGCACATATGTGTCTGGGATAGGAAAACACTTGCCTTGCTTGCAATGATGAGGCTAACCTCAAAGTTTCCTACTGAGCCCATGTTGAAGACCAGGTGCACATCACATGGTTAGACCCCAAGATAGGGTGGAGTAATAGAAAGCCTAACACAGTGACCCAAGGTGAAGAGACCGTCACTAATGTGTGAAGAAGTTGGAGGAGAAGATGACACAGTCAATGGGAGAATGGACACCATGTGAATACAATAATTTAAATAGGCAGTAGATCCCCCTGGAAGCACTGCCAATACCACAAAATGGCATCCCATTATTAAAGTGGCATCAGGACAAAGCAGTAAATACTGCCAGGGGAGCCGATGATGGAACGTCCAAGATGACGACATGCAAACATCTCATCAATTTCACTGGAGACATTATCCGGCACAACAACCATACCGGAAGGCAGGGCACCGAGCCAACTGGCATAAAAGAGACAAGCAGACAAGAGATAGGAATGAGAAAAGGAGGGCAAGGAGATTGGGGAGTAGGGAACAGGCAAGTGGAAGGGAAGTCAGAGTTCACAGGGACAGCGAAAGGACTGAGGGAGCTTAAGGGTGTGCTGAAATGCACTGAGCAGCAGTCAACAGGGAACAAAATATCTGCCGGTGTGCTGTGCATTGCACATGTCCTCATGGCAAACAGCAACACCAGGCCAATGGCATGTGCCTGGTGTCTCTGGTGAACATGGCATCACGGAAATGGCTTGCAATGCTGTGCTGTTTGTGGATTTGTCTCATGACACCACCCCCGGAAGGGTCTGGGGTACTAAGAGTGACTGCCAGTGTGGGTAGACATGACTTGAACAGCAGAGTGAATGGGAAGCCATGTGGCAGGCAACGCACATGCAAAAACTGCAAGCAATCACTAGGTACTCATCACCATGTGTCCCAACACCCATGCACCCAGATGGGCCACCCTTGTGACAACTCACCAACAAATGACAACAGAGACAGCCTCGCTCACAACAATCCCCTCCAACCAATTCCCACCAGAATGACATCTACAAACTGAAAGCTTGCAACCACCAACCTACCGTCACCATGCGTCCCGCACCCATGAAGCCAGACCCGCTCACACCAGTACAAGGAAACAAAAAATACAGCCCACTCAGTGCCAGACTCCATGTGTGGAACACATGTACTCACTCAGCAGTACTTCCCCACATCACCAAGCTGCACTTCAGCAGTTAACAGCAGAATGGCTGTGCTGGCTCCTTTAAGCACCATTGGCACGCATCAAAACTGCGTTTGCAGCTACAAAATGATGGCTGCACTGGAACAAGGGGGCACACTGAGAAAGCCTGCCAGTGTGTTTCTTACATGCACCAAGAAGAAAATTGAGAAATAGCACTGCTTTGCTGCTTGATCCACATTCCCCCTTGAAAAAGGTAATCTTTGGCCTTTATAATGATGGCGCCCTGATGCTCTTCCTCAGCTGTTCAACCTTACACAGTTCGGATCCCGGGAGATCAAGCTGTGCCCATCCACATTCAGATTGTGTCAGATTGTGTCAGCAAAAGAGAGCACTGTCACAGAATGGCATGCTGTGTCAGGCATGTTCTGGGAAGTCACCAGAAACTTTCAAAGTGTCAAAAATAAACCCTGTAAAAACCTAGCTCTCTCTGCATATGTCAATTTCAAGGGACCTTTGTCTTGTACAGACTGTGGTGTAAGAAAAACTGTCTAGGGTTACAAACAATGTTTGAAATCCAGAAGGGAGATAAAACCAAATTTGAAAGGGAAATCCCAGCAGCATTCACCACGTGTCAAAATGTGCTTTTGCAAATGAGATAGATGTGTGTATTAAAAGTGTAATCTAGAAGAAGGCCCTTTCCTTGCCTAGAAATGTCAGGGGGGTGTTATGTGAAAACCTAGATGGGATATTTGTTTCAACAGACATGATTCTGATGCAGAAAAATCAAATAACTAAGGTAATGGCAGCATTGAGGAACAAGCCAAACAGGTTTGCTGCTTGGGAGGTTGCTAGCAACAGGAGAGGCCTTCCCCCCAAAAGAAGCCACAATAGATTCTTGGACACTATATACTAATTTTTCCCTTGGAAATTTTGAATAGGCCAAGAGAAAGAAATTTCAAAAGCTTGTCAGACTTTTGTCTGTGCTCCAGCTTGAGACAATACACTCTGCGACACCTACGTGTGACTTCGGGAAGCGACAAAAATCATCCACTCAAACCAAGGAGCGCCAAAGAAAAATTCCATGACAACCCTGGGCTAAGCTGACATTTTCTGGTAGCCTGAACAAAAATTGTCCCAGTTGGAGGACAAAGGCCACCCATTTTGGCTCAAAAGACTAGTTTATTAATAAAACTTTTAAGGCTTTTATCTCTGCAACAGGACTTTGCAGGAATGTAAAACGTTAACAGCTTAAATGTAATTTGAGTGGCTTTTAAACAAGACGTGGTAGCCTTCACTGGCATATTTTGGACAGAAATGGCAGAGGATTGGATATTCTGAGGAAAGTGTATATGATGCCACTTCGAAATTCAAAATGCACATGCCATATGAAAATATATTAACATGTATAAAGTTATAGAATTTTAGGTAAAACAATTTCATTGAAAATGATGAAAAATTATTAGACGGACGAAACAAAGTCCTAGGAACGTAAGCATTGGACTGCCATGCTCTGCGTGAGATATCTAACCTGCCTATGTAATTTGCCAAAAGGCCACGACACATGTGTGATGTGATGTATGTTAAGATTGATATTTAGCAAAAAGGACTGTGGGATGGATTTTCACCCCATAAACTACAACCTCATAAACTGAGTCTCCTCCATGAGAAGGCTATTAATTTAGGGTGACCTATATGATTCTTGGGGGTAGGTCTAGCTTAGTTCTGCCCAACAATATACCCGGTGATGTCACCTGCTTCATAAAAGGGGTTGGAGCTCACCGGGACAGGGCACTTTCTCCTGAAATTCCAAAGCCTGTGTATCCAGACAATTTCCGGATCCACCTTTGCAAGATTTCAGACTCTACTGCAAGGCCAAAGCATAGCTGACCCTATCCTAGGAAGGCCATTGATTCAGAAACCCCAGTAAAATCCCAATAACAAGGGGGGAAAGCTGTGATGCCTTTTTGGGAGCATCCTGTGACCAGACTGGATTTTCCCCCAATACCTGCATGCCCGATGTACCCTTGCCATCCAGTGGCCAGACTTGCCCAGCTGTTTCCTGTGAGGGGTGCCCGCTGTGTGGTGACCAGAGTTTTTGAGTCTAGAACCTGGTTGATTGTCCCCAAATTCCAAACTCCAACGCTGATTGTGAGTATCTCCTCATCCCATAACAACACGTAGTCTACCCTATCTTGATACCTTGTCTTGGCTCCACCTTCTAAGTAATCCTATTCATACCCTGGTAACTTGTTTAAGACTGTTAGAATTCTATGTGCAGCTGTCTTTGAATTCCTAGTGTTAGCGCCATTCTTTCATTCAACACACTGCAACTTTTCAACGTGTGAATTTGGCTGCACTGTGTTTTCCGTTCAAGTTGTTTTTTTTAACTTTATGCCTTCTGTGATACCTTAACTTATAGGTGCCTGTGATACAACATCCCTGATGCTGTGATAAAACATATGTACATCATTATTTAAACACACATATGAATCTGAGTGTCATTTATGCCACTGCAAAGGGTTTGAAAATTGCCTCTTATTTTGTGAGGGAAGGTCAAATTTTGATTCTGTTTGCTGCCTCATATCCCTGATTCCCTGATGCTACTTTTTATCAACTCAGAATTCAATTAATTGGGGTTTGAGGGAACAATGCAGGGGAACATCTTAACTCAGGTGCTATCTATCCTAATTGAAAAAGTGCTCCTATTTCTTTGTGCTTTGGATATGTTCTTGTAGAAGGTTACCCAACTGTGTTTCAGTAGTTTCCATTGTAATTATCGCCCCATTGGTGATTGCTACCCAATATAAAAATTGTGTGATGGTCTCTGGAGTGGAAGTATAAGTGTGGTAGATGGTGAGAAGGATTACAGAGGGCGGGAGTGAGACAGGACATTGAGCAATTAATGGATAGCAGTATGGTGGATTGGGAGAGAAACAGGGGAATTGTGGTGCAAGGAGGAGACTGGCTGGTGGCGGGGTGAGGAGAGACATGTAGGACATTACAGTGGGTGAGGGCAGAGAGAAGGTGGGCAATAGTGGAAGACAGACACAGAAGCACATGAATCAGAAGAAGCTTGGTCAGAGAGCCCGGAGGTTACGTTGATGGAAAACTAGCATATGTTGTTGGCGAGGAAGGACAAAAGTGGGTGATGGAGATAGGCAGACTAGAAAACAAAGGCCATCTGTGAAAGTTAAATCAGCAGCTTCACATCACAGAAACAAAATGCCAAACCCACCATGCCAAGTTAACCAAAAAGAGACCCATCGCTGCAACATCCATACAAATAAGTGCGTCCAACCACAACCTCCTACCCTGCACCAACTCCCTCCGCCCCCTGAACACCAATGTAAATGGACATCAGGACAATGCACAGCTCTACAATTACTCTCTAACAGACCCTACACCTTGAACGTGACTGTCCCAGGAAGTGTGTGTGGATCACAGGGTACACTGGCAACACCCATACGGATAACAGATGAACAGAACAAGGGTGGAGTGGATGATGTACACCCATGCATGTGGACAAACACTAAACTGCACTGACTCTTACCGTGACTAAAATATTACATGTCCATAAATAAATGTGAGAATACATACAAAAATTGTGGTGATGACTAATACAGATACAACACAAGATAATGTGCTCATACTTACCTGCTGACAGAGATGCCTGGATGTGATTCCCTCATCACCTCCACCGGAAACTGTACCTCCACATTTATGAAAGGAGGGCCAGTGCCTGTTAGAGGGCATGGGGAATAGGGAGGAGAGAGGGAGGAGGGCAGACCTCCCATGGAGTGCAGTCACAGGATGAATTAGGATCACAGCAACAACATGGTACATGGAATGTCACCAGCCGTTGTACCAAATCAGGAATACAGCACATAAGTGGGAAAAGTCCATCAACCCATTGTTACCTGCCCATGTCATCCTGTTGTTCTCAATGCATCCATGGCAGTTGACATAACTGTGCATGGCTGCATCTCCAGTACTGCACTCATTATTCCTTTGAGTTGTCAACAGCACATCTCGAAAGGAAAAAGAAATAATAACAACCAAAAAAAGTCCATCTTGGATTGCGGAAATAAACAACACATGCCTCCATCCTGGACAGGTGTTTGAAAAAATAGAGGCAATTAATTCATCCCAATCAAGGGGCACAACAAATCAAAATCAGACCACACTGGTAAGGTAAGAAAAATCAAAAATGTCCATCCCGGACTGGGGGTTAAACAAATCTCCTCCGTGGAGGGGGAGGGAGAGGGTGCATGTCAATATCCAAAGGAGAGGATCACAAACAAAAAATAAGTAAAGAAAAAATGAAGAACCCTCCTATGCCCGGTCTTCATTGGCCAGGGCACGTCATGCGACTGAATCATGCAACAGCATCCTGATGGCTGTGAGGTCACAATACACTTCCTCATGACTGGCTACAGAGTCTGCTTGCATGGTCACTGATGAAGCATTGAGTTGCTGGGACAGTGGGCCTCATTACGAGTCTGGCGGTAACCGAGGCAGTAAAACTGCCTGGTTACCGCTAGACTCGTATTACCATTCTGCCACCGTGACTCCTGGAAATACCAGGGCATTACGACCCTGGTGTCCCGGGAATTCTGGAGGCAGAATTCGGTAAATCCCCATTCCCATTGAGTCCGATAGGAATCAATGGGAATGGGGAAGTGGAAACACTGGCACCATCTCGTGATGATGCTGGTGTTTCCACGTCCGCCTGCAGGTGGCCGGTGTTAAACCCGCCAGGTCAGACCTGGCAGGAACATCACCTCCCGCCTGCAGGAGTCAGGATCGGGCGGTCCGGAATTAACAGTGGCGGCGGGTTTACCGCCACTGTTATTTCCAGACCGCCCGACCTATAATGAGGGCCAGTGTCTGCCTCAAGGCATCCTTCTCCTCGTGGAGCAGTGTCCTTGTGGCTGAGAGTTCATCATACAGTGCAGTTCTCAAGCTCTCCAACTCAAAGCGATTTGTTCTATGAGATGCCAACATCTCACGCCTCAGGGCTTCTCTTTCTGCTCTAGCATCTGCATGCAGGGACTCCTGCAGACACCTCAGCTCAGCCCGTCAGCTCTTGATGTTGCCCTCCACGCATAGTCTGTGGGAGTAGCTTGAGGACCACGTGATTTGCAGCTGTTGCGCATCAATGCCCCGTTCCTGTCCAGTTGATGGAATTGCCCCTTTGCAATTCTATCCAACACATTGCGTTGCCAGATGGCATTACACAACATTTGCTGCTCACAAACTGTCTAACCAGCCTACACACGTCCACCATGTGGGCTGGGCCCATGGCTTTGTTATGCAAGGGACCAGGCCCTTTGCTGTGTTGCCACTGTCGTTGGCTGCATGCCTGCACCCCTCTGTTGGACATCAGCCCAAAAACCAGACACCAACTCATGGGAGAGTGGCCTTGCAAGCGGCACTACACTGCAGCCTCAACTGGTGGACTCATGTACCACTTCCTCTTCTTTCGTCTCCTACTCTGATTACGCTGCATCATCACCTGCACAAGGACAGATATTGACATTTTTTATCCTGTGTGACCTAACAAACATGCACATGTGCAACAAAGGGCAGAATGGCAGGACATCCATGCATATGCGATTGTGACTTTTAACACGTGCTGTAAGCCACTGATTCATGGAATTGGCTAGCATGCAGTGCCATCCCACCCCTGGTCCAGTTCCATTCCATTAGTTGACACAAATACATACTGAAGTGGCAGACACAATGATGCAAGGGATAAGGCATGCATCTGTCAGTCATCGATTGGCGTACAGATACAGGGCTATCATGTGAGCAGGTATTACTGTTTAGAACTATATGAACACATCGGTATGCCGGCCATGCATCAACATGACATCAAATTAGACAGGCACCAACAAAGTGGCAATGAACGATACATGTGGATGTGGCATTGTTAGGCATGATACACAGAGAAGTGCCCTGTGTGTGATGTGTGCCTGTCAGGGGTGCACACAATGGGGTATTGTAATTTGCACATGTGTCAGGCATTCAAATCCTGCAATCAAGTACTGGCACTGCTATGTGGGCCAGCAGACAGTGATATGAAAAGTCATGCTGACATGTGCCACACATGTGGACAACTCAGGAAAATCACAGAATGCAGGACATGTGACAGAAATGTACACATTAGCAAACATGCATTGCCAAGAATGGCTGATAACTGTAGCCAGCTGTACAGCTACTCAAATATGGGTGGGTCAACCGTGATTGTCCACACATAGTAAGCACCTAAATGCCACTCAGCAGATCTGTCCTCAAGGGTCTCCACACCTCTCACACCTTGCACATGCTCAATGCTGATGAGTTGATTTGTGGCATCTTCTATTGGAGGCAGTTTCTCCACCTCCACGTCAATGTCCATTTGCCTGGTCACCTGTGGCCTGAGCCCCACCATGTCCCACAGGAACTGGAGCAGATGTGTTCTCACCACATCCCAAACCCGGTTTACTCTCTTTCCATTTTCGGGCCTTTCCACTCAAGTTACAGATATAAAGTATAGTCGGAAGGCACACCAAGATATCGTTATGGGCAATATGAGGAAGGGTTCAGTCTCTGTGATGTGCAATGCAGATGTGTAGTCCAGCAAGGCTCTAATGTACCCCAAACGTGAAAATATGTGTACAAAGCTTCCAAAATGTGAAAAAGCGGTATGCGATACGCAGAGTCACCCCTTAACTCAAAAATTGCATACGCGATACTCTTCAGAAAGCTTCGGAAAGGATAATAAAGCATACGCTATACACAAATTGCATACACAACACACCATAGGCCTCAAAATGGAAAGAAATAGGTGCACGTATGTGCAGAGACAACCCCCAAAAGGAAAAATGTGGTACACAATACCTGAAGGAAACAGCTTGTGTAACACCCTAAATACCTGTATGCAATACTTGTCCAGCTCGTAACTTTGCGCGCTCAAACAGTGATGCACATCGTCACACCTTATATTGTCATTGCTGTGTGCTGTGTAGGTGTGCTGCGTAGTTATGCTGTGTCCAGCTTTTAAGCCTTCTAGGGTCTTTACTCTGCTATCAGCTGCTAAAGATGAGAGAAGCACCCCAGAGTTCCTCCTGCCACCAAACTGCGTATTTTGCCTCCTCCAGCCCTGCCTTGCATTGCTCACTCCTTATCTGCTGCTGCTTGCTTGAGTGCGAGTGCCTGCTTGCAACCAGCACTGTCTTTGAGTGCCAGCTGTCCTTCATTTTCCTATACTCCTGTGTTAGGCATGTGACCACCTTTTCTGTACTTGGGAAGTCCACCTGTCACTGCCACCACCACCACAGCACCATAGTACATACTCAGGACCCTGCAAAGCCATACCTACCTCGGGGGTGCCATGCCAGGTCCATTAACATCTTCAGAAGTGTGCAGCACCCTCACATAAATGCAGAAGGCTGCACATTTCACCCCCACCAAAGTTGGCATCCTTGTGCATCGGGTCCTGGAGGACTTTGATGCCCTGTTTAACCCTGCAATGCAGCTGGTCAATGGTGCAAGGCTAAAGATCTGGGATGACATCATGGCTGCCATCAACACTGAGGGAGAGGCAGACTGCATGAAGAACGTGGTCCGGAAATGTTGGGATGACCTCAAAGCCCATAGCCATTCCAAGGAACCCATTGTGGAGGTGTACTGGGTGGGCAGCCACCGGTTCTCCCAGGTAGAGGTTATCCGTACCGTCACGCCCAGATCTGTACTTGGAGAAGTCACCTGGAAGCTGCTGGTGAGTACTCATGTGAAGCAATGCTCTACAGTGTATGTGTAGCATGCATGTTTGCAGATGCCACATTCTGTTTGCAGCTCGTGTGTGGTGCTCTCTTTCTGCTTGGGCATTGTTGTTTACTGCCTCATGCCTATGTTGGGGTTATGTGGCATCAGATATTTTGTACTGGCTTATGCATGTGTTTTTCAGTGATATGTTGGACTTGGGCAGACATGGACCAAGTGTAAAGACAGTACGAATGCAGGCATGCCATGTTGTGGGGCATGCGAGGGACATGCATGATGGATACCTACATGTGTGGTACAGGTAGGACCAAAGCCTGATTTGGATATGGTATTTTCCGGTTTGTAATGGCTTGGCAGGGGAAGAGCAATGGTCTGGAGGGTTGCACAGAGCAATGCCAGAGGTTTTGATTAATTCTAAATCTTCCTGCCATCACCTCTTATCTTTTGCAGTAGTCACTCCGAGAGGGACGGTAGGCCCAGATGTGGGTCCTGCACCTGTTGGGCCTAGAGACCCAAGCTTCTACTCAAGGATGAGGCCCAACAAGGCCGAAACGTGTTTGGGGATGCTTGTGGTCTCGTGTAGAAGAGATGTGGCCAAGCAGTTCGTGCTGGACTGACTCTTTTGAGGTGGGACCAAGCCTGATTTGCATATGGTTTTTCCCTGTTTCTAATGGCTTGGCAGGCATAGAACGATAGTCTGGAGGCTTGCCCAGAGCAATGTCAGAGGTTTCGATGAATTCTGAACCTTCCAGCCATCACCTCTTTTGTTTTGCTGTAGTCACACCTGCAAGTGCATCCATGCAGACAAATCTGCTGAGAGTGACACATATGCATGGATGTCTATGAATGGTAAGTTGTTGCATTGACATCTCCAGGACAGGGATGTAACGTCTCATCCCACTGCATATGAAGCAGATGTGTATGTTTGTACATGCAATATGTATATTCTGGGCCACACAACATAAGCAATTGATTGGCAGATATGTGTTGTGGTATATGTTGCTTGCTTGATGGTCATGCTATCACATATGCATATTGGTGACTGTGTTTGTGTGGTCAGGTGCCCTCGTGCAATTCCCATGCCGCTGGCTGCATGTCATACTTCTGTTGTTTGGTCATTGGTATGGTTGTGTTGCCTGATTTGGGTGATGTGTTGGTGGCCACACAACAATGTGCTGTTAAGACATGTGCAGGTATCAATGCTGTGATTCACTCTCCACACTACACGCATGAAGTAGTTGATCTGCAGTTTGCATGGGCATGTACAGGTGTGTGTGCATTGTTTGTGTGTCAATTAGTGGTTGCAACATGCTGCATGATTGGTGTTGTTAATGTTGTGTATGGCACTCATGTATTTACAATCATAACTAATGTCAATGGGCCTCATTACACGGAAGGCGGTGATCCAGGGTGCTATTAGCACCCTGGACCATGCCGGTAAATTACCGGCACCGCCTTGGCGGAAAGGGGATGTACCGCCCCATTCCAAGGTTGGTAGGGCGGTAAATCCCCCTTCCGCCATTGCCCTTCCCCATTCCCATTTCTGCCCCATAAGGCTCTATGGTAATGGGGAAGGCGCTAATTACGGCACTGCAATTTTGCGGTGCCGTAATTAGCTCCGAGGTCCCTTAGCGGGTTGGTTTTTAACGCCTGCAAAAAGCAGGCGTTAAAGCACCAACCCGCTAAGGGACCTCGTAGTAAGGCGGTAATGGTTAACGGTCACCCTTACCATTAACGGTGGCCGTTAACCATTACCGCCTTCCGTGTAATGAGGCCCAATGTCTTTTGTCACATTTTCTACAGTTGCTGCAGCATGTGAAGAGGGCAGAGGCCTCACTGTGAAGCAGAAAGGCAGGGACCAGTGCACCAGACTGAAGTGCAGCACCGACCAGCCACCATTAAGACCACCTCACCTGAGGAAGAGTTGGCTTGGGGAATGCACTTAACATTAGGCGGAGCTGCTGGGGGTACATCCCAGGTGGTTGTTGTGGTGTGGGACTACTCAGTGGCTCTGGGCAAAGGGGCAGCAACAGAAGGGCCATCCAGGGGGGAAGGCTCTCTGGAGTCATCCAGGGAGAGGGAGTTTCTTTTGGAGAAGGAGGCAAGTGAAGGCAAGTGAAGGCCAGCACACAGTGTCTGGTGGGGAAATCCAGGAAGGTGTTCAGTCTGCAGCCCTAGGCCAGGGATGCGAGGATGTGCAGTGCACCGTGGAGGTAACTGCACAACCTCCTCTCCCTGGTCGATCTGCTGCAGCACTGCCCACCGTTGTGGATTTCTCTTCCCAGACTGAGTCCCCCTTGTGGTGCACTCCTTGTTGGCTAGGCTGACGAGGCAAATGGCCACAATTTGTGATGCTGTGACAGCTACTTGTCGGAGCTATCACTGCATCACAATTCCATGTGGCATCCAGACGGCGGGGATATGCTCAACATACAGCAACAGATAAGAAGTACCCAGAGGCAGTCCTCGCAGGGCCATTCAACATCAAGGAGACAAGTCAGGCAGGACCATTCGATCACCTGGAAGGAGGAACGGATGCAACTCCACTAAATGGTGTGCATCAGAATGGAATTCAGGAGGCAGCTTATGGCAGAGAGGCAGCGAGCTGGGGAGGCAAGGATTGCTATGGCTAGGGCAGAGGTAGTGGAGAGACAGACTCTGAGGCAGGTTGCAATCCTGGAGGAGGACTGCAGGTATGCGGTTGAGGAGAGGAAGATGTCGGGGGCCCTAAAGCCATCAAGGGAAGAACAGAAGCCCGCCTCCATGTGGAGGACGAGGAATGCAACTCTTTCCTGGAGACCTGATGAGATACAATTGAGCCCACTGCCTATGTGCATAGTTATTGGTGTGGATTTTCTTTTTTTGCTGTTGCTTATTTTTGCCCTTGGACATTTCCCCCTTCCACATAGGAGTTTTTTTTTTATAGACTACATATTTTGAATATTGATTTAAGTTTATCGATCACACAGTTGTTGCTGTCTATCTCATGTGCTGCATTAGGTTTACTATGGTTTTGGTATGCATTTGTTCTGTGACTGTCACGTGGGTTGGGGGTCTCACTGTGGGGGTTTGGGATACAGTCATCACCTGTGCAGTCATTATCAGTAGGGGTGTCCCTCCCAATGCATGGCTTCCTGCCTGCACACATCAGCTATCACCCAGTGGATGTGCTCATGTCATGCTGCACATCTGCCACTCAAATGCTTCATCTTCACACGTGAATCTTTCAAGTCACGCTGTACACATCGTCCATCTCCTTGCTCACACACTCTTAGACATCCTTCACTTCACCTGTACACATGCCTGTTCAACTTGTGTTAGTTTCAGTGACTTTAACTGCTATGCCTTCCTACCTGACTTCCTTCATTCATTATTACAAGCTAATATGCTACTATACACATACACATTACATGTGACTCTGTCCTATCACTGATGTCTTGGACCTGTGCCCTCCTAGGTCATTCACCTACAGCACTTTGTGGCAATGCAATGGCTCATGGCCACAATGATATGTCACATTGCTTTACATTGCTTTGCTATGTCCCATGTACATCTGTTGTTCTGTTGCTGTGCAACTGTTTGTTATGTACCAGGAAGATCAGTGATGAGCTACGGACATGGATTCTGCAGCAGTCCACCCAGTTTTATAGGCTAAAGTTGGTGTGCCGCCGATGTGCTTCATGTTGGTGGCAGTTCAGTGGAGTTGAGGTAAGCTGTTGGTCAACATTGAACTAGTTGGGGTGTAATGTGCAGGGCCAGGATGGGGGTGGTGTCATATGTGAGGGGGGCTGGCGGGTGGTATCAGGACAAGAGGGGCTGCCTGGGGGTTGTGTCGGAGGTGAGAGGAGCTGGTGGTTTGTGTCAGGACCAGAGGGGCTGCCTGGGGGTGGTGTCGGAGGTGAGGGGGGCTGGTGGGTGGTGTCAGGACCTGAGGGGCTGCATGGGGTTTGTGTTGGAGGTGACGGGCCCTAGTGGGTGGTGTCAGGACCTGAGGGGCTGTCTGGGGCTAGTGTTGGATGTGAGGGTGGCTGGTGGGGGGGTGTCAGTACCTGAGGTGATGTCTGGGGATAGTGTCGGAGGTGAGGGGGGCTGGTCGGTGTTGTCAGGGCCTGAGGGGCTGCCTGGGGGTAATGTCAGAGGTAAGGGGGCTGGTGGGTGGTGTCTAGACCAGAGGGTCTACCTGGGGGTTGTGTTGGAGTTGAGGGGGGATTGTGGGTGGTGTCAGGACCAGAGGGGCTGCCTGAGAGTGGTGTCGGAGGTGAGGGGTACTGCTGGCTAGAGTCTGGGCTTGAGGGGGCTGCTGTACAGTAGGGGTTCAGGCCAGCAGTTTGGGTGCATTGGGAGTAGGGTGGACAGTTCGCAGTTTTGAATGGGTACATTCATTTCGGGGGACCTCGCACAGAATCGCATATATGCAGACGTTACGTACGTGGGACCGTGCGCAGATCGGCAGGGCTGCAGCCATTACTTACAGGAGACCATACGCAGAATCACAGGGGTGCAGCCGCTACTTACGTAGGACCTTGCATAGAATGGCAGGGTTGCAGCAATTACTTACAGAGACCTTACGTGGAATCGCAGGGGTGCAGCCACTACTTATGTGGCACCTTGTGCAGAATCGCAGGGGTGCAGCCGTTACTTACGGAGGACTAGCCGCAGAATTTCAGTGGAGCAGCCATTACTTAAGTAGGACCTTGAGCAGATTGCCAGAGGTGCAGCCATTACTTACGGGAAAACTTGCACAGAAAAGCTGCTGTTTAGCCGTTACTTACGTGAGACCTCGTGTAGATTGGCCGGTTGTAGCTGTTACTTACAGGGGACTTCGTGCAGTGTCGCCGGGGTGTTGGATATTTGGTCAGAGGTGGACGTGAAGATTTGTATAAAGTCTGGTCTTTGGGTATGGTTTTGGTTTGCAGGGGGCGTGTTTTGGGTGTGACTCGTGCAGCTCGTCTTTGTTTGCAGATCAGGTTGTTTTGCGATTTGGGATCCATGAATACGCAGACTGCGCATTGGAAACTTTACACATAGGGCCACACAGAGACGTTTTTAGAGCAGGCACTTTGCAGGATCAAAGCAGACTTTCTATGAATCAGGCCCTGAATGATACATGGCGGGCTAGGCGGTAATGCGAAAATGGGAGTTATTTGGCAAATGCAACACATTTTGTCTCCCACCCTAGTCAGGGTGTGTTCTTTACACATTCCTAATTATACTATTAATACACAGGAATTGATAAACCGACAGGGCTTACCAAGGTTTTTCACCGACTCTAAGGAGGAAATGCAATGAGCATCTCAGATTCTCAATAGCGACCTTCTACCTTAATCATGTCTAAAATTGGAACACATCTAGAGATTCCGAAGGCATCACTGCAATATTCTTGATCCAGGCATATTAATATTTGCTCCAATTTTATCATTTGTAAAAAGGGTATAACATTGCAGGTGCAAATCAATGATGCTCTAGTGCAAATCATTGGGACTCAAGCCTTCAATGATTTGTTCAGATTATAGTTTATTAGCATTACACGTACAACTATGCTTTTCTCGCCTCTCCTTGCCTACCTTCACAACCCTATCCTAGCACAACGGGGTCATTCTCAGGAAGGTAAACATCACATCAGTAGTCCCGTGTGGTATAAAATAGGGACACACAGACCTATCCATGTCCTCTGGCATGTTTTGCTTAGCAACACACACCTTTGAATAATAATGGGAAGAAGCTCATCACATTTCTCTCATTAGTTTGATAAAACATAACTAATTTGAGTGACTTGTCCAATGGATAGCAGTCATATTGTTTAGCATCATAATCAATTTTAAAGTAACAAACATGTTCGCTCTGTTACCCCGCCTCTTATCATGTTTCAAGTGCGTGCCCCATTAACAATTTACACATAAAGGAGGTCAAATGTTAAAGCCAGGAACACTATACATATAGAGCCCCTTTCGTCGGGCTTAATTGTGCAATTGGACCATTCCAACACTACTAATGGAGGAGATATGTTTATTAAACCCGTCTGTCTTTCCCAGGCTTTACCTCGCTATTCCTTTTACTACCACAGAAAGGGCCGTTCCTAGGTACTCCATGAGGATCTTCAAGTTGTCAGCAACACGTTGTGATCCATATGTACTATCCGAGCATCCTGTGGATACCTTCACTCCCTTGATTCATGGCAAAACTTCTGCCCCTCTGCAAAGTGGCAGGTCCAACAAATGTGACAGCATGTGACTAATTTACCACTCACTGGCTTGCAAAAATAAATGAACACATCTTAGAAAGGCTTTTTGGGGAATACTGCCACTGATGGAGTAGCTTGTTACTGTGGTCCCGGGAGGATAGCTCAGTGGCAACGTGCTCGCCTTGGAAGCAAGACAACATGGAGCAACACAGGTTCGATTTCCTGGTCGCGCTTATTAAGCGCGTTATAAATAACCTATCATATCATATCATATAATTTATATTGGTGTGTAATCAAAGTGCTGAAGGTTTTCTAACATATCATTCTTTCTTCAAAACCCCTCCGTAGAGTGTGCCCATTGGAAAACAAGCCTTCACATTCCAACACATATAAAGGAGATTAGAGGCCTATCCAAGCTAGGTAGGTATGGTGCCCTGCGTATCTAATATATTGCGGAAAGTTGTAAGTTCCCTGCCTAATGTATACCACCAGTAATCAACCATAAGCACGCCCTTCAATTCTATGTAAGGAACATTGTGGGGGGGACCTCTTTCTTAGCTGTCCCTTTCAGCCTGTGCATTAAACGATTCCTGAAATAGGATAGTGTTCTCATGAATGTCCTTCATCGGGGGAGCCTGTATAGAACAACATGGAGAAACCCAGGTGGACAGACAATGAACATTACTCCGCTCCCTCCAAATCTCCTATATAATCTACAGGACTGGTTATGCACGAATCCTGGATGAGAGATACCGTGCCTTGACCCAGAGCCATTTCCCTCCCATTCCCAATGAAACCTCATTATTTACCAGTTGTATCCACTGCCTCTCTGGGTGGTTCTGCAGGTGGTGCAATAAGATCCATAATTGTGCAGCTCTATGGTGCTCTTCAAAGCTGGAAAATGGTGCCTCTCCTTCCTACGTTGAACTAGGGCAGTAAACAACACCTTTCACTTTTTGTCAGCACATAGACACCAATAAGTCAATTGTTTAATTACTCCAATTAAATGATTGGATATCTTAACTGGGAGCACTGGTGGAGAAAGAGAAGACAGGAGAATGTCAGTTTAATAGATGCAAACCTACCAATTCTAGAACTCTCTTACTGAGTCCATCTGTCAATGTGTACTTTAATAACTGCCCACAGAGGTGGGAAATTGGCTCCATTTAATACAGTGAGTGATACTCATTAACATATCCATTTCATGTTCCATCGTAAAAGGATCAGGATCTCAGTGTATGTACTGGATCTGCCAATCTGTGACCAAAAAGCATTAGGACTTATTGCCTAAATTCACCTTAAATTTGAAGATATTGCCATAAGCTTCAATCACTTCCAAAGAGGCGAAATGCCTCTCAATGGCTCCTTCAATGGACCAGGATATCATTGGCAAACAAACCTCTATCCAATTAATCTTCTCTGCACATTGAATGTCCACTGCCGGAGGGAAGCCAGTGCAAATGTGTCTCATCTCCTTGCTTAACTAACATAACCTCCTATTTTAAATGCTTGTTCTAGGAAAAGCCAATTAACCTACTCAAAAGACCTTTCAACGTCAAGGGAAAACAAGATCAACTTGTGGATTTCCTCTTCACTTGTACCATTAGATTTAGGATTGTCCGGATTCTGTCTGAATCCTGCATTTCTTTTTGTGTCCACATTTTCCAACTTCTCAAATAACTTCATGTAACCCCCTTGCCCGGGTAAAGAAAATAATGAAAAATAAATAAAGTATCATATCCCCAGTGCGAGAGCCATGCGAGGATCCAAAAATAAAGCACAGTAAAAGACCTTCATGCGTGACCACACGAGCTATGCATTATTTTAATAGATGACAAAACAAATTGAGTTATCGTTGCAAACGGTGCACCATTGGGACAACGGTTAAAAACCCTGTAAGGATTAGCAAGCACTCAGCACCAAGCCCGTCACCACAGCTGCGCAGGCCTGCATTGATGCACTCCCCTGACAAGCAGGGGAGTGCCTGTGAGTGCTGCCACCTCCCAGGTGATCCACCCCTCAGGTGTCCCACATTCCCTGATGCTGGCCCTGGTACTCAAAATTACTGGCACTCTGCAAGGGTTCAAAAATGAGAGGCAGACACAAACAAAGGTGAATTATTCCACCAAACATCTGACATTTTATTAAACAAACATGAGTTGGAAAAACACCTTTCTAGCCCTTTTCTAAGAGAATTCTCCCTACCTGGAAAACTAAAACGAATGATCTGTCTGTGTCAAGTAGTCAGTAACTTAAAAACTATCCTTGTGTCCAAAACATTCTAAGCTGACCCTCACACTAGAAAGATGAACAAAAAAAGCGGTCCATGGACATTTCTTTGACTTGATATTAGTAAAAAGTGTTCACAACCAACAATATAAGGATAGTTCCAACAAAAAGGGTTTCCAAGGAAAGGACCTGGGATGCAGAGGGGGTGCGGTGGGGGGCTTCCTTCCCCTGGACATTTAGATAGGGTGGAAAAAGGTGACTCATTATCCAACAGTTCCTGTGTGTCAAAAATGTTTCTTTACCCAACAGTTCCATTCTTTTCTCTTCTTGTTAGTTTTGAGGATTGCCTGGTGTACTCCCCTGCCAGGAATACTTATATGGGTGTACATATCCCCTGGTACACTCCCCTCCCAGTACCTCTTTCCTAGGCTTCTCAGATTCACTGGTATACTCCTCTACTAGGCATGTCCACACAAAGTCAACTCTTTATATAACTTCAGGTGCCTGGTGTTCTCCCCTGCAAGGACTTCTCATTAGTTTTACTGTTCTTTTTACTGTACCACAATAGCATATACCCTGAGGTGCATGGTAGATTTGCCTACGGTAGAACTTGCTTCCACTTTCATCCACATTGACAATTCATACCTCTATATTTGCCTGGGGCATGTTGCAGCACTTCGTTTTGTTTGTTTTCAAATATTCCAAGGGCCGCTGCTGCTTCAGTTAGACTCACCGGGTCTTCTTGACATTTCCAAACTTGCTCACACCTTCATGATGTTGTGCTTTCCCATCCGGAATGTGCAGACACTCTGTAAGCATCTGACATGGACCTTCTAGCAACCACTGGCTTCCCTAGACCAGAGAGTGCTGGTTGCTTGAGCGGTCATCTTCCCGGGAGTTTCTGTGCAGCCTCCAGACTCTCAACGGCTTTCCTTCCTCAGCACTCCTCTCCCCGTTCGCCACATTGGTCTGGATACCTTGTGGTCAGGAGTACCAGCACAGAATTCCTTGTCCTCTCCTGCACAGCCTCTTCCACCACAACCTCTGCCATTTTTAAATGTCCCGCTCACTTTAGGAAAAACAAAACAACTAGCCTGCACGTTAGACTTCAGGCTTCTCCTGCTCTGCGCAAACTCATTCCTCCTCTGCTTCTTCTCAGTACCTGAGGATCTATGGGAGTTGAAGTCCATTAATGTTAATGAGTTTCTTGGCCGTGGTTGTTTAAAGGTTTTACCTAAAGGCACATCAAGACCAGAAGAGGTTTTGTAAGAGTTATGAGCGTTTAAGTCATAGATTGGAGCCTGACAAGAGTAATATAGAGGATCGTTTTTCTAACTTTTATTATAGGTTGGAACTTTTAGGTGACAGTGAGCCATTAAGTTCTTGGGTAATGTAGAGTCCTCCTCTGCGGAAAGGGGGGAATACTGTGTCTTATCTGATGGAGTCAACACCTTCCCCCAGTAGCCATCTCCTCTCCTCTGATCCTCCCACATGCAGCCATCCCAAGGGTCAAGTTCAGGTAGCGGCTGCCATCCCCTGGCCACAGGGGAGGCTATCACCATGGGAAAATAAGTGATGACTCCACAGGATTCATCGCAACTCCTCACAGACCAGAGCACCCAACATTTTTAGCCCTCTTGGGCTCTATAAAATTGAAGGGGCTGACCCATGTCATGTGGTCCACCAGGAATCCCTGGTACACACCTGGCCGATGTGGCCAAGGTTTAAGAGAGTTGAGTGCCCCGCCACCACACTGCATCTATTTTCCCGGCTACTTGCACAGCCCAGCCAAGAGAAGTTTTGCGGCCCCCACACACTGGAGCTGCTGCTGTCTTCTGACTACTATAGATCAGAACTCCTTGCCAGACATCCATCGCCACCAAGAAGAACATCACAAACAGAGCAGAAGCAAGGACCTTGAGAAAGCCCTGGTCAGGCTGTCTCCGAAGTAAGGTATTTTTATATACATCTTTTGTACACTGCACTTTATGGACTTTGTATATATATTTCAAGGACATTGTACATTTTCTAAGATTTAAAAAGATTTTTCAACCAGAGATCGTCGTTCTGTGTATGTGCAGTGAAGCATGAATGAAAGGTGATTCCTTTGATGTCTGTGTTATGTTCCCTCCATATATCTACCCAAATCAGTGTTCCAATTTCTGCTTACATTTCACCTCTTCATTTTCCTTCAGCACCTGGATAGTAGCCCTAGTTGTAGAC